>NC_090436.1:252818923-253119851 GCF_031143425.1 Pleurodeles waltl
ATGCCTGGATTTTTTCAGGGGCTTATTAATTTATTTCCTCGCCCGGTACGTTCTTTTCCCTCATGGGATCTGTCCTTGGTTTTGGATGTGTTGACGGGGGCCCCTTTTGACCCATTGGGGGACTGTGATTTGCGACGTCTATCTTTGAAGACGTTCTTTTTGGTCACCATTACTTCGGCTCGTCGGTTGGGGGAATTGGGGGCATTGGCATGTTCCTTTCCTTTTTTGTAAGTTTTTCCCGGTAGGGTGGTTCTGGTTCCGGTGCCTTCCTTTATTCCAAAAGTCAATTCTTCGTTCCATTCCAGGCAGGCGGTCATCCTTCCTTCATTTTGTCCTGATCCCTCATCAGGGGAGGAGGTCCGTTTGCATTCGTTGGATGTACGTAGGGTTTTGTTGGAGTATCTGCGGGTGGTGGCTCCTTTTCGTACAGGGGATTCTCTGTTTGTTACTTTTGGTCCGGCGCGCTAAGGTGAGAAACCTTCCACGGCTTCCTTGAGTCGGTGGGTTCGATCTTTGATTCTGTTGGCCTATTCCTTGAAAGAGGTGGTTCCTCCTCTAGGGATTCAGGGGAGGTCTTCCAGAGGCATGGCGGCGACGGTGGCAGAGCTTCAGGGGACTTCAGTGGTGGAGATTTGCAGGGCTGCCACTTGGGCTTCTCCTTCGGCGTTTGTGCGTCATTATAGGCTGTCGGACTTGGGTGGTTTGGAGTCGGTGTTTGGTCACCGGGTCTTATCCTCTATGAGATACTGTTTGGGATGTTCTTGGTGCAGGATATTAAATAAGGGTCTTGCAACTCGATGTCCGTCTCCTGTGTGTTTTTCTTGCTATGTCTCATTGGTTAAAAGGAAGGCGAGGGAGGGACGGGAGGTAATGCTTCCATTTTCTTACGATAATGGCATTACTCCTAGTCCTACTCCCTCGCCTTCCTTTTCTGTTCCCTCCCACCCTCCCGGTACGGACTGTCCGAGTTGCGGCTTGGGCTTGGTTTTTGTACAGGAGGGGATAAGGGTGGGGGGGGTTTTTGAAAAGGGAAGGGAGGGTCTAGGGGGGAGGCGGGAGGCCTCATTGGTTAAAAGGAAGGCGAGGGAGTAGGACTAGGAGTAATGCCATTATCGTAAGAAAATGGAAGCATTATCCGCTGCTTCAAACATCGTGGCTAACTTCTTGGGCGTGAGGTATGCCCTGTGGAACACATAGAGACTAATCAGCTTAAAGCGAGCATTTCTAGATACTGTATGTACGTGTGATGTAATTCTGGCCCACTAAAGCTCATCCATGGGTATCTCTATGTTTCCCTCCCATGCTAGTCTTAAAGTGTTTAATGGGAGCAATGCATACTTCCTCAGTGCTTTATATAAGGTAGATACAGCTTTCCCCTCCCCCAACCATGCAGATAGCCTGACATCCCACGTGTGTAGGTGGTTCTGTCATTCCTTGTTTCCAATGACGTTTTATGAGGGCTATCAGTGATCTGTGCATGAAAAACAGCCCTGGGGGAACATCACATTTTTCTACAAGGGTTTCAAATGACAATAGTTCCCCATTGCCATTCAAATCCCCCATTGTGGAGACATTGTACTCCGCAAGTCTCAATATCCCAGTTAGGGCCTGGCCTCCTGGGAGTGTGGAAAGCCCAATAATTGGTATTTCCGTTCTATAAGGCAAGGAGGTTCTCGTGCACTGTAAATGGCGTAGCCAGGATTTGCGCAGTGTGTGCATGTCTGGTTGGCTCATTGGGCGTTGCCCTCTGGGGTTCAACAGGTCTTTTCCAGAGTTCTGTGAATGATGCCCTACGCTTGGACATGAAGGCGCTGTATGCATCTCCCATGCAAGCCCTGGAAGTTTAGTCAGGGCTACTCTGCGTCTGCCCACTCCCCAGATGAAACCGACCATTATGGAGTTAATTTCCCGAAATAGGGAGCGAGGAAGGATTAATGGTAAAGTTATGAAATGGTACGTTAATCTGGGCCATTTTAACCAGTGCAATTCGCCCCACCACCGACAATGTGAGCGTTTTCCAGCACAGGATGTCCGCTTTTAACCTCTGAATTGCCCGACCCACGTTGCGCTCTAGTAGGTCCTCGTGTTCGTGGTATAGTTGTACTCCCAGGTATCGAAAGGTGGAAGCTATCCACATAGGACCCTGTGAATATCCCACTAGTGGAGCGTCTTTACGCAGAGGGAAAATGTGGGATTTCTGCCAGTTAATACTCAGCCCAGAGAGGTCCCCGAACTTCTCAAGCAGCTCCATCACATCTGCCAGTTCTTCATCTGCGTCGTGTAAGAAGAGTACCATATCATCCTCATAAAGCGCTATTCTGTTAGTCCGACCCGCGATACTTAACCCCTGGAGGTAGCCCTCTGTTCTCACAGCTTGCGCCCAAGGCTCTATTGCTATGGCAAATAATAAGGGTGAGAGAAGGCAACCTTGCCTGGTTCCTCTACCCACCATGTAAGGCTCTAATTTCGTACGACCTGTTCGGACACAAGCCGTTGGGTTTATGTATAGTAGTTTTGTCCATTTGATAAAGCCCTGTCCTAAGCCCATACGTTCCATTACTTGGTATGGATAGTCCCCTCTAAGACCATCAAAGGCTTTCTCTATGTCAACCACTATGATTACTGCTTTCTGCAAGTCCGAGGTTTGATGTTGAAAATGTGTCTGGCTCCTCTACCCACCACGTAAGGCTCTGATATCGTACAGCCTGTTCGGACACGAGCCGTTGGGTTTGTGTATAGTAGTTTCGTCCACTTGATAAAGCCTTGTCCTAAGCCCATCCATTCCATCACTTGGTAGAGATAGTCCCCTCTAAGACTATCAAAGGCTTTGTCTATGTCAGCTGCTATGATTACTGGTTTCTGCAAGTCTGGGGTTTGGTGTTGAAGTACAGAGATCAAGCGTCTAATGTTGATAGCCGTGTTACCATGGAGAATGAATCCTGTCTGGTCCGGATGAATCAGCCTGGTCATGTGGGGCAGAAGGCGCATGGTTAGGATCCAACTTAATATATTGTATATATTATAATCCATGTTTAGCATGGACAAGGGGCGGTGTGACCACACATCTGTTGCGGGCGTCCGGGCTTTAGGAGTGGTATAACTACGGCTTCATTAGTGGATCGGGGCAGCATTCCTGTTTTCAGCACCTCTGAGTAGAGTGCACTAAGTTGAGGAGCTAGTAATTCAATATGTGCGCTATAAAGTTCCATCAGGAGTCCGTCCGCCCCCAGCACTTTTCCTCTGGCCATTGCCTTCTCTGCTGTGCTAATTTCGAGGGGGGGAATTACATCCTCCAATGCAAGACAGTCTGCCTCCTCTAACGGGGAGTTGAAGCTTCTCCAGTCTCCTTAGTTGGGTGTGAGATATGTTCTCTGCCTGAGAAGCATACAGTAAGGAATAATAGTTTGTAAATCTATCATTTATCTCTCCTTGCCTAAACAGCCAGAGCCCTCTGCCCCCCTGCCATCCTCTATCTCCATCACTAGAGTGTGCTGTTGGGGAGGGGTCAAGAGCTTTGTCCCCCTCTGTATGCATTCAGGTTATCTAGTTTTTATGATCAAAACATCTTAGTCTTTCTATTGCTACAGAAACCTTTTCCTTAGCCTCTGTAATCAAAGGGGACATTTCCGGGACACCAGGTCTCTTACATTTCAGTGCTCTGAGTCTCTCTTCATTGTCCCCAATTTCTTTCTCAAGAGTCTTCTTGACCCCCATCACCCTGCCCATGCACTGCCCGCTGACTACCGTCTTGAAGGGCTCCCACTCTAAGGCATGAGAAGACGCAGTTCCCTTATTGTGCCCGAAATAAGTCTGAATCGTTTTGCCAATTGACTGCCAGAAGGCACCATCTTCTAGTGTTTCCACTCTTAGCTGCCAATCCGGTATTTGGGGGCGCTCCCTGTGCCAGGCTAGCTTAAGCAATAAAGGGTTATGATCTGAAACCGCATGGCAGAGGTACTCTGCAGCATAGGCCATGCTATTGACTTTGGGTGATGCCAAGAAGACGTTCAGTCGGACATGCAGATCATGTAGGCTTGAGTAAAAGGAGTAGTCCAGTTGGGATGCAAGTGTCTCCAACAGTCTGTGAAGCCCCAGTGTTGTTGCCAATCTGTAAATGCGTGACCGATTGGTGTGTAGGGGAGCGCTGCAGTGGAGGGTGCGATCTATGAAGTTCCGTTTTAGAGACACAATTAAAATCACTGCCAATAATAGTTCCCTGTGAGTTGTGGCCCTAGTGTATGCGATAGCAACGCCAAGAAGGAGCCCTGCTCCTGATTGGGTGCGTAGATCTCCCCTATCGTAATGTCCCTTCCCTCTAATCTCCCAGAGATCAGAACATAGAGGCCCTCTCTATTATTTCATTTGTTTTTTGGAAGGGGACCCCGGGCCGAATCCATAAGAGGACTCCTCTAGCGAATGCCGATTATGTTGTGGCATATACCTGTCCACGCCATCTCTTTGGCCTCGGGACCTGTAAGATGTGTTTCCTGGATGACAGCTATACGTATACCTTGTCTCTAGTGTTGAGAGTAGACCTTATATCATTTAGCTATGCTATTCAATCCCCTGACATTCCACATCAGGAAATTGTAAGTTAGGTGGTGTTCCATGTGACATTCCTGATTGAAGAACCTATATCTTTCTGTACCTGTGCCCTATATCTGGAAGTCTTTAATAACGTACCCTTGTGTTTCAATGGATGTGGTTGAGCAGGCATGCCCCTAATAATCGAACATGTGTTTAACAAAACAAATACTCCAACATCCCAACTCCCTCTCCCCAAGACCGGCTGTAGGAAAATGGCTCCCTGTTGCAGTTACCCCCTCACTTTTTGCCCGAAATTGATGCTGACTTGACTAAGACGTGTGCTGGGATCCTGCTAACCAGGCCCCAGAACCACTGTTCTTTCACTAAAAATGTACCATTGTTTCCCCAATTAGCATACCTCTGTCACTCAGATAAGTCCCTTGTAAAAGGTACCAGTGGTACCAAGGGCCCTGTGACCAGGGAAGGTCCCTAAGGGCTGCAGCATGTGTTGTGCCACCCTAAGGGACCCCTCCCCTAACACATGCACGCTGCCAGTGCAAATTGTATGTGGGGGTGAGGAGAAAAAGGTGAATTCGACATGGCATCCCCTTCAGGTGCCATGCCCACAACCCACGGCCTGTGGCATAGGTAGGTCACCCCTAAAGCAGGCCTTACAGCCCTAAGGCAGGGTGCACTATACCACAGGTGAGGGCATAGCTCCATGAGCACTATGCCCCTACAGTGTCTAAGTCCATTCTTAGACATTGTAAGTGCAGTGTAGCCATATTAAGCATATGGTCTGGGAGTGTGTCAAAACGACCTCCACAGTTCCATAATGGCTACAATGAATACTGGGAAGTTTGGTATCAAACTTCTCAGAATAATAAACCCCGAACTGATGCCAGTGCTGGATTTATTACAAAATGCACACAGAGGGCATCTTAGAGATGCCCCCTATATTTTACCCAATCCTTCAGTGCAGGACTGACTGGTCTGTGCCAGCCTGCCACTGAGACGGGTTTCTGACTCCATGGGGTGAAAGCCTTTGTGCTCTTTGAGGCCAGAAACAAAGCCTGCACTGGGTGGAGGTGCTTCACACCTCCCCCTGCAGGAACAGTAACACCAAGCAGTGAGCCTCAAAGGCTCAGGCTTCGTGTTACAATGCCCCAGGACACTCCAGCTAGTGGAGATGCCTGCCACCTGGACACAGCCCCCACTTTTGGCGGCAAGTCCAGAGGAGATAATAAGAAAAACAAGGAGGAGTCACCCTCCAGTCAGGACAGCCCGTCAGTGAGCTGAGGTGACCCCTGCTTTAGGAAATCCTCCATCTTGTTTTGGAGGATTCCCCCCAATAGGATTAGGGATGTGCCCCCTCCCCACAGGGGGGAGGCACAAAGTGGGTGTAGCACCCTCAAGGACAGTAGCCATTGGCCACTGCCCCCAGACCTAAACACACCTCTAAATTGAGTATTTAGGGTCGACCTTGAACCCAGGAAACCAGATTCCTGCAACCTGAAACAAGAGGGACTGCTGACCTGGAAGCACAGCAGAGACGATGGAGACGATAACTGACTTGGCCCCAGCCCTAACGGCCTGTCTCCAGACTCAGAGAACCTGCACAGTGACGCATCCAGCGGGACCAGTGACATTTGAGGACTCAGAGGACTGACCTGCACCTGCATCAGACATAACCGAGATGGCTTCTGGGGAGATGGCAGAGGAGCCTGAAGGGGAGAGGTGTAGCAAGGAAGAACAAAACCCAACTTTTGGCCAGAGACAAGAGGAGAGGAAACCAGTGACGGGGGGCCAGTAAGGGGCAATGAGGAACACATGAACCTGTTCTGTTCTAACTTTCTGCGGCACGCTGGGCAGGAGAGGGATTGGAGGAAAAGCATACAACAACCCCTTTGGCCATGGGATGGAGTAGGCATCCACTGCCCATGCCTGTGGAGATGGAAGTTCCCTACAAACATGAAGGCATTAGGCATTGCCCGGAGAGGCAAACTGATCCAGCCAAGGATCTCGAAGTGTCCACACACCTTGAGGAACATGGGATGAGCCAAGTGATACACCACAGATGATGGCAAGTTCCAGCTGAGACTGTCTGACCAAAAATTCATCTCACTCCTGATGAACACTGCCTTAAATCCAGAACATTAATCTCTTCCCATGCACAAATCAGAGATGCAACCTGATTTGGAGACCTTTAATGCGTGCCCCTTGCCTGTTGAGGTAAGCTTGGGCAACCTGGTTGTCTGCCTGGACCACCACATTCTGACAGTCCAGATGCGCCTGAAAAAAAACCAACGCCCTCATAACTGCCATGAGTTTCTTCCATTTCAATGACTGCTGACTCACCCAAGGAGACCAAGAAGACCTCCTTTCCAGATGATCCAACACAGCCCTCCAACCCCACTCTCTGGCACCCATCATTAAAAGAACTGGGGGAGGGGGCTGAAACAGAACCCCTTTCAACAGATTGTCCTTGATCAACCACCAGCACAGATCCTGAGAAACCTGAACTGAGAGATAAATCAAGACCACATAGTCCCTGTAGCTGGGATCCAATTGCTTTAGAATGTGATTCACAATCTGCTTTAAATGAAATCTTGCTCAAGGGACCACTGCAGTGGAAACTGCCAGAAGTCCTTGCACTCTGTACCAACAACTTTCAGAACTGTGCGAGTGAGTTAACAACTCTGTCACCACTATCTGGAGAGAAAGGACCCTGTAATTGGGAAGAAATGCAGCCCCCAGCTGAGTATCCAAATGAGCGTCTATAAACATCTTCATCTAGGAAGGAGTAAGGGGAGATTTCTGGAAGATTTAGCAGCAGGCCAAAGTTGCCCAAGGCTTAGAGCACTAACTCCACATCTTGTTGAGCCTTTAAAAGAGATGGAGCAGTCAGTAACCAATCATCCAAATATGGAAAAGTACAACATCTTTCAAATGCAACAAAGTTACAAAAGGGGCTAATACCTTTGTGAAGACTGTGGGAGATGTAGCCAGGCCAAACGGAAGGACTTGAAATTGAAAACGTTGGCCGAATACCACATACCACAGGAATGACTGACTCTCCACATGGACTGGCACATGAAAGTAGGCATCTTGGAGATCCAGTGTGGCCAGATAGTCTCCTTTCAAGAGAAGAGGAATGATTGACTGCAGAGACACCATTCAAAAATGTTCCACCAGCAGAAATGTGTTCAGAGTCCGGAGAATGAGGACTGGCCAATAGGACACATCTGGCTTTAGAACAGAAAACCTCAAAGCTGGCTGACCCTCCGGCACAGGGACTATTGTGTGTTTCTTCAAAAGCATCTCGGTTCCCACCTTGAAACTGTGCAACTTCCTGGTATCCTTTGGATAAGGTGTAGCTCTGAAGTGTGGAAGTGGAGCGTTATCTTTGAATTGTATCTGATAGCCATGTTCCACTACTGAAAGAACCCAGGCATCTGTCACTGCTTGTTTCCACTATGGAAAAAAGCCTCGGAGGCGACCTTCCACTGCTATATAGTCATTTTGGGTGCTGGATAGAAGAGGTGTTTGAGGAAGAGGGTCGACATTTATTGCAGAAGGCTGCCGCGAGACACCGGGCTCTACCTCGAAAGGCCCGGCGCTCACTGGTCTTAAAAAACACTTTCCTGAAACCAAATGATTTCTTATCCGCCACCTGATTAAAAGGACATAGAATCTTTTTCTCCGCTGTTTTTTCAACCATGTCATTTAAGTGGAGGCCCAAAGACTGCCAAAAACAGCATCTGACAAGAATTGCTACAATAGTTTCCTATGAGCCAACAGTTCGGAAGGATCCTCCTGTGCCTCAGGCATTCAAACAAAGAATGAAAATCCTTCAAGTGTGCCTGCATGGCATAAGCTGCATAGGTGTTTGTTCTTATCCCATAGTTAGAAGCAGCATATTCTCTTTTCAAAGCAGACTCCACCTTCTTGTCTACCGGGTTATAAAGGACAGCATCCTCTGAGGCCAAAGAGGAAGAGAATGACAGGGACGCCAATACAGTATTACGTTAAGGGGTCTGAGGGAACTGGTCTTCAAAACCCTCCAACATATACCTCTTGTGAAGAAAATAAGGAATTGCAGATTTGTCAATATCCTTCCATTCTCTATGCAGCATTTTGTATTACCTCATGAAAAAAGCAAACAGTCCAGATTACCAGTGTTATATTGTGCCAAAAAGTCATCCTCATTAAAGCTCTGAGTATCAAACTCCAGTTGGTCCATATATGAGTCAAGACCTCCTTCAGCTAGCTGCTCAGACTGCCCTTGCAGTCTTTGGGCTCCTCTGCATCATCCTCTAACCTCTGAGGTTTTGCAGGGAATTCCTTCTCCTTAATGGCAGAATCTACAGCCTCTTTAATCAAAGACTGTAAATCCCCACAGGAAATATGTAACAGTTCCTTCGACTCTTGTGGGTCAGGTTGAGAATGCTTCCTTTTCTCTAGCCATTTAGCCATGACAACAAACTTTCCCAATGAAGAACAACAACGCGCTATAGCAGCATTTGTGCTTCATGCTTAAGTGTCCATCACTAGGCAACTGGTTCTCCTCTTGTGAGAACGCAACAGCCTAAGAAGAGGTAGCAACTCTCTTCTGCAACACGTGTCAATCCCTGACATGCAGCCTACACCCCAAACGCGACATCAGTTCCCTGCCCCAGCTCAGCACATGAGCAGAGAGCGTGTCCGAGGCCTGCAGTAATAACACAACCGCATGCTCTTGTAATGCGGAACAACGCACACACAGCAAGAAGAGGCAGCACAAAGTAAGTAAAACAAAAGCATAACAATATAACAGTGAAAAATGTAGAAAGGACAAACTAGCGTGCCTACCTGCACCGCTACAGGAAACAAAACAGGAGGCGGCAGGGGGAGGAGCTGTTATTTAAAAAAAAGGGGTAACAATAGAAAAATGACTTCTGTGCTACTCCTGTCGTGAGGGATCAAACCTCTTTGGTAAGGACTTTGATGAGGAGTACCCCATGAGGGGGTAATGTCTGGTGGTCTTTGGGGCAGGGATGTCTTAACGTCTGCTGTTTGTGGTAACACATGATGCTGTCGCCGCCAGGGTTCAGGGACCCCTTCGTTGAAATTGAGTCCTTATATTGTTGCCCCTTTTCAGTGTTCCATGTACTGAAATTGGGTTGTACGCCACTGTCATTAACTCTGTGAAAACACAGCAACAGGCCAGAACCTCACGATCTGAAAACGAAATGCCTGATACAGCGGGCAGCTGTCCACAAAAAACTCCTTTTCATCGAATTTGATGCCCCCAGACACTGGTAGAAAATTAGAATCGCACACTGTCAAACAGGGACCCAAATACTATCATTATATCAGAGGATCAGAAACACCGACAGCAGGCCAAACCTCCCACTCTTATTAAGACTGAACCGCACTGGCTACAGATTAGAAGCTGAATGAAATAAAATCCACAGGTTAGAGGTACTGACAGCAGCCAAGGAAACCTAAGTCCCCCCAAAAGCTGACTGCAGGTAAGACTCTTACTGCCATTAAATGCAAAGATCAGAGACACTTTCTGTAGACCAGATCTCTACTCTCAGTAGAACTGATGGTACAATGTACTGACAGCAACTATCTCTTTTTAAACCCAAGAATGGGAAACACTGACAGAGGGCCAGATCCCATTAAGGTCTCAGACTCTCACACTGAATGTGTGTTAGTGGCTATTTCCCTGCTTTAATTTCTTTTCAACTTCAAATATTTAAGGTACATACTGAAAGGAGATCTTATTCTTTTTACCTGACAAATATATTTTTCTCTTCTTTTTATCCGGAAATATCTCATTCTAATTATATCATTCATCAAAGCTTAAAAAAACACTCTCTCTCTCTCTCTCTCTCTCTTTCTTCTAGATGTGTTATGCGAATGTTATAGTTATGTTTCGATGCACAGCAGAACAGAGTCACTTGTGGCCTACTGGACTGTCACTCAGTTGGTTGAAGGTTCAAATCCTGGTATCTCATGGCAGTGTATCTGTTTTTTTAATCATGTTTTGATTGCCAAGCATTCCTAGTGATGAAAAATTTACACCTTTTTACCATCAAAACTCTTTGGATTGAATGTCATAGAAATGTCTGGACACTTTCCAGGAAGAAGTCACCTGTGGCCTAATGCTTAAGGTCTCAGACTCTCACACTGAAGGTTGAGGGTTCCAGGCCAGATTTGTCAGTGGTTGTTTACCTGGTTTGATTTCTTTTCAACTTCAAATATTGAAGCTACATACCGAAAGGTGATCTCACTCATTTTACTGGACAAATACATTTTTCTTTTTAATTTGATTTGTCCTGAAATATCTAATTCTAAGTATATCATTCATCAAAGCCTAAACACCCCCTCTCCCAATTTCTCTTGGTCAGTTTCTTGGTTTGATTTCTTTTCAACTTCAAATATTGAAGCTACATACCGAAAGGTGATCTCACTCATTTTACTGGATAAATACATTTTTCTTTTTAATTTGATTTGTCCTGAAATATCTAATTCTAAGTATATCATTCATCAAAGCATAAACACCCCCTCTCCCAATTTCTCTTGGTCAGTTTCTTTCTCTAAATGCATCTCTCTCTCTCTCTCTCTCGCTCTTCCTCTTTCTTTCTCTTTCTCTTTCTCTTTCTCTTTCTCTTTCTCTCTCTCTCTCTTCCATTCCATAATGGGGATAGAAGAGAGAGATTTGTATTGCAATGGTCTATCCATACAGTGATGTCAAAGCATTACTCTAGCAAGTTGTTTAATTCAAATGTTACAGTTACATTTTTATGAACAGCATGACAGAGTCACTTGTAGGCTACAGGTAAAGCTCTTTGACAGTCACTCAATCGGTGGAAGGTTCAAATCCTGGTATTTCATTGCAGAATGTCTATTTACTTGTATTTTGAATGCTAAGCATTCCTAGTGATGTAACTTGTATGTCCTTTTCCCATCAAAATCTTTGGATTGAATGTCATAGATATGTCTGGAGTTGAGTTGGAAGGAGTTGCTGAAGGCCTAGTGGTTAAAGTCTGATCCTCACCATGAAAGTTGAGAGTTCAAGTCTAGGTGTCTAGGTGGTTGTTTCCATGCATTAACTTCTTTTCAACTTCACAATTGTAAGGTACATACCAAAAGGTGATCTCACTTTCTTTACATGAGAAATACATTTTTCTTTTCAATTTGTCCGTAAATATCTCATTCTAAGTGTATCATTCATCAAAGCCTAAACATCTCTCTTTCTCTCTCTCACTCTCAATTTCTCTCTGTCAATCTCTTTCTCTAAATGCCTCTCTCTCTCAGTCTATCACTTTCTCTCTCTCTCTTCTATCCTATAAATGGATGGAAGAGAGAGAGAGTGAGAGAGAGAGAGAGAGAGAGATTGGTATTACAATCATCTCTTTGTACAATTACTTCAGAGCATCACTCTATCAAGATGTTTTGTGCCAATGTTATGCTTACATTTTGAGGTGCAGCAAGACATAGGCCCTCATTACAACCCTGGTGGTCGGTGTTAAAGCGGCTGTAATACCGCCAACAGGCCGGCGGAAAACAGATGGGATTACGACCACGGCGGAAAACCGCCAATATAGACAGGCACTTTAACACTCTGACCGTCACGGCGGTACAGACAAACAGCATGGCGGTCACCGCCAACAGTCAGGCGGAAGACAATGTACCGCCCACACTATTATGACAGGCCAATCCGCCACCTTTTCCAGGGCGGATTCAACGCGAACAAAAACACGGCCGAAACAGGACTTGGAAGGGATAACACTCACCTCTACACAACCCACGAGGAACCAGGTCGCTATGGAGCCAGAACTCCAAATACTCCCTGCGATTGTCTTTCTGCTCCTCTACCAGGAGCACGACCGACGGCGGCGACGACCACGGTGAGTACTGCACCTACAACACAGGGGAGGGGGAGGGAAAAGAGAGTGACACACACACGCAACACCCCCACCCCAACCCTCACCCACCACAACACACACACCAATACATGCTGAAACATTACATTTACACCCACCAACCCCCCTGGAAAAAACAATGACAAAAGGAAATGAGTTGAACGATTGTAATCATGTAAAATCCATTAGTCAAAATTTTATATACACTATAAACAAATATGTACACCAAGAATTCCAGACCAGGTACTGCACCAATATAGTCCGTGGATCACTTTGCCCAAAATGCATGGGCGAGGCCCACACAAGATACCCGATCGAAACGGAGAGAACACTGCAGGGGCATCAGATCGAAAAAAAACAGGCACCTCAGGGGGAAGGGAACGGGGGGGCACCTCAGCCGGATGAGTGCACGACGCCAGCTCCACAAGGGGGCTCCATGCCCATTGAAGTATCCTGGGGAGTGCAAAGCCACAGTCTCTCAAGTCTCTCAAGTGGGTGGTTTGCCTACTGCATTATCCTGGGGAATGCAAAGCCACAGTCTCTCAAGTCTCTCAAGTGGGTGGGTTGCCCACTACTTCATCCTGGGGAGTGCAAAGCCACAGTCTCTCAAGTGGATAACAGTCTCCACTGGTTCTGGAGGGGGCTTCGTGCCCAGAGTGCTTCATCCTGCCAAGCACTGAGGTAGAGGATGTATCTCTCCACTGGTTCTGGAGGGGGCTTTGTGCCCAGAGTGCTTCATCCTGCCAAGCACTGAGGTAGAGGATGTATCTCTCCACTGGTTCTGGAGGGGGCTTTGTGCCCAGAGTGCTTCATCCTGCCAAGGACTGAGGTAGTGGATGTGACAGTCCACTGACGGTGGGACAACATGGAAGCTGCCCAGGTTCCTGGAACTGACCACCAGCCTCGTACGAATGACCACTGGGGATGGCAGCCATGTCTGCTGTGGTGCCACTGGCTCAGGATGTGGCGTGGCTGCTGGCGGCGGACTCACTGACCTCGGTGCTTGCGGCGGTCATTGGGCAGCGGTGCTGGTGGTGGACTCACTGACCTTGGTGCTTGCGGCGGTCATTGGGCAGTGGTGCTGGTGGCGGACTCACTGACCTCGGTGCTTGCAGCGGTGTCATGAGCGGCGGTGCTGGTGGCGGGCTCACTGACCTCGGTGCTTGCGGCGGTGCTGGTGGCGGGCTCACTGACCTCGGTGCTGGCAGAGGTGTCATGAGCGGCGGTGCTGGTGGGGGGCTCACTGATCTCGGTGCTGGCGGCGGTGTCATGAGCGGCGGTGCTGGTGGCGGGCTCACTGACTGCGGTGCTGCTGAAGGGCACAGTTTCTGAGGTGCTGGTGAAGGGCTCAGTATCTTGGGTGCTGGTGGAGGGCTCAGTATCTTGGGTGCTGGTGGCTGTGCCCGTGGCAGTGGTGCATGTGGCGGTCTTGTCCGCCATGCAGGTTGGCAGCGACGTTGACTTGCCTTTCTTTTTCAGGCCCTTCCCCACCTTGGATGGTGGCGCAGCTGTCTTGCCACTCCCAGCTGTTGTCTTGGCTGAGCCCTTGGTGGCAGGTGTTTTGGCCTTCTCCCACCGGGATGTGGGCAACGTCTTCTGTTTTGGAGGTGGGGGAATGTCCTTGGCCTCGCTCCTTGGGACACTGGCAGCCCTGCTGCTTGGCGCACTCCAGAATCCAGTTACTGCTGGTACCACAGTGCCCGATGATGTGGTGGCTGAGGTGCTGGGACCTGGAAAGGCGGGCCCTAGGGGACGGAAGGGGTGGGGGAGGTGAACTGAAGAGGTCAATGTTTGACAGGAAACGTTTTTTAGACACACTGGGACAGGTAGATGGAGGGGGTTTGGGAGTGGAGGAAGAGGTAGTGGTTGTAGGAGGTGTTTGCTGACTTTAGGTGAAGGGTATGGGCTGGAGGCTGTCGTGAGGTGGATGGCTGTTGGGTGGGTGTGTGACTGCGTTTGTGTACTTTGGTAGGAGGGCTCACAGACACACTGGTAGAGGACACAGGGGATGAGTGAATGGAAGTGGGGGTGGTGAGTGCACGTGAGCGGTGTGTGGTGATGGGCATGCTGGTGATGGAGGTAGTGGCTGAGGATGTAGTGCATGCAGGTGTGAGTGGAGACGTGACAGGGAGGGAGGAGGGAGATGTGGAGGAGGGGGACACAGTGGAGGCAGTGGATGTTGGTATGTGTGCATGGGTATGATGCTTGTGTGAGTGCCTGTGGGATGTGTGGTGCTTATGTTTGCCAGAGCTACCCTTGTGTGTTGAGGTGTGTGGATGCTGGTCTGATGGTGTGCTTGGGATAGGCTGAGGTACAGGGGATTGGGTCTGGGTGGAGGAAGTTGGAGGGGGGAGGCTGGACACAGGGACAATGGCTGCCATCAGTGCTGAGGCCAGAGTCTGAAATGCTCGCTGTTGGGCTGCCTGGCCAGAATGAATGCCCTCTAGGTAAGCATTTGTCTGTTGCAACTGCCTCTCTACACCCTGGATGGCATTCAGAATGGTAGACTGCCCAACAGTGAGGGATATGAGGGGGTCAATGGCCTCCTCACTGAGGGCAGCAGGGCTGGCTGGGGCAGGGCCTGAGGTGCCTGGGGTGAAGGAGATGCCCACCCTCCTGGGTGAGCGGCCACGGGACACACGCTGAGGGGCTGCTGGGAGGGAGGTGCTGGTAGGGGGGGTGGCGGCTGTACCTGTGGATGCGGTGGGCACAGAGGGGCCCGCTACCACAAGGGAGCTCCCATCAGAGGAGGAGTCGGTGTTGCTGGTCTCTGCTCCTGTCCCCGCCGTGGAGCTCCCCTCGCCCTCCGTCCCACTGGTGAATTCTGACTCCGTAATCTCGCCCTCCAGGGCCATTTGGGATGCAGCTCCCTCCTGCTCCGGTGGCACAGCTCCTCCGCCTGATGATGCTAATGCACACAAGAACAGGGAGACCACAAAAAGGGGGGGGGAGAAAGTATAAAGACATGATCAGTACATGCAATACCGCTACCGTTGGCGGACACTACAGACACAGCAGCCCTCTGCACTACACCATGCACTTAGCGTTCCCTAATTCATCACAGGGACATGGGGTACATGGCCTATGCCCGATAGCTGCACACATGGAAGTCACAGGAGCCTGACTAGGTGTAGATGGCTCTTACTACTGGTGGGGTGCCACTTAGCCTGCCTCACAAAGGGTCCTTGCCTACAAGGCTCGCCCTAGCCTAGGGAACCCACAGCCCACCTCCCCACCCAGACACCTCCAATACGCGCTGAGTCAGATGGATGTGACTGTACTCACCCCCTTGTGGCTGCTGTGATGCCCTCAAGGGCCCATCCAACTCCGGATACGCCACCGCCAGGATCCGGAACATCAGGGGGGTCATGGTGCGACGGGCACCCCTTCCACGATGGGAGGCCATCCCCAGCTGGGCCTCCGCAGTCTTCTTGCTCCAGCGGCGAATGTCCTCCCATCTTTTATGGCAGTGGGTGCTCCGTCTGTGGTGGACCCCCAGGGTCCGGCCGTCCTTGGCGATGGCACGCCAAATATCCTTCTTCTGGTGGGCGCTGACCTACAGGAATAGCACAGGGGAAAAGGTAAAACGTTAACCATCGGGACTGCCACAGTCATTGTCCCACGTTTCCACCCTTTCCCTGACACACATACACTCACTGTCGGATCATGCACGCCTCATTCCCCCCCCCATCTCCCATCCACACCACTCCAAAACGGCATAGCCCATACAACATGCTCACATTGTACTCACCCGTTTGTCTGGAGAACCGTAGAGTAGCGTGTACTGGGGGAGGACCCCATCCAGTAGTTTGTCCAACTCCTCCGATGTGAAGGCTGGGGCCCTTTCACAGACACATGAGCCATTGTCGCTTCCAGACTGAGGTCACAGCAGCACTTGCAGGTTAGGTCCTCTCCTGTCGAAGATCAGGTATCAAGTGAGTGAGCAGACAGAAAATGGCGGTCACGTCCGCGGCGGTGCGTACCGTCACCGCCGGCGTACATCGTCATTGGCTCCTGGGACCCATAGGGTCCAATGTTAACCAATGCAGGATTGCCCTGCGGTCTTCGACCTCCTACCGCAACAGTGTACAACACCAGCGCAGTTACATCATATCCCCTTGTCCCACATTACAAGTCAGACAGCCGCCATTTCAGGGGGCCACATGGCATTAATTTTAAATGCGTCACACATATCTAGGCCTTGCATGCACACTAAGACAGACACATAGCGGATTGACAAATGTGTGCAATAAAGTTGTTTTTTTAGTACCTCATTGTTGGCTGACCCTCTGATCGCTGTTCTCATCCATAGAGCACGTCCGCTGGGGCAGGTGAGGAGATGGCGGAATCCTCCGGTGTACAGACCACTGGTGGACCTGTTGACAATGGAAGAGCGACATGTAATAGTCACCTACAGGCTTGATCGTGCCACAATCCAGGAACTGTGATCCCAGTTGGAGCCAGACCTGATGTCAGCTATCCACCATCCCACAGGAATCCCCCCTCTAGTGCAGGTCCTGTCAGTACTCCATTTCCTGGCAAGTGGGTCTTTTCAAACAACAGTGGCTATAGCATCAGGGATGTCCCAGCCTATGTTCTCAAACGTGTTGTCCAGAGGGTTGTCTGCCTGCTGAAACACATGCACAGCAACATCGTATTCCCTCAGGTGGAGGATTTGCCTACAGTGAAAGGTGACTTCTATGCCCTGGGACATATCCCCAACATCATAGGTGCCATTGATGGGACACATGTGGCCTTGGTACCCACCCGCAGGAGTGAACAGGTGTACAGAAACCGAAAGAGCTATCAATCAATGAATGTGCAGATGGCGTGTTTGGCAGACCAGTACATCTCCCGTGTGAACGCCAAGTTTCCTGGCTCAGTGCATGACGCTTACATTCTGAGGAATAGCAGCATCCCTTATGTGATGGGGCAACTCCAGAGGCACCGTGTGTGGCTATTAGGTGAGGACAAGGACCCTATACAGTGGGAATAGTTGTCTGGGTCTGGGGTTGTCCCTATGGGTTAGTGTGTGTCTAACAGTTGTCCCTCGACATTTGCAGGTGACTCTGGCTACCCCAACCTGTCATGGCTACTGACCCCAGTGAGGAATCCCAGGATAAGGGCAGAGAAATGCTACAATGAGGCACATGGGTGAACTAGGAGGATCATAGTGAGGCTCTTCGGCCTCCTGAAGGCCAGGTTCAGGTGCCTCCATATGACAGGTGGTTCCCTATAGTACTCACCAAAGAAGGTGTGCCAAATCATTGTGGCCTGCTGTATGCTGCACAACTTGGCTTTGCAACAACATGTGCCTTTTCTGCAGGAGGATGGTCCAGAAGGAGGTCTTGTGGCAGCTGTGGAGCCTGTGGACAGTGAAGAAGAGGAGACAGAAGAAGAGGACATAGACAACAGAAACACCGTGATCCAGCAATACTTCCAGTGAGACACAGGTAAGAAGACATCACTGCCTCCTACATCTGATAAAATTGTTCGACCCATCATCTGTCTGTCACTTTCACCCAGTGTATGGACCCTGATTTGTCACTTTGTCTTTCGATTTCACAGATGTGGGTCCCACTGTGTGACCTCTGCTATGTTACCTCATGGACTAGAGCTGTGTGACATAGGTATGTTGACAATACAATGGACATTGCTATTTCCCTCAGTTATTGCAAATACACATTTGTGAAAGCACAGACTGACTCCTGATTGTTTTGTGATTCAAGTGTGTTTATTTAAGTGCTAAATAGTGGAGGGGGTTGTAATATGGGCAGGGGTGATGGTGGAGGAATGTCCATGGCAGAGTCCAGTCTATTTGTCTCACAGGTGCATTGTCCAAAGGGGCATAGGAAGTGGAGCTATGGCAGTTTAAGGATGGACAGGGTGACAAAGTGGGACAGAAGGATGACATTCAGGGTGGTCTCATTTCTTGGCGGGGGTCTTGGCATTGTTCTCTGTCTTTGTCCTGGATCTCAGGGACCGCTTTCGGGGTGGTTCTCCATCTGCAGGGGTGGGGTGCTGGTGTTGTGGTCCTGTGCGGTGCCTCCTGTCCACTAGCGCCGGTGGGGGTGTTGGGCAGTTCATCGTCCAGGCTAGTGTCAGGGGCCCCTTGTTGTGCCATAGTGTCCCTCCTGGTGTTCACAAGGTCCTTCAGCACTCCTACAGTGATGCCCAAGGTGGTGTTGATGGACTTGAGTTCCTCCCTGAACCCCAAATACTGTTCCTCCTGCAGCCGCTGGGTCTCCTGAAACTTGGCCAGTACCGTTGCCATCGTCTCCTGGGAATGATGGTACGCTCCCATGATGTTGGAGAGGGCCTCGTGGAGAGTGGGTTCCCTGGGCCTGTCCTCCCCCTGTCGCACAGCAGACCTCCCAGTTCCCCGGTTTTCCTGGGCCTCTCTCCCCTGAACCGTGTGCCCACTGCCACTGCCCCAGGTCCCTGCTGTTCTTGGGTTGGTGGGTTTGCCTGGGTTCCCTGTAGTGGTGGACACACTGCTGCTTGACGTGTTCTGGGGACAGAGGTATGGGCCCGCTGGGTGGGTGCTGTGCTGGTGTTTCCTGAGGGGGTAGGCTCTGTGGTGGCCTGTGACTGTGTCAGGGGAACCGACTGTCCCGAGGTCCCAGATGGGCCGGGCTGGTCATCTAGATCCAGTTGGACAGAGCTGCTGTCATTACTGTGGACCTCTTCAGTGGGGGGAGTGGACATGTCTGAAACCTCCTGTCCGGTGACGTTGGGTTGGGGTCCAGCAGGGGTGTAAAAGCATGATTATTGCATCTGTGTGGGCCATGGTGTGCAATGGGTGGGTGACCCTGTACCCCAGAGCTTCCATTCTTGTGTAGGACCTTGTGTGATAATTGTTTAGGGGTCTGTGTGGGTATCTGTAGTGGACATGCATTGGTGATGGTGTCCATGCTTTGTTGTTGCATGCAGGGCTTGGTGTTGGGATGTGTGGTTTGTGATAGTGGGACATATGTGAGGAGTTGGAGTGATGGGGGTGAGGGTTGGGGTATGTGATAGCATGAAGGTAGGGTGGGGGATGAAGTAGTTAAAGATGAGACTTACCAGAGTCCACTCCTCCAGCTACTCCTGCGAGGCCCTCAAGATGCAGTATAGCCAAGACCTGCTCCTCCCATGTTGTTGTGGGGTAGGAGGTGGGGGTCCGCCGCCAGTCCTCTGAACCGCAATGTGGTGTCTTGAGACCACGGAACGCACCTTCCCCCGTAGGTTGTTCCACCTCTTCCTGATGTCATCCCTAGTTCTTGGGTGATGTCCCACTGCGTTGAAGCGGTCCACGATTCTGCACCATAGCTCCATCTTCCTAGCAATGGAGGTGTGCTGCACCTGTGATCCGAATAGCTGTGGCTCTACCTGGATGATTTCCTCCACCATGACCCTGAGCTCCTCCTCAGAAAACCTGGGGTGTCTTACGGTGCCAAAGGGTGGTGTGGGTGATGTGTGAGGTGGTGTGTGTTGTGATTTGTGGGGTGATGTTTAGGGGTGTGTGGTGTTTTGTGCGTGGATGTGTATGTGTGATGGTGTTGTGTGCCTCTGTATGCTGGTGTGGTCTTTCCTTTGCTCTCTCTCTGCTTCTTCCAAATTGTTCGTTGTAAGGGTTTGTGGGTAATGTGGGTGTGTGTTTTATATTGTATTGGGTGTGGGAGTGTTGTGGGAGTGGTGTGTGTATGTGAATCAGGTGTGTGTATTTGGAATTGTCCAATGTGGTAGTGTTTTGTAAATGTGTGTGTATTTTGAGCGCGGCGGTGTGTACCGCCAATGGAATACCGCAGTTGAAAGACCGCCTCGTGGGTCGTGATAGTGTGGGCATATTCCTGTTGGCGTGACGGTGGAGGTTTTGTTATCGCCAGTTTATCACTGACCTTTGGTGTGGCGGACTTGTGTGGGTGTCTAGATTTTGGCGGATTCTGAGCTGTGGGTCGTAATAGCTGTGGCAGAATTCCGCAGCCGCGGCGGTGTGTTGGCGGTCTTCTGCACGGCGGTAAGAGGGATTTACCGGCAATGTTGTAATGAGGGTCATAGTTCCGTGTGTCTTACTGCTGAAGCTCTTGGACTGTCACTCCATAGGTTAAAGGTTCAAGTCCTAGTATCTCATGGCAGTGTGTCTGTTTATTTCCTTGTGTTTTGAGTGCTGAGCATTTCTAGTGATGGAACATTTACGTCTTTTTCCTATCAAAATCTTTGGATTGAATGTTATAGAAATGTCTGAACACTGTTTAAGAAGAAGTCACTTGTGACTGTGGTTTAGATCTCATACCCTCACTCTGAAGTGTACCAAGGTGGCAGTATTTTGTGGCATGACTGGGGGTTTCTACCATGTAATATTAACACGTTACCTAGTAGTTGACCTTGGGTTCATACCAGTAAACCAGTCCTGGTAGAGTGGCAAAGGGCAGTCTGGCTACTTGGAGGAACATGTGTAAAGCATTTCACAAGATCAACATGGACAATGAGTCATTGACACAACTTGAAAGCAATCCAACACCAATTAAGAAAAATAAAGCAGATTTTTATCTTAATGTAGACACCAAAACAAACTTTGTATCTTATGTACAACTGGAGTTGTGGATTTATAGAGCATTTAAAAATAGATGCACTTTTAGTTGTCAAACACATACCATTGAAGTCAATGGGGGAAAGCTAAGTGTGCAGTTGGACACTTGTGGGGTGAGTGCCGTGGAACCCACCCGGAGTTAAGATCTACGGGGTCTTGTTGAAGGGTAGGTCAGAAACCAGGCTTAGGGGGCTTAGGTCATGGTTGAATTTTGGTGTAGTTGAATTTTGGCATTTATTACAAGTACAAATGTGTTCCCTGCAACAATAACAATGTTTCTCTTGTGTTTTTCTTCCTTAGGGAGCGTCCTGTGTAAGTGTCTCAACTGCGACCAGGGAGTGAGAGTTCTCTCTTGTTCCCTTTACCTCTCTTACAATTCTTGCTGATCTCCCGCCATCCTCGGGGAAAGAAGAGACACTGCAATAAGTTGTTATCTTTTATAATATGCATCACCACCGATACACCCATGTGGTGTCACTCATCTGGAGAACAGAGTGTTAGGATTATTAGGATTATGCCTGTGGGAGGGGTGAATAAGCTCTTAGACACTGGGGAATGGTACAGTATTCATGCACGGGAACACCCTGGTGACTAGAGTAGATGCCACATGTATTCAGCAGAACACTCCCAGAGCTGCGTGACATAGATAAGAAAGAAAGAAGTGGAAAAAAGAAGAAAAAAAAAATGCGGAAGAAAAGGGAAAAGAAAAAAACTCACATTAGAACAGAAATAAGAAAAACTGAAAGTATACCACAAAATAAACCCTCACCGCAGTATTCACTGCCGGCCCCTGTTCACTCACCGCGAGGGCCACAACTTTCCCTGAGTTGTAGCGAGGTCGGCACGTAGTCAGGTGTTGATGGACACCACCATTCTTCCATCCAAGTCTCATCCTCCTCCTCTCTCCGATCGGCGTCTTCCCAGTTGGCTTCCTCCATTGGGTTGCGTTGTGTCTGATTTGAAGCCAAGGGGGTTTCCCAGCCCATATCCGACACACCTCTCCTTTGTTGTTCTTGCTTCTCAATATATTCACTGTCTCTTTGTTTCTTTTCTCCTTCACGTTCTCTCTGCTCATTCACCTCCCCATGCTCTATTTTCTCTTGCCCTTTTACTTTTGTGTTTCGCCCTCCTTCCAGTTGATCTCTCAGGTGCATCCAATGGAATTCGTTGGTTGGGGACTCACTTCCAGGTAAGGAGGGGGTTGGGGCAGGAGCATGTTTCTATAGAAAGTACCTTTTTACCTTGCCCAGGTAGTATGGGTGCAGAGGAAGCCTTGCTATCCTTAGAAAAGACTGAGAACTGCTAGTGTTCTCAGTCAAAGATGCAGCACTCTGCAAAACCACACTTGGACATGGAGTTACACTCTACCATCCAAGAGTAGAGCCCTTTGGTGTTTCAGGATCTGGATTCTACAGCTGGCACTCCACCACCCCATCTAGGGGTTCCAGGTGCAGAGATGTCCTTGCAACTGTCAATTATGGGAGGATCGCGCCAAAGATGCTTTGCCACTTACTCTAAGTCTTCTTCTTCAGGATGCATGATCTCAGCAGTGGGGTCATTGCCGACATCAGACGCTATTCCTGGGAGTTTCTCTGGAGTTGGTGAAGCCTGGTTACTGGACCGGTGACCAACAAGCCTTGGCAGCGGTAAAAATACTCCACAAGTACTTCTTTGGCTGGAAGTCAACAGGAATAGTGTAATGGCTCGAAACTTGGTGTGAGCCTCACCACAACTCCCAGAGGGCAGGCCACAGATTTTTTTTTTTTGTCTCACTCTTTAGGTTGCACTTTTTTGTGACACTGCACGATAATTCTACTGCAGGTTGCAATTGACTGGTTCCACCAGTCAGGGTAGTCTACTTTAGTTCTGGCATCCACTGGAATCCCTCTTGTTGGGGACAATGAGCTTTTGCCATGGGCACACGTTGAATACACAGTTTCAGTACATGGTCTCCTCAGGGCACTTCAGTGGCCTCTATTAGCGCTGCGGTGGAGTCAAAAGTCCTGTTGTCAGTGATCTTCTCTGTGTCCATTCTCAGATTCAAGCTCAGCACTGAGGTTCTGGTGCCAGTGGAGCCCCTTAAATCCTAGTTTAGGGGGTCCTAAGTGTGTGATTGACAGTGGCCAATGGTCTAGTGGTCCCTGCGGCCAGTCGGCCCCTGAGATGATGACTTCCTGTGGGATTATGTCAATTTTCTACCCAGAACCCACTAACTCAGGGTTGCCAGGATGGCAGAACCTTTCCTTGGCTGTACAAACCTCCTAACCCACCCTAATGGTGTGGCTAGCCTCTCAGAGGTGTATGCCTCCTGCATAACTAATTTTCCAGCCTGTCAGCTTGGACAGGGTAGGAAGGTCTTTGTTCTCAAGTGGGGCACAAGAGAGCAGTAAAAGCCTTTGAGGCTCACTGCCTTGATTACCGTAAACATTAGCTATCATGGGAGGGCAGAGGTGTGACCTTCTCCCTGCCCAGGTCCTTTGTCTCTGTCCTGAGGGAAATGTTAGTACAACAAGCAAGAAGGCAGACTCCTGTCTTGAAAAGCAAATTGCTCAGGGAAACCTTCTTAGGCAAGAGAAAGCTGGCAACTTTGTGGGCATTCTCTAAGGACCCCACCAGGGTACAGGCTACCCAGTCCTGGGCACAAAAAGCAGTGTTTGATATAAAACACAGGGAAATTGGTGGGGGCATCATGGAGCTGGACATCTGGGGCTTGCCTGGGAGCCAGCCCATGTTATCCTATAGACCGCCGGTCACTTGTGATAGCATTACGTTTTACAAGCTACCACAAGGTCATATATGCTTGCGCACATATGTCCTCATTCATAACACAGTGCACCCTGCCTCGTGGGCCATAGGAAGCCTACGTTAGAGTTAAGTGACCTGTATTATGGGCAGGAAATGTCCTCTGCCTGCAGTTGGTGCAGGCAGAGTCAATCTTGAGCAGACAAGCTGCTCATGCAGGCTGACTTTGCAGCTCTGCAGGCTTTGCTTTTACTTGGGCCAAGCAGGGTGCCACAATCGGTGCTGCAGCCCTGGTGACCCCTTTACCATCCCTGCCCTGGGTACCACTGATACCATTTACTAAGGCCTTATGCTGTGGTAAAGGACTGCCTTAAACGCCTCCCATAATACACAGACAGACTCCGCCGATCCTGTGTTATCCTGGAAATATTGATCTACTGTATTGCGTATTTTGTTGTTGAATGTCTTGTCTTTCAAGTGCCAGTGGTCCACTCTGGGGGGCAAGACAGAAGTTTTACCACAGC
The DNA here is from genome assembly GCF_031143425.1 of Pleurodeles waltl. NCBI lineage: Eukaryota > Metazoa > Chordata > Amphibia > Caudata > Salamandridae > Pleurodeles > Pleurodeles waltl. The sequence continues at coordinate 252,843,205 of NC_090436.1, forward strand.
AATAAGCAGCACTTCCACCTTGGAGTGCTGTGACGCTAAAATAGCCAATTGAAAATGTTTGGGTGAAGAGGTAGGCTAGCCATGCCAGGCTACCATGTGCTGCTGATAAGTGTGTATACTGGTGCGTTGTGGGGTTGTGCACCTGCCAGATGTTAGTCAGACCAATGGTTTTGAGGAAGTCACTCACCGGGCTCATTGTTCTTGTTGTTTGTGCTCCACACCTTCTGTCCATATCTGAGTCCAGTACGTCATTGACATTTCCCCCTAGGACCAGTAACCCAGTTGGGAGTTCAAGGATTGTGGCTCCCAGTGCTGCAAGTGTTTTGTGCGTGTAGTCTCGGGGGCATATAGAGAGAGCAGATACTGAGGGCAAGATGTTCCCAACTCCCTGTCAGCTTAACATATCTGCCAAGTGGGTCTGCCCAAATCTGAGCAGGAATAAAGGGAACAGATTTTTTTTTGCAAAGGATACCCACCCCCCTAGAGTCAGCTGTATGGCCAGCATGCACCAACAGAGTCTATCTGTTAAGGTGTGTTTCCTGTAGGGGATCAGCTCTGGGGAATTTCTCCGTAGGTGTTGGAGCACCAGGGTGTGCTTAAGCTTACTACCCAGACCATTAACATTCCATGTCCATATTTTCAATGCGCTATGCTTCTGGGTTCCCATATGCAGTGTATAGAATTACATAATGACCCACAGTGTAACTTCATGCCCTTGTGCTTCCCGCTTCCTGCTTTCTAGCCGCGCAGAGGTGAGATCATGAGGCTGTACAACAATTGAGCATATAAAAGACTCCAAAACAAACATAACCATCTGTAACAATAATCCCCCTTCAGTGAAATCCGCCCACCCTGCAACCCTGCTGTGATAGGCTCAAAAATGCCCACCTCCCCAGCCTGCAGAGTGGCTGGCACCTAAACTGTGTCATATAGAAAACTAAAACTAAACTGTGGGGCGGTTAGCAGTGCCTCAGTTAGCCATTGGATTCCACTGCAATCAACATTAGCTCACCCCTGTCTCCACATTTACAGTACCTAAAGCATCCCACTAAATTCAGGCAGGCGCCTGTCTTGGAACGGGCGAGTCTATTCAGGAGCCCACTACTGTCAAGGTAGGCCCAGGGCTCACCATATATGGTCTACCCCGGTCGGAGAGGAGGTAATTCCGTTGCCCCCACCCACTTCCAGGCCAGTGGTTATTTCAACAGCCAGTTAAGGCCCAGTTCATGTGGTCTCAGTAGCATGGACTTCCACGCCGGCGTCTGTTGCTTCATCTGGCTCACATGCAGAACATCCCTCTCTACTGTCCATCTTGATCTTTTAGTGTGTCGCCTCCCAGGTGTCTGCCAGCCCTCTTGCCACTGCCAGGCAGCTTCTGGTGTTAGAAAATGCCAGGTCTTGCCTTCCACAATCAATCGTAGTTTGGCAAGGTAGAGAAGCATACATTTGAGGTCCAACTCCCCAAGTTCTTTCTTGACAGTTTCAAAGCTGTGTGGTTGATGCTGGACCTGCAAGGTGAAGTTTGAAAAAAGGCAGCGAGTGGTATTTTTGTATTTAAGGTTGCCATGGGTGCGTGCTGCCTGGAGTATCGTGCCTCTGTCGCGGTAGCTGAATATTCCGGTTATTATTGTTCTCGGGTGAGGGGGTTTCATGGGGTATTGGTGCTCTGTGTGTCCGCTCTATCGAGAAGAACTTGGAGAGTCCCTTGGGGAGAAAGGTGTTGACGATATGATCTTCCAAGAAGAAGTCCACATATTGGCTCTCAGCACCCTTCGGGCCCCCACCACCCAGATGTTCTTACGCGTCACCCTGTCCTCCTAATCCTTGAGTTTCACTGCCATGGCTGAAGTCTGCTGTATGAGGGACTGCACCTGGGATTCCTGTCTCTTAATAGTGGATTGAAGGTGTGCAATGTGGACTTCTGCTGTTGTCATCTTATCACTTTTCTTCTGGGCGTCTGCTCAAAGGAGGGCCATGTCAATTGTAACCGTGTCCAGCTTGGGTTCAAGTGTGCCCTTGAGGTCTTGGATTGCTCCCATTATGGCACCCAATGAAGGTTCTCCTGTTGGTCCAAGCTCCGCTCTCTGCTCCTCACTCTCCCTCTGACCATACCTTCAGGACTACATAATTGTCAATTTTTATTTAGTCCGAGGCAGTGCTCCCCTTGGGTTTCCCCTTGGCAGAGTATCCAGGTTGAATTTGTCACTGCCAGAGGGTAGCTGCTAGGACTATGTCTGCGCCTTAGTGTATGAGCACCCCAGCTAGTCCCTACGTGGTAGCAATGGGATAATGCGGCTGCAGGCCGCGCAGTACTCAGCAGTCAGCTGCGGCACCCCGGTTCCATCTGGTCTGCACTGGCCTGCTCTCCAGTCTCTGCAGGTGCATTATTGTAGGGTAGATTCAGGTGGGCCCCAAAAGAGGGGGGCAGCAAGATGGTGTCTCATCAAAGGGAGCAGCCTCACTCCCAGTTGACCAGTTTATTGCTCTGGGAGTCCCACTCTAATTGTTCAGCCTAGCACACCCTACCCTGTTTACAATTGGGCGAGAGAAGGAGAGAGCAGACCTCTTTAACTTACACAGGACACTGTCCCAGTCACAATCTAAATCTGCCAAGTGCAGCTCGCGCCCCGCAGTCTGCCGCGTCCTCATGGCTGTGGCTTCCCCTCACACACTGGGCCCTCTCTCACCATCAGGCCTCAAGGCCCCTCAAGCGGTGCACTGATCGCCAGAAGAGGAGGGCAGGACAGGTGTCTGTAGGAAAGTGCCCCTTTTGACATGGTTACCCCCCACACACTTTTTGCCTGATTTCTGATGCTAACTTGACTGAATGTGTGCTAGGATTCTGCTACCCGAGCCCCAGCACCTGTATTCCTTACCTAAACTGTACCATTTCTTCCACAATTGTCACTCCCCTCGCAGACAGCTAAGTCCCTTGTAGTAGGTACCAGTGATACCAAGGGCCCTGTGGCCAGGGAGGTTCTCTAAGGGCTGCAGCATGTATTATGCCACCCAAAAGGACCCCTCACCAAACACATGCACACTGCCATTGTAGATTGTGTGTGGGGAGAAAAAGGTAAACTTGATATGGCATCCCTGTCTGGGTGCCATGCCCACAAACCACTGCCTGTGGCATAGGTAAGTCACCCCTCGAGCAGGCCTCACAGCACTAAGGCAGGGTGCACTCTACCACAGTTGAGGGCATAGCTGCATGAGCAATATGTCAACACAGTGTCCAAGGGCATTCTCTTATTGAGTACATGGCCTGGGAGTTTCTCATTACGAACTCCACAGCTCCTTTATGGCTTAACTTAGGACTGGGAAGTTTGGTATCAAACTTCTCAGTTCAATAAACCCACACTGATACCAGTGTTAGATTTGTTGAAAAATGCTCTCAGAGGGCATCTAGTGTGAAGCTGACGGGTCTGTGCTAGCCTGCCTCTAACAGACAGGTTTCTGACCCCATAAGATGTGAACCTTTGTGCTCTCTGGGGTCAGGGACAAAGCTTGCTCTATGTGGAGGTGCTTCACACCTCCCTCTGCAGGAACTGCAACACTTGGTGGTGAGCCTCAAAGGCTCCTGCTTTTTGTTACACTGCCCTAGGGCACTCCAGCGAGTGGAGATGCCCTCCCCTCCCCCAAAGACCAACCCCACTTTTTGGCAGCAGGTCCGGTGAGAAAATTTGTAAACACAAGGAGGTGTGACCACCTCAGCTGGGACCACCCCTAGGGTGCCGGAGCTTAGGTGACCCCCTCCTTGCAGATTCCTCTATCTTGTTATGGAGGAGAATAGCCAAAAGGGTTAAAAATGTGCCCCCCACCCCAAAGGGAGTGGGCAAAGGAAGGGTGTAGCCACCCTCAGGGACAGTAGCCATTGACTGCTGCTTGCTGACCCCTGTAATGCCCCTAAATATAGTATTTAGAGGTACCCCTGAACCTTGCTCTTCAGATTCCTGGTGACCTGAAAAAAAGAAGAAGGACTGAAGAGCTGCACTAGTAGAGAAGATTCCAGGCGACATCTGACTTGGCCCTAGCCCTACCGGCCTGTCTGCAGCTTCAAGACTCCTGCTACAAAAGGCAATGCATACTGCAGGACCAGCTACCTCTACAAACCCCCGGAGGGCTGCCTGCCTACCAAAGGACCAAGATCTCCTGAGGACAGTGGCCCTGTCCACAAAGAAACCTCCAAGAAGGACTTTAGAACCAGACCGGATCAGCAAGTCCTGCCCACTCTGCACCCGATGCCGGTGGCCCGTGTCCAGGTGGCCCACCCATCCAGAGAAAGTCCCCATGCGATTCCGACCACGAGTTCAACCTGGGTTGACCCCTTCTGACCAACACAATGATGCCGGCAGTCTAAATCCAGAGGACTGTCCTGACCGCGATCAGCTTTGGTGATGATTTCCAGATGCCTGAAGATACCCCACCACCCACTGCCCCCTGGCCTTGGGAAAACCAACTGACAGTCCAGCAATGTCCAGTGGGCACTCTACTTACCTGTCCAACCATTGGTTTTCTTCAGCCGACCTCCTAGACCAAGCCTGCAACCTCTTTGTGACCCCCAGGGTTCCTCCACTGATAAGCATCGGGTGCCCAATGCTGTGTTTGCAACCAGCTGCCCCGTGCCACTGAGAGTGTGCCCCGCCGGTGCTGATCTCAACCCCCAGGTCTGTGCCCTGAAGTCACGGGTACTTAGCTGCAAGCTGTTTCTTTCTAAGTGCCCCCAGTCTTCATAGTATTCCATTGGGCGCCAAACACCAACTTTGACCTCTGCTCCCAGCCGGACCTGTGTTGTTGGTGGTGCACCCTTGGGGACATATTTATTCTTTTGGATGCAAAACTGCATTTGCACAGTTTTGCGCTAAAACGTATAGCGCCAGCTTGCGCCATTCCAGGACACCAGCTGGGCTCCATATTAATGAAATGACGCAATCTGGCACATAGGGTGGGCTAGCATAAAAACAAAATTACGTTAGCCAGGTGGGGGTGGCGGTATGGGAGAATGGTGTTTTGCATGAAAAAATGACATTACATTGGTTAGAGTAAAAAAAGATGACTCTAACCAGCCTAGCACCATTTCCTGATGCAAAACTATCCATAACATATGACTCCTGTCTTATAAAAGACAGGAGTCATGCCCACCCCCCAATGGCCAGCACAGGGGACCCTTACACTGAAGATTGAGGGTTCTAGTCTCTGTGTTAACGCTTAAATGTTTTCAACTTCAAATATTGAAGGTACACACCCAAAGGTGTTCTCACACTATTTACTTGACAAATACATTTTACTTTTCAACTTCTCAGGAAATATCTCATTCTAAGTATATCATTCATCAAAGCCTACACAGTCAGAGTCTCTCTCTCTCTCTCTCTCTTCTCTCTCTCTTCTCTCTCTCTCTCTCTCTCTCTCTCTTCCATCCCATAATGGTTTGGAAGGGAGAGATTGGTATTGCAGTGATCTCTGCATGCAATGACTTCAATGTATTACTCTAGCAAGATGTATGGTTTGAATATTATTACAGTTAGGTTTTGATACAAGCAGAACATTGGGGACTACTGGTAAAGCTCTTGGGCTGCCACTCAGTAGGTAGAAGGTTCAACTCCTGCTATCTCATATCAGTGTGTCTCTTTATTTTCTGGTGCTTTGAAAAGGAAGGGGTCTGCAATGGGTAAGTGATTAAGGTCTTGCTGGAGTGCCCGCGGAGGTCTTCTTCCCGCCTCGGGTTCAGAAACCACAAACGCTCTGGTGAGACACCATACCTCATCCCACCTACTAGAAGTCGACTGGATCTTTGGACTCAGTGAAGAGTAATATAAACTCATAAACAATTGTAGGCGCCATGACCAATTCAAACACTACATCAAACTCCAAACTATATAATGTTTCGTAGCTTTATTATAATCCCCAAATCAAAGTAACAAATATGGTGTGCAAAACTAAATTATAAACATACATGAAAATCATTGGCTGGACAAAACATCTAAAAAGATTAAGGGCCAGATGTATCATCACGGCCCTTTGCGATTCAGTAATAGCGATTTTTAAGAAATCGATATTACCGACTCGTAAAGGGCCATGTATCACATTTGCGATTCGGTAATAGCGATTTCTTAAAAATCGCAAATGCTATTACCAAATCGCAAATTGCGATACCGGCCCCATTCGCAGCTATGGGCCTGTTGGCCCATAGCTGCACATTTTTTGCATTTCCATAATTGCGATTTCTGAACCAGAAATCGCAATTTTGTAAATGCAAATCCCTAGGGTGCTGCACCCCAAAAATGTTTTGGGGGACATGTAAAGTACACACATGCCATAAGGGCATGTGTGCTTTACATGTTCAATTTAAAAATGCATTTGAAATGCATTTTAAAATTTTGCACCAGGTTACCACCTGGTTGCAGTCCATGGTATTTTGCATGTGCAAAATGCCATTCTGCAAAAAATCGCAATTTGCGATTTTTTGCAGCATTGCCTTGCGACATGGAATTTGCAAATCGCAAATTGCGACTCGCAATTACCAGGTTGCAACGCAAGAAATCGCAATTTTAGCGATTTCTTATTTGTGATCTGCAAATGCATTCATTGGTCCTCCAGGTGGGCTCATCTTGCCCACAACAACCAACATCCAATGGTAATCGCTGACACCATCAAGTTTGCAACTATTCAGAAATTTCTAAGGGAAAATATTTGGTCAGCTTTTTTTTTTTTTTTAAATATCTTTTATTAACTTTTGACATACATTATAAGAAACACACATCTATCCTATAAAACAATAGGACAACCCATAACCTCCCCCCTACCTCCCTCCCCCACCTTCCAGCATACAAAATTATTATTACCCACTTTTCAATACACCTCCATACAAGTAAACTGAATCTCCTGAGCTAACATCTGTTATCATTTGTATGTTAGAGGCTCCGTCTGAATCCGAGTCTGATGCTCTTCGCGAGCCGTCTGAAGTTGAATCATCTGGGTGTTTAAAACCATCTACTATTGTGTCCCATTGTCGTGCCATGTCTCTGGATCCCAGTCCCTGCACTGCTTCCTGACGCAGTATATTTCCCTCTGACTCGGCCCATTTTATCAATGCATTCTGCCATCTTTGAATATGAGGCCCTTCAGCTACCTTCCAATTGCTTGTAATTTCTCTTTTGGCCAGAATTAATGCCAATTCAATAAATTTATTCGTTGTCTTTTTGGCGGGGCCGGGTAAATCTCCTAACAAAGCTGTTAGTGGAGGAAGCCTCAGTCTTCTACCCGTAGCTGTTTCTAGTCTTTTAAATATCTGCGGGTAGTTCCATAACATATGTTCTAATCCTGCATCTGGTTCTGGGCATCTGGGGCAACCCCCCCTCCAGTAGCATACATCTTTGCAATTCTGTGGGGGGTAAGGTAAGCTCTATGATAGACATAAATATTTATTAATTTAAAACGGGCATTTCTATTTGCGGGGTATATGCGTGAAGTGATCCTGTCCCATCTTCGCTCTTCTAATGGAGTCCCCAGATCCGTTTGCCACTTCAATCTAAGGCCGTCCAGAGAAGTAGGAGTTACTTTGTGTAATGCTTTGTAAATTGTCGAAATCAGACCTCCATCCCCTCCTCGTGAGCAAATAATTCTACATCCTTTATGTATAGGTGGTTCCCGAGCCCCCATCTTCCAGGTTCTCTGGACAATTCTAATGATCGCATTATACATAATGAACATTCCAGGTGGGACCTCGAAGTATTCTTGTATTTCTGCGAAGGTGCGCAATTGCCCATTATGATAGAGGTCTCCTAATTTTGTAATATTATGGGGGTCATTACAACCTCGGCGGTCTTTTTCAAAGACCGCTGAGGAACTGCCGTGCTGAAGACCGCCAGTGCAGGCGGTTTTCCGCGCGGCGAATTATGACTGCGGGCAGCCCTCCGTCCTTTTTCGGATGGAGAGCCGCCAGCAGCCATACTGGCGGGGAAGTGGAGGTTGCTCCACCTCCACTGCCCCGTCATCAGAGCACCGCCCACCGAATCACGTCCCATGATTCGGTGTGGCGGTGTTCTGGTGACGGGGAGCTGGCGGCGGAGCAGCCCCCATGGATCCCGTCCCCTCCTGGAGGATCAACGGACAAGGTAAGTAGATCGTCCATTAGGGGAGGGGGTGGGGGGGTGTTGTGTGTTGTGTGCGTGCATGGGGGTGTGCGTGTGAGTATGTAGAGGGGGTGTGTGAGTGCGTGTATGCATGCAGGGTGGTGTGTGTATGGGAATTGTGTGCGGGTCGGTATGTGTGCATGTCTGTATGTAAGTGTTCGGGTATGTGTTGTTGTAGTGTATGTATGCGTGTAGGGGTGTGTGTATGTGTATGTTGGGGTGGGGGTGTGTGTATGAGTATGTTGGGGTGGGGGTGGGGAGGGGGTTCCTGCCACCTTTGGGGGGCGGTAGGGGGGTGGGGGTGTGGGGGAAGACTCGGGGGTGGGGGAGGGGGGTGGGGAGACCCCTATCAGTGCCAGGAAAGGAATTCCCTGGCACTGATAGTGCCTACCGCCATGTATTTCATGGCGGTTCCAAACCACCCGAAATCCATGGCGGTATGCAGGGTCGTGACACCGCCGGCGTTCTGGTGACGGCCGCCGGGCTGGAGACCGAAGTCTCCAGCCCAGCGGTCGGAATGGAGAAGTGCCGGATGACCATGGAGGTAACCGCCAAGGTCATAATTCAATTTTTTTTTTTCGCCGGCCTTTTGCCCGTATTACTGTCACTTCTCCCCCGTCCGCCAGGGTTGTAATGAGGGCCTATGTGTAGTTAGTCTCCTAATCCCTATTAAAGCCTGCCCACCTGCCAATCGCTGCAGTCCCGTCATTGGGATTTCAGGAGCGTAAGGGATGGCCATACCGGAGCGTCTCAGACTACGCTCCCAGCACGACCGTACCGCATGCCACTCCGGTGGTAATTGCAGTTTCTTCCTGCCAGGGGCCAGTATCACCCCCAAGAGGGAGTCGTGTAACTCACTTAAGTCATAGTGCTCAGCTTGATCTGTTGGGTCCTCGCTCAAGAATCTTGCCAGCCATTGCAATTGGCCAGCCCAGTAGTAGGTTTCCATGTCAGGGACTGCCAGTCCTCCCACCGAGGTGGGTCTCTTAAGGGTGCTCAGTGCTAATCTGTGTCTACTCGACCCCCATATAAAACTGGACATTATGGAGTTAAGGTTACTGAATACCGATTTCGGTATAATCAATGGTAGAGTAGAAAAATAGTACAATAATCTTGGTAGCATTATCATTTTAAGGATTGCCACTCTCCCCATAACCGCCAATGGGAGAGTCCCCCAAAATTGCATATCAGTTCTCAATCTCCTTATTGCATTATGTATGTTCTCCTCTAGTAAGTCCACTGATTTATGATAAATATTAACACCTAAGTAGAGGAATGTATTAGATGCCCAGGGAAGCCCTTGTGTTTCAACCATTTTCTGAACCCCCTCTGCTAAGGGGAAGATGGAGGACTTCTGCCAACTAATCTTTAGACCAGATGATCCTCCAAAGCTTTCCAGCATAATCATAGCTCCGGGTAATTCAGTATCCATGTCTCCCAGGAAAATCAGCATATCTTCCACATACAGTGCAATATGGTGCATCTGCGTTCCCACCTGGAGCCCTGTAAAGTAGGCGCCTGATCTAGCCATTCTAGCAAGCGGTTCTACTGAAATTGCAAAGAGCAGGGGTGACAAGGGGCAGCCTTGTCTGGTGCCTCTGCCAATTTGGTATGGGTCTGATATTGTCCTACCCGTACGAACTTGCGCTGTGGGATTCGTATATAGTAACTGCGTCCACTTCACAAACTCGACCCCGAGGCCTAGTTTCAGCATTACCTTTTCTAAGTAGTCACACCTACGGCTATCAAATGCCTTCTCAATATCTACTGAGATAATCGCTGCTCGCTGTAGGGTTGGTGACTCAGATTGAAGTATAGAGACCAGCCTTCTTATGTTCTGTGCAGTGCTACGCTGGGAGACAAACCCAGATTGATCTCTGTGTATTAACTTTGTCATATAGGGCAACAGCCTGGTAGCTAATACTCTACCAAGTACCTTAAAGTCCAAGTTTAGCATGAACAGTGGGCGATATGAGCGCACATCTCTCGCCGGTTTATCAGGCTTTAGGAGTGGTATTATGATAGCTTCATTAGTGGATTGAGGGAGGGCACCCCTCTCTTTTGCTTCTGCATATAGGTTATACAAGTGTGGGGCTAATTTTTCCAGATAAACACTATAGAACTCCCCCAGGAGTCCGTCACTCCTGGGACCTTTCCTTTCGCCATATTTTGAACTGTGGCCCTAATATCTTCTATTGAGATTGGCTCAGAGAGGGTCAACTCATCCCCCTCCTCCAAGTGAGGGAGGTCGAGTTCCTCCAAATCCTCCAATTGGGTGGGGGCCAGCACCTCAAAAGGAGGGGTGTATAGTTGGGAATATTAGTCCGCAAACCGTGTATTTATTGCCCTCTGCTCATAGAGACGACCCCCAGCTGTGTCCTCTATTTCTGTTATCACATTCTGCAGTTTCATTGGGGCCACTAACCATGCTAAGAGAGAGCCTGCTCTATCTCCCTCTGTGTGTTGTCTAGCCAAGAAATTTTTATAGTCAAACCGGCTCAATTTTTCAATTGATTCTGCTAGTTTTTCCATGATAGCGGCAAGACCAGGGGCCACCTCTGGGTGATTAGGTCTCTGGCGCTCTATATCTATAAGGGATTCTTCATAATTTTGGATTTCTAATTCTAAGGCTCTTTGAACCCCAATATTTCCTGCTATACATTTTCCCCTAATGACAGTCTTAAAAGTCTCCCATTCTATCGCCCTAGAGGATGCCGTGCCTGTATTAAGGGCAAAGAAAATCTTCAATTTCTCCTGATACTGAGTTTCTGAAAGCCTCATCTTCTCGCATCTCTATTCTGAGGTGCCAGGTTGGAATGCTTGGTTTTTCCCTGCACCAGGCCAGTGATAGCAGCCATGGGTTATGATCTGATATAGTGCGGCACAGGTATTCTGCATTTCCCACTGCGCTTTGTATCTCAGGGGAAGCAAGGAATGTGTCTAGACGAACATGCAAGTCATATATTATAGAATGGAAGGAATAGTCTTGTACTGTAGGGCGGACATGCCTCCAGCAGTCACCAAATCCCCATTGTTGCTGCCATTCATAGAACTGTTTAGCTACCTTTGTTGTTGGGGACCGAGGCAGGGGTGGATGAGATCTATCTAGTGTAGGATCTGCACTGCAATTAAAGTCTCCCCCTATTAATGTAGCCCATGTAAAATAGGGACCAAGTACTCTCGAAAGTTTGGTAAGAAAGCTTCCCTGTTCCTGGTTTGGAGCGTATATCCCCCCTATTGTAATGTCTCTACCCGCTAATCTCCCACTTATTAAGACATATCGCCCCTCCTTATGTATGACTTCCTGTGTTTTTTGGAATGGCACTCCTGGGCGTACCCATACCAATACTCCCCTAGCAAAGGCCGAGTAAGTGGTTGCGAATACTTGGCCACGCCATCTTTTCGCAAGTGCCCTGACTTCCTGTTCCAATAGGTGCGTTTCCTGTAATAAGGCTATGTGGACACCACTTCTTTTAAGCTGATTGTTTACTTTATATCTTTTACCCATGCTATTCAGGTAGCAATTTTATAGTTCAAGGAGGGATCCGTAATATGCAAATTTAAAAAGTCAGTATCTGTTTGTTCCTCCCTGATAGCCAGATGTCAACCCTTGTCCAAGTTTCCGTACGATGAAGTGTAGCTAGCATTTTTGTGCTGGAGTCGATTCTCTTAGAACACATCAAACTGCCTCTTAAACTCCCCCCCTCCCCTTCCAAAGGACCGGTAATTAGAACTATCCCTGTCCAGACTGTAAAAACTATAACTAATAACGTTTAGGTAGGGGGTTACACCAGATACCGAAAGCCTGCTTCCCGGCACATCTCCAGGGCCCTATCAGATTATATCACATTTCCATTAACGCATGATATAATCGCCCCTGTGTCTGTTTTAACTAATTATTCTGCATCATCAGGTATCAAGGCCCCCTCTCTGTGAGAGCTATTATGGGTATATTAGCAGCTTTTGCTTCTCTTATTTCGAGCTCTACCCATGTCCCAACAAGCCCCCTCATTTAACTAGAATTGCCATTGAGTCACAATATGGGCCTTCTTGCCATTCCTAGATTCTCCGAGATATGTTGTTCAAATAAGATCCTCGGATGATCTCGGGGTTACTTTGGGCATACTGATGGATGTGTCTTGAGATGATGCTGAAGTACTACCAGAGTTGGAGTCATGATCCGAGAGGGTCTCCGAAGATCAAATCAAAGCCAGTTCCCTGCCACTCATCATGGCTACATTATCCACTGCCTCCTGCATTTCCTGTGATGTCTTGAAGGAGCTACCTCCGTTCCGCGCTTGTGTACTCTGTTACGCCTTCTGTTGGTTGTCTGAGGGGCTTCTCGCTGTGGAGCAGTTGTCAACGGGTCCAGAGTCTCCAGCCAATCCCATACTAGTTGGGGCGAGGGAAAGAAATTTGTTTTACTATCATATGATACTCTCAGTTTAGCCGGGCAGAGCATGGCATATTGAATTCCCAGTTCGTGGAGCCGCCGTTTGGAATCTTTGAATGAGGCCCTCTGCTTTTGCGTTTCTCTGGTAAAGTCAGGAAAGAGCATTATCAGTTGATCGTCTAACATTATTTCACCTTTGAGTCTCGCTTGGGTTAGGATAAAATCTCTATCTTTAAAATGTAACAGTTTTGCAACCACTGGGCAAGGACCAGCTCCCAGTAGGGGAGGCCTAAATGGTACCCTATGTGCTCTTTCAATGGTAAAGAAGGGGGATAAACCTTCTGGTGCAACGGTTTGCTTTATCCAGTTCTCCAGAAACTTCTCTATGCATACTGATACCAGCTCCACTTTTTCTGGTAGACTCACTATGCGGATGTTACTTCTGCGATTACGATTTTGAACATCTTCTGCTCTGGCCTCCAACAGTTTTACTCGAGAAGTAAGCTCCTTCAGGTCTGTAGAGATGATTTTTTGGTCCGGGGCTAGCTGTTCCAGGGCCCTCTCATTGGAAATCACTCTATCTGTTAACTTCCTATGATCCATCTCTCAGCAACGAGAGATCCACTGTTAGAGAATCTATTTTCTGTTCAAGGGCCTCACGAGAGTCCTGGATTGCCTGAAGTATCGTGTCTAGTGTAATCTCTGAGGTGGATGTATCAGTGTTTGCTTCGGCTGTGGACATCTGCACTGGTGGTTTCGTAGCGCCCGCACCATCTGGCTCCTGCCCCTCCTGGTTCTTTGGTTTGCCCATCTTGACCTGCTCTGTGTCCTACTTCTTTAATTGCTAAGCTCCACGTGTGGTGTCAAAACTCTGGGTTTGTTTTGAGTTCGGGAGTCCTCACCCCATCTTACTAGTCCGGTCTCTATTAGTCAGCTGTGGTACTTATTAATAGGGAATTATACTGATCCGCCTTCTCCTCAAAATGCCTGTTCTCCTCTCATTCGCTGGTGTAAATCACTCAATTTTGCTTAATTTGCCCTCCAGGCTTCTGGTCATTAGGCCTCTGTGCTGTTAATCTGGCTTCACTCTCCATAGTTTTGCTCTACAGAGCAATCGCAGTATTCAGTTGTTGTGCCTTCCAATTCTAAAGGACCTGTATCGAGGGAAGGATAACAGTGGGGCCCGCCTCTAATCTTTGCTCTCTCTTTCAGGCTGCCGGGGCCTGTTCCCGACGTCGGGTCCAGCTCCCCCCCTCCACTGGCACTCACAGCGGTTCACGCTTTCTCTGCAGGGCGGGGGGGCAGTTGTTTTCACTATACCTGCCCTGGAGTTCAAATCTCCTCCTGGTTTCGTTCTTCTCCGGCGCTAAGCCGCCCCGGCAGCTATGCTCTGCGCTACCTCCGAGCTGCGCCCGCCATCTTATTCCTTCCGCCACGGAGCTCGGATGCTTCAATTAGTGGCACGCTGCCTCCTTTTCTACTGGTGATCACTGCATTTGGCGCCCCAAATGCTCCGCTCGCCTAGACGCCACTTGGAATCCTTGTTGGGGTCTTACGTTACGCGTGCGACTCCATCGGCTTACGTTACGCGTGCGACTCCATCGGCTGCAGGCCACGCCCCCCCAAATATTTGGTCATCTTGATTTATTCAAACAGTTCTGCCAAAATATTACATTTTCAAGGTGAGTGCAACTTCGGGATCCTTTTTCACGGTACACAGAGTTGAACAATTCTCACAGGAAATCAATAAGGCTTCCTGTATTGTTTGACAGCTAGTACAAATATTGTTACATTTGTTTTCTATCAGGACATGTCCTCTGACTTTAATACAATAGAACATTCACCAATAAGTCAGCAATGATCATTTAATATACTTCATTTCTAATATTCATCTAATAATAATACTTTTAACATTAATTCATGTCAGTAGCTCACAGGAATATAAATGCACATGATCTTTTTTTTTGCTGACAAAACATGATGTCAAATATGAATGGAGGCCATATTGTCCACCATATTTTTAACGTGCACATTTTTCACCTCATGTTAATTTCTCTCAGGCTTTTGAATAAAGGTTTGTAAATTGCCATATGTTAACTTCTATGCCACTAACGTAGTAATAAAAGTTGATCTCTATCAGTCCCTCCTCTGATGGCAATTTATGCCGTCACAAAAAAACATTCTTGTTAACAATGAGACAAATCAAAATCTCGTAGTCTGATAAGCAGAAGTCTAGGTCTACGATAATTGTCAGTTCTCTTCATGGTCTGGTTATATCTGTTTCTCCTGTTCCCCATTTCAATCCCTTCCCTCCTCTGTTTATTCTTTGCATTTTCCAGAAATTGTTAGTCTTGTAAATTCCAAGTGCACAAATTATGCACAATGTCACAATCAATAAACGTTTCTGGATCATTCTTACAAATCCATTTCCCAAGTCTCCAACCCAATATCCTACCTTTGAAAATCCCTCACCTACTGTTTCCCAAATATTTGTCTGTTTCAGGTCATTCAAGTCATGTTTCAGACTCATCAGATTAGAAAGGTATTTTCTTATCTCTTTACTGTTATCTGGTATGTATGTGCTACAATGTTGTGTCTTTAAAACTCGACAGACTCCGCCTTCTTTTGCTAAAAGAATGTCTAACGCAAGGCGATTCTGCAAAAAACATTGATCTTACCACAACCATTTCCGTGTCTATAGGAGCATGCCACCTGAAAAATAGTTTGACATCTTATCTACAATTGTTGATAACTTCTTTATCTTTGTCATTCAAGATCACAGCTACTGATGGAATCAAAGCTCCAAAAATATCTCTAGTAATTTCTGAACCTCAGATTAAGTCTCTCAATCCCTGCTGGATTGTCAATGTTATCTACTTGGTAGATTTTCAGAAAAACTACTCCAAAATAGCATGTGCCATAACTACCTATTGGTAACTTGTAATAAGCATTCTTTCCACAAATGTAACATACACCAGGCACAGCTGGTTCTTCTCCATTCAGCATAAAATCCCATACATTCCTAAACAAAAACACGTCTACATTAATTAATTCCTACAAACTTATTGTCAGTTTTCAATTGTGGCCTATATATGCAAATCTTCCCTACATGCTGCCAGTCTAAGATAAGTGATCTTGTGTATAAGGTGTGTTGTGAACTGATTTCTTTCTAGAAACTATGCCATATTCTATCTTTTGTTTCAGTGCTTTTCTTCTGTCATCAACTTGATTAATGAACTCTTCTTCTACTTGTATGAGAAGACATGTTAAATTATTCCTATGCTCATAAGCTGTGCTAAACGTTAGTGTAGGTGCAAAGAACCCACCTACTATATCCATGCTCTTGGCCTTTGCAATGCTGCTCTAATGCTGATTAATGGGAATAGAGAAAACTAAATAAAAATGTGAGTAAAAATACTGAATGTACTCTTGATTGTACAAATGTGGTAATAATAAGCTGCAACTAATGCCATAAGTCAGTGGTAGGCTATGATAGATAATCCCTTCTTGCACTGATGAAGGAATTTTGGTACACACATCGCAGTCACACACATTCATTGTATCCACATACTCATACAGCAAACTATAATAAACATTGGAAGACAAATCTCTCTTTGTGTCATCTGCATGAAGCAATCCCTCATCCCTATGAAATTTATCCTGCTTAGATGGTGTTATTCCCTGTACCACAATTGCTGTGCTTTGCATATCTCTCTTTTCATTGAGACACTCATTCCCTTAATCAATAAAATACACACAATCATACATAGTATAACTAAAACAATGCACACATATTTACATTTATTGCATTTACCCTGGCCTGGATTCATGACTTCTATAGAATCAGAGAAGAAAGGAAAAGAAAAAAAAGAAAAAGCGAGCAAAAATCTACTTCAAGATGGCTTTTCAAAAGTCTTTTTGCACTTATTTACAACAGTTCTCGATCTTTAAAAAAGTTCATCAAGTTTCAACTTAAAAAGATCCTAAAAAATAATTCAAATGTTCGTCTTTAATAGAACACAGTCTGATGATTGTTTATGCTCACTTTCAGTATGTGGTGTCAACAGTGTTGCAACAAGATAGATACATTCAGGTGAAGAGGGTTTGAGGCTTGGCACTCTTTTCCTTTTTGTTCTCCTCCCAGAAAAAATGTTATCTTCACTTTGATTTGATTCTTCAACTTCTTCTGTTTATCAGTAATCAACTCATGCGTGGCTGCAGGCCATTGATCCCCTTTTACAGTTTTCTTTTCGTGTCCAATTGAATTCACAATATTTGCTTTTTTTGGCAGAAGTCAGTTGGTTTTGACTTTGCTCTCCTGCATCTTTATTTACATTTGGAATGCTTGCATTTTTGCCATCTTGCACGAGTTCCGTTTCAGCCACTTTTTCCGTCCTCACAGTTTGATCAATTCTTCTTCTACATTCACTCTTAAGGAATCAGACTATGGGGGTCATTCCAACCCTGGCGGTCGGTGTTAAAGCGGCGGCTAACCCGCCAACAGGCTGGCGGTTTAAAAAATGGAATTCTGACCCTGGCGGAAACCGCCAACAGAGACCGCCACATTAACACTCCGACCGCCACGGCGGGACAAACAAACAGCGCGGCGGTCACCGCCAACAGACAGGCGGGAGTCAATGTACCGCCCACCCTATCACAACCCACCAATCCGCCACCTTTTCCGGGGCGGTAGCCCCGCCGATAAAAACACTGCGGAAACAGACATTTGAAACAGAAAACGCTCACCTCCATACACCCCACGAGGAATCTGGACAGCATGGAACCCGAACTACACATCCTACCAGCTATTGTATTCCTGCTCCTCTACCAGGAGCACGAACGCCGGCGCAGAAGACTACGGTGAGTACTGCACCTACGACACAGGGGAGGGGGGAGGAGAAAATATTACGGGCACACATACGCTACACACCCACCACCACCCTCACCCACTACAACACACACATCAATGCATAGCAATACATCACTGTTACAACCCCCAAACCCCCCGGAAGAATGCAAAGACAAAATGAAATGATCATAAACAGTCGAATATATTGTATTATCGGCATAAAAAAACATCACACATTTAAAACTAATATATACATAAATATTAAAAGTCCGATAATTTTAGCAGTCATTGTCCGTGGACCACTGGGCCCAAATCATATGGGCAAGGCCCACACCGGATACCTGACACCAACGGAGAGAACACTGCAGGGGCATCTGATGACAAAACTACAGGCACCTCAGGGGGAAGGGAAGGGGGGGGCACCACAGCCACATGAGTCCACGACACCAGATCCACGAAGGGGCCACTATGCCCACTGTGCCATCCTGGGGAGTGCAAAGCCACAGTCTCTCAAGTCTCTACAGTGGGTGGCTTGCCCACTGTGCCATCCTGGGGAGTGCAAAGCCACAGTCTCTCAAGTCTCTACAGTGGGTGGCTTGCCCACTGTGCCATCCTGGGGAGTGCAAAGCCACAGTCTCTCAAGTCTCTACAGTGGGTGGCTTGCCCACTCTGCCATCCTGGGGAGTGCAAAGCCACAGTCCATCAGGTGGATAACAGTCTCCACCGGTCAAGGAGGAGGCATGGTGGGCACAGTGAACCGTGAACAGTAGCTCGAGACAGATCCGGCACTGTCATTGTGCCAGTGGTGCATGAGACGGCGGGGCCCAGCGGAGCGGTGCTTGACAGGAAGGGCCCAGCGGAGCGGTGCTTGAGACGGCGGGGCCCAGCGGAGCGGTGCTTGGCAGGAAGGGCCCAGCGGAGCGGTGCTTGAGACGGCGGGGCCCAGCGGAGCGGTGCTTGACAGGAAGGGCCCAGCGGAGCGGTGCTTGAGACGGCGGGGCCCAGCGGAGCGGTGCTTGAGACGGCGGGGCCCAGCGGAGCGGTGCTTGACAGGAAGGGCCCAGCGGAGCGGTGCTTGACAGGAAGGGCCCAGCAGAGCGGTGCTTGACAGGAAGGGCCCAGCGGAGCGGTGCTTGACAGGAAGGGCCCAGCGGACCGGTGCTTGAGACGGCGGGGCCCAGCGGAGCGGTGCTTGACAGGAAGGGCCCAGCGGAGCGGTGCTTGAGACGGCGGGGCCCAGCGGAGCGGTGCTTGAGACGGCGGGCCCAGCGGAGCGGTGCTTGACAGGAAGGGCCCAGCGGAGCGGTGCTTGACAGGAAGGGCCTAGCAGAGCGGTGCTTGACCGGAAGGGCCCAGCGGAGCGGTGCTTGAGACGGCGGGGCCCAGCGGAGCGGTGCTTGAGACGGCGGGGCCCAGCGGAGCGGTGCTTGAGACGGCGGGGCCCAGCGGAGCGGTGCTTGACAGGAAGGGCCCAGCGGAGCGGTGCTTGACAGGAAGGGCCCAGCGGAGCGGTGCTTGACAGGAAGGGCCCAGCGGAGCGGTGCTTGAGACGGCGGGGCCCAGCGGAGCGGTGCCTGACAGGAAGGGCCCAGCGGAGCGGTGCTTGAGACGGCGGGGCCCAGCGGAGCGGTGCTTGACAGGAAGGGCCCAGCGGAGCGGTGCTTGAGACGGCGGGGCCCAGCGGAGCGGTGCTTGACAGGAAGGGCCCAGCGGAGCGGTGCTTGAGACGGCGGGGCCCAGCGGAGCGGTGCCTGACAGGAAGGGCCCAGCGGAGCGGTGCTTGAGACGGCGGGGCCCAGCGGAGCGGTGCTTGACAGGAAGGGCCCAGCGGAGCGGTGCTTGAGACGGCGGGGCCCAGCGGAGCGGTGCTTGAGACGGCGGGGCCCAGCGGAGCGGTGCTTGAGACGGCGGGGCCCAGCGGAGCGGTGCTTGACAGGAAGGGCCCAGCGGAGCGGTGCTTGAGACGGCGGGGCCCAGCGGAGCGGTGCCTGACAGGAAGGGCCCAGCGGAGCGGTGCTTGAGACGGCGGGGCCCAGCGGAGCGGTGCTTGAGACGGCGGGGCCCAGCGGAGCGGTGCTTGACAGGAAGGGCCCAGCGGAGCGGTGCTTGACAGGAAGGGCCCAGCGGAGCGGTGCTTGACAGGAAGGGCCCAGCGGAGCGGTGCTCCTCTGCATGGCGGGGCCCTGTTCAGCGGTGCTCTTCTGCACGGCGGGGCCCTGTTCAGCGGTGCTCTTCTGCACGGCGGGGCCCTCTTCAGCGGTGCTCTTCTGCACGGCGGGCCCTCTTCAGCGGTGCTCTTCTGCACGGCGTGGCCCTCTTCAGCGGTGCTCTTCTGCATGGCGGGGCCCTCTTCAGCGGTGCTCTTCTGCACGGCGGGGCCCTCTTCAGCGGTGCTCTTCTGCACGGCGGGGCCCTCTTCAGCGGTGCTCGTCCAGTAGGTCAAGGGAGCCAGACCTGGCCTGGACTCCCTGCTCAGTCGCCCTCCGACCATGCTGTTGCTGGACCCTTCGGTGACGGAGTCCTGGGCCCTTTGGTGTTCTTCCTAACACCCGGGATGGGGCTTGTGGGCCCCTCCTGCTCCGCGCTCCTGCTGCCTGACTTCTCCGCCCTGCTGCCCTTTCGCTCCTTAGATGGGGCTCTCGGGCCCTTGCCTCCCCTAGATGTTGTGGCTGGTGAAGTGGGCGAACTTTGCTCCTTGGGGGCAGCCGTGTCAGTCCTCTCACGGCGGCCCTTTAGCTTCCTGGTCCTCTTGCCTGGTGGGGGGCTGGCTGTCCCCTTGCTGCTGAAGTGTCACTGCTGGCAAAGGTGGACTCCAGAACCCATGCACCACAATGACACTCGAAGCTGGGCTGGTGGTGGCTGAGGTGCTCTTGGTACTCTTTGCAGATGGAGGGGGTGGGTCAGTGGAGGGAAAGAGGTCAAGATTAGCGAGGAAAACTTTCTTAGGACCAAGGTAAAAGGTAGGAGAAGTGGTGATGGGAGTGGAGGAAGAGGATGTGGTTGTAGGAGAGTCAGGTGTGCTGTCTTTGGGTGCAGGTGCTTGTGCTGTAGGCTGTCGTGAGGTGGATGCCTGTTGGGTGGGTGTCTGCCTGCGTTTGTGTGTCTTGGAAGAGGGGGTGACAGACACAGTGGGAGAGGACACAGGCGACGTGTAAATGGTAGTGGGGGTGGTGACTGCACGTGTGCGGACTGGACTGGAGGGTGTGCTGGTGATGGAAGCACTGGCTGATGGTGGTGTGCATGCAGGTGTGAGTGTAGACGTCACAGGGAGGGAGGAGGGAGACGAGGAGGAGGGGGACACAGAGGTGGTAGTGACTGTTGGAATGTCTGCATCTGGGTGTTGCTTGCGTGAATGCTTGTGGCTTCTGTGGTGCTTGTGTCTGGATGAGCTGCCCTTGGGTGTTGAGGTGTGTGCAGGCTGGTCAGATGGTGTGGATGGGATAGGCTGAGGAACAGGAGACAGAGACAGGCTGGAGGCAGTCAGAAGAGGGAGGCTGGAAACAGGGACAATGGCTGCCGTCAGTGCTGAGGCCAGAGCATTGAACGATCGTTGATGGGCAGCCTGACCCGAATGAATGCCCTCCAGGTAGGCATTGCTCCGATGCACCTCCCTTTCTACCCCCTGGATGGCATTCAAAAGGGTAGTCTGCCCAACAATGATGGTCTGAAGGAGGTCAATGACCTCCTCACTGAGGGCAGCAGGGGTAACAGGGGCAGGGGCTGAGGTGCCTGGGGCGAAGGAGACGCCCGCCTTCCTGGGCGAGCGGGCACGGAGCGTAGGCTGAGGGGCTGCTGGGAGGGCGGGGCTGGTGCGCTGGGTGGCGGCTGTACCTGGAGAGGCGGGGGGCCCGGATGTTGCCGCCACCGCTAGGGAGCTCCCATCCGAGGACGTGTCGCTGTCGCTGGTGTCACCACCGGTCCCCGTTGTGGTGCTCCCCTCGCCCTGAGGATCACTGGTGCCCTCGGTGTCTGTTCCTGGTCCCACCGGGGCCTTGTGACTTGCAGCTCCCTCGTGCTCCGATGCCAATTCTCCTCCGCCTGATGATGCTAATGCACACATGCACAAGAAGATGAAGAAGAAGGGTGGGGGGAGAAAAACGAAGACCAGGTTCAGTGCATGCAATGTCAACACCGTTGGCGGAGAGGACAGACACAGGAGCCTCATGCACTAAGCCGCGCATTCGGGGTACACTACTCAGTACTTCTGACTAGGACAACAGGTCTAGAGACGACAAACGCGCACATGTGTGATGCTGGACCATCGATAGCTGTACTTGTCACCCTACAGAGGTGGGGGCCGGGAGCACAGGGCCATGCCTAAAGGAGAGGACTACACTACAGAAAGCGCCCTGGCCTAATGTCACCCACAACCCTCCTCCCCCACCCAGACGCCTCCACTGCGCAGAGAGATAGCAGAATGTGCTGATACTCACCCCCTTGTGTCTGCTGTGATGTCCTCAAGCGCCCATCCAAATCAGGGTAGGCCACCGCCAGGATCTGGGACATCAGGGGGGTCAGGGTACGACTGGCACCCCTCCTAGGTTGGGAGGCCATACCCAGCAGTGACTCGGCGGTCTTCCTGGTCCCGCGGCGGATGTCCTCCCACCTCTTGCGGCAGTGGGTGCCCCGTCTTGTGTGGACCCCCAGGGCCCGGACTTCCTTGGCGATGGCACGCCAAATGTCCACTTTCTGATGGGCGCTGACCTATTTGACATGTACAGGGTGGGAAGGAAAAAATCATCAATTTTCTGCATGTTAGATGGGATTGGCCCCCCTCCCCAACCTTGCCATATGGCACATGCTCTCATCTGTCGTGCGTTGCACTCCTCATTCGCCCCCCACCCCACCAACTTACATCCACCCCACTCCACACAGGCATAGCCCATTCAATGTGCACCCAGTGTACTTACCTGTTGGTCTGGAGGACCGTAGAGTAACGCATACTGGGGGAGGACCCCATCCACAAGTTTCTCCAACTCCTCAGACGTGAAGGCAGGGGCCCTTTCCCCAGTCGCAGCAGCCATTGTCACTTCCAGACCGAGGTCACAGCAGCACTTGCAGTATAGGTCCTCTCCTGTGGATGATCAGGTCTCGAGTGATTAAGCAGATAGAAAATGGCGGTCACGCCCGCGGCGGTGCGTACCGCGGCGGTGCGTACCCCGACCGCCGGCGCACCTCGTCATTGGCTCCTGAAACCCATGGGCTTCAATGTTAGCCAATGCGGCTTCGTACAGCGGTCTTCGACCGCCTACCGCCACGGTGTGCCACGCCAGCGCATTGACCTCACATCCCATTGTCCCACTTCACAGGTCAGGCAGCCGCCATTTCAAGGGCCCACATGGCATAATTTGTACTGCATCACACAGGCCTAGGCCTTGCATTGCCACACATACACGCCTTTCAATACATAGATAATCGTGTGCTATGCATGCTGTGGTGAACGTACCTGTGATTTGCTTGACTCTGTGCTCCATGTTGTCCTTCCTAGGCACCGTCCGCTGGGACTTGCGAGGAGACGGATGAATCCTCGCGTGTACCGACCGCTGGTGGACCTGTCGACAATGGAAGAACGCCATATCATACTACGATACCGACTTGACCGAGCCACTATACATGAACTGTGTTCCCAGCTGGAGCCAGACCTGATGTCCCCCATCCGCCAACCCACAGGAATTCCCCCTCTAGTGCAGGTTCTGTCAGTCCTCCATTTTTTGGCAAGTGGCTCATTCCAGACAACAGTGGCCATGTCATCTGGAATGTCTCAGCCTATGTTTTCAAAAATCTTGTCTAGAGTGTTATCTGCCCTGATGAAACACATGCGGAGCTACATTGTATTCCCTGAGGAGGTTGATTTGGCCACTGTGAAGGGTGATTTTTATGCCCTTGGACATATCCCCAACATAATTGGTGCCATTGATGGGACCCATGTGGCTTTAGTACCCCCAAAAGACGATGAGCAGGTGTACAGAAACAGGAAAAGTTACCATTCTATGAAGGTCCAGGTGGTCTGTTTGGCTGACCAGTACATCTCCCATGTGAATGCCAAGTTCCCTAGGTCAGTGCATGACGCGTATGTGATGCGAAATAGCAGCATCCCTTATGTGATGGAACAGCTACAGAGACACCGTGTGTGGCTAATTGGTGACTCTGGTTACCCCAACCTGCCTTGGCTATTGACCCCAGTGAGGAATCCCCGGACCAGGGCAGAGGAACGGTACAATGAGGCCCATGGGCGAACTAGGAGGATCATCGAAAGAACCTTTGGCGTCCTGAAGGCCAGGTTTAGGTGCCTGCATATGACAGGGGGATCCCTGATGTACTCACCAAAGAAGGTGTGCCAGATCATCGTGGCCTGCTGTATGCTTCACAATCTGGCATTGCGACGTCAGGTGCCTTTCCTGCAGGAGGATGGTCCAGATGGTGTTGTTGAAGCAGCTGTGGAGCCTGCGGAGAGTGAAGAGGAGGAAGACGAAGAGGACGACCCAGACAACAGGGACAGAGTTATCCAACAGTATTTTCAGTAGCACACAGGTAAGAATCACCCACGCCATTTAACATTTACTGAAAGCCCCCTGCATCTTTACTTTGTGTATTTCCCCCCAGTTCCTTTAAACTGATGTTTGATTTTCCCTTCCCTTTTCAGTGCTGTATGACCCACTGCGTGACTTCTGCTTGGTTAGCCCATGGACTAATGCTTATTGACACTGGTATGTTGTCATCACAAAAATAACAGAACATTATTGATCAGTAATGTGTTATACATTTGTAAATAATACAGGCTGACTCCTGAATGATTTCAGTGCAATGAGTGATTTATTTTTAGTGCTAGACATTGGTACATGATATTAAAACGGTGATGGGTGAGGGTGGAGTTATGTCCATGGCAGAGTCCAGTTCTCGGTCGCACAGGTGCATTGTCCATATGCCTGTGGAAGGATGGAGCACGGGCAGTTCAAGGTTGGACAGGGTGACACTGTGGGACAGTGGAATGACATCCGGGGGGATATTAGGCTGGCGGGGGTCTTGGCATCCTACTCTGTCTTCCTTTGAGATCTCAGGTTCCTCTTGCGGGGTGGTTGTTCTTCAGCAGGAGGTGGGGTTCTGGTGGCCCGTCGTTCTGTGGGGGCCTCCTGACCACTAGCGCCGGCGGAGGTGGTAGGCTGTTCCTGGCTAGTGACAGGGGCCCTTTGCGGTGCCACATGGTCCTGCAATGTGGTTTCTATCCGGTTGAGGGCCTGGACTATGGTCCCCATAGCGGTAGCGATGTTCCTGAGTTCATTGCTGAACCCCATGTAACGTTCCTCCTGCTGTGCCTGGATCTCGGTGAACCTGGCCAGTACCGTCGCCATCGTCTCCTGCGAGTGATGGTATGCTCCCATGATGGTGGTGAGGGCCTCTTGGAGAGTCGGTTCCCTGGGCCTGTCCTCCCCCCCCTGTCGCACAGCAGCCCTCCCAGTTGCCCTGTTTCCCCGGGCCTCTGTCCCCTGGACAGTGTGCCCACTACCACTGCCCCCAGGTCCCTGTTGTTCTTGGGGTGGTGGGTCAGCCTGGGTGCCCTGTAGTGGCGGACACACCGCTGATTGATGCGTCCGCGAGACAGAGGCATGGGCCCGCTGGGTGGGAGCTGTGCTGGTGTTCCCAGAGGGGTTTGGGTCTGCTGTGGCCTGTGTCTGTGTGTGGGGAACCGACTGTCCAGAGGTCCCCGATGGTCCGGGCTGGTCATCAGGTTCTAGGTCGACAGAGCTGCTGTCCTCGCTGGGGGCCTGTTCTGGGGGTGGGATGGACAAATCTGGACCCTCCGTGGCAGTGTGTTGGCGTTCGGGCCCTGCAGGGGTAAAGGAGTATGGTTATTGTTTCTGTGTGTGCCATGGCGTGCATTTTGAGTGCCCTTGTCCCCCAGTGCTGGCATTCCCTTGTGGGAGGTGTTGTGAGGGTGGTGGGGGGGGGGGAGGGGATGGGTATGTGCAATGGTCATGCTTTGGTGGTGGCTGTCTATGGTTTGTGTTGGCATTCAGGGGTTGGTGTTGTTTAGGGTGGGTTGTGCTGGTGAGACATTGGCAGGGAGGTTGTGTGCTGGGGGGTTGAGATAGGGGGGGGAGGGGGGAGGGGGGGTCGGCATGCTGGTGGTTGGGGGGGGTGAAGTAGTTGAGATTCGACTTACCAGAGTCCATTCCTCCGCCTACTCCAGCGAGGCCATCAGGATGCAGGATGTTTACCACCTCTTGCTCCCATGCTGTGAATTGGGGTGGAGTGGGTGGGGGTCCTCCGCCAGTCTTCTGCACAGCGATGTTGTGCCTGGAGATCATCGAGCGCACCTTCCCCCGTAGGTCGTTCCATCGCTTTCTGATATCTTCCCGATTTCTGGGATGCTGTCCCACAGCGTTGACCCTGTCTACGATCCTTTGCCATAGCTCAGCCTTCCTTGCTATGGTGGTGTGCTGCACCTGTGTGCCGAAGAGCTGGGGCTCAACCCTCATAATTTCCTCCACCATGACCCGGAGTTCTTGGTCCGAAAACTTTGGGTGTCTTTGGGGTGCCATGGGGTGGTGTGGATGAGGTGTGGGGTGGTGTTTGTGGTGATGTGCGTGGTGATATGTGGTCATGTGTGCGTAGATGTGTTGTGGGTGATGAAGTTGGGTTCCTGTGTGTGTTCGGGTTTTCTTTTGCTGTGCTCGCTCTCTCTATCTCTATCTCTATCGCCTTCGCTCCGATTTCCAACTAGTGGGGGTTTGTGGGTGATGTGGGTGTGTGTTTTATAGTTGATTCGATGTGTGGGAGTGTTGTTTGTATGTGTCTCAGGTGTGCGTATTTCAAATTGTCCAATGTGGCTGTGTTTTGGAGCTGTGTGTGTATTTTGAGCGCGGCGGTGTGTACCGCCAATGGAATACCGCGGTTGAAAGACCGCCGCGTGGATTCGTGGGTCAGAATGGCATGGGCGTGTTTGTGTTGGCGTGACGGTGGAGGTTTGGTCATCTCCAGTTTTCCGCGGCCCGCTCATGAGGCGGCCTTCCTTGGATGTCGGATTGTTGCCGGTTTCACAGTTGGTGGTCAGAATGACCGTGGCGGTTTACCGCGGCGGTAGAATGGCGGACTTCTGACCGGCGGTAAGGGCCTTTTACCGCCAAGGTCAGAATGACCCCCATTGTCTTAAAGACAATGGGGGTCATTTTGACCCTGGCGGTCCGAGACCGCCAGGGCTAAAAGGACGGAAGCACCGCCAACAGGCTCGCGGTGCTTCCAGCCCTATTACGACCGCGGCGGAAGCGCCGAGGTCGCACCACCGGGGCCGGCGGTTTCCCGCCGTTTTAGCCCCGGCGGTGATAATCCGCCAGGGCAGCGCTGCAAGCAGCGCTGCCCTGGGGATTATGACACCACTACTGCCAGCCTGTTTCTGGCGGTTTTCACCGCCAGGAAGAGGCTGGCGGTAAGGGGTGTCCTGGGGCCCCTGGGGGCCCCTGCACTGCCCATGCCACTGGCATGGGCAGTGCAGGGGCCCCCTAACAGGGCCCCGGCCAGCTTTTCACTGTCTGCATAGCAGACAGTGAAAAGCGCGACGGGTGCAACTGCACCCGTCGCACGGCCGCAACACCGCCGGCTCCATTAGGAGCCGGCTCCTATGTTGCGGCCTCATCCCCGCCGGCCCAGCGGGAATGTCAGAATGGGGGCCGCATGAATGCGGCCACATTGCGGCCGCACGGCGGTTACCGCCTGGCGGGCGGCGGTAGCCACCTGCCAAGGTCGTAATGACCCCCAATATGTTTTTTCACAGGTAACCAGTGTAGTTGCCTCAGAGTACCACTGGCCAAAGTGGAACAAGGGAGATTAAGTGTTAGAGCCGCAGCATTCTGGATAAGTTGAAGTTTACTGAGTGAAAGCTTGCCAATATTAAGCAATAATGCATTGCAGTAATCTATTTGAGAGATTACCAGAGCAAGGGACACCATAATTCTGAGCTTCTCTTGTAAAAAGGGAAATATTTTTCTCAGAGTTTTCAATATC
Organism: Pleurodeles waltl; assembly: GCF_031143425.1. NCBI lineage: Eukaryota > Metazoa > Chordata > Amphibia > Caudata > Salamandridae > Pleurodeles > Pleurodeles waltl. Next base: position 252,870,575 of record NC_090436.1, read on the forward strand.
CAGAAACAGGTTTTAGTGATAGAATTAACCTGTGGCTTAAAGGATAAAGCTGTGTCAAAAATAACCCCCAAATTCTTAGTAGAGCCAATAGGAACAGGAGGTCTCTGTCAACACCAGAGCAGTACGCGCTCTATTGGCGACAAAATTGCAAAAACCCAGCACTCTCAAAACAAAGTAATTTATGCATTGTGCTGATATGTTGTGGTTTAACCTTTTGCATTGCAGAGTTCAATCCTGAAAACTTATTTTTAATATGCTTACAAATACTGTTCCTTTGCAATGTATTGCTGCAGGTTTTCAGAGTGTGTTAGGGTGTGGCCCCTTTCCAGGGTCTTCCAGAGAGTTTCCCTGCAACATGCCTGGACGTGGTTCTGGGCTGGGCCAAGACTCTATAAAAGAGAGCCAGCCCAACTACCAGTGCTCACTATTCAGAGGTCCCGGTGCAGAGCAGCAGCTTCTTCCTGAGCTCCTGTTCTGGCGGCCTATTTGGATTTTCCAGTCTTCTGCCCTTCATCCTTTATTGGTGATCATTGTTCCAGGCGGTAAGACGGTGGTTGGACTGTCCCGACACCGTTATTGAGAATTTTCATATTCTTGATTTAATTCTTAAAAGAGTAACAGATTACTTGCGCGCTAGCATTTCTTGACATTTATATGGTAGTTTACAAATAGGCAAGACGCGCTATTGGTTTCATAAAGGTTTGACTTTGTTATTCATTGCGTGCTACCATTTCTTGACATTGGCATGGTGGCTTAAGAATCGGCAAGACGCGCGATTCGTTTTATGGTGCTTAAACATTGTTGTCCATTGCGCGCTACTATTTCTTGACAGTTACATGATGTTTTACGAATTGACGCGTAACTCGTTTCATGAGGATTTAACTTTGTTGTTCATTGCGTGCTACCATTTCTTGACATTTACATGGTGGCTTAAGAATCAGCAAAAGAAGCGCGATTCGTTTCATTGTACTTTGATCTTGTTATTTATTGTGAGCTGTTATTTCTTGACATTTACATCGTGTTTTACGAATCGGCAAGATGCGCGATTCGATTAATGATGATTTGACCTTGATATTCATTGCGTGTTACCATTTCTTGGTATTTTATATGGTGACACTCGAATCGGCAAGACGCACGATTTTCTCCTCGAGTTTATTTCATGTTGTTTTTTGTATGCCACTATTCTAAGATATTTATTATGTAATATTCGAGTTGACAAGTTATGTGATTTGTTTCCTGAATCCATATCGTGTTATTCATGGTACACAATCCTTTTATGGTGTTTATTATATATATATATATATATATATATATATATATATATATATATATATCTGCAATATGCGCAATTTGTGTTGAAACATTTTAAGAGTACACAGAAGGCCAGAGTTTCTAGCTGCAATATTGTATGGTCCTAGTATACATTCTCAAAACAGGATTTATATGACTGGTTTAAAATTTAGTCAGAATGTTTTTTCTGATTCTCATGTAAAGGAAAGTACTTGAATAAGAAAGTTTTCATTTAATTCATCTTGATTCCCCTACAGGTATCCGGCCATCTTGAAAATTAATCATTTTAAACTTAACTCTTAGATTGTTCATGTTTTCAGAGTGACTAGGCTTAGACTCATAGTCTAGTATTGATTTCAGGAGATATAATTTTCATTTCGTGTGTTCTAACCTTTTTCTTACTACAGGTCTCCTTCCCCGCTGTTCCCTTCCTAATCCCCTCTTCCCTCTTGAACTCTCTCAGTCTCTGTGATTTATCTATCAGAGTCTTGGAGCTGTTCAGTGGTGGACGTGTTGGGAACGTGCACAGACCCTGAGGATCTGGTGACTCTGACAGTCTCCACACATAGATGGCCACCAGCGGGAGCTCCATAAATTTCTACTAGAGCCAAAGAGAAGAATTTCAGTTTTGTTGTTGTTCATATTAAGCCAATTCATGCCCATCCATCTATTAATCTCACACATACATTGGTGGAATCGGTCAGCGACTTCTTCCCAGTTCCCATATACAGGAAAGATTAATTGAGTATCATCCGCATAAGAGGTGTTCAAGAAGCCAAATGAGCGAATGAGTCTGGCCAGTGGAGCCATATATAGATTAAACAGCGTAGGACTGAGTGAAGAGCCTTGAGGTACATTGCATGGTAACTGATATGCAGGTGCTTTAATATCTCCACAGGTTACTATGGTAGATCTATCTTCAAAAAAAGACTTCAGTATATCTAGAGCAGTGCCCCTAATGCCGGCGATGCGTCATAATTTGAGGAGAGATGGTATCAAACGCTGCTGATAAGTCTAGGAGCACTAGAATGGTACTGAGTCTCTCATCAACTAGTTCCGGATAGTATCCGAAGTGGTAATGAGTGCAGATTCTGTACTATGGATCTTTCTGAAACCATGTTGTGTAGGATCTAGACTGCCTGAGTCTTGAAGAAACGTGGCCAATTCTTCATTAATGTGTTTTTCGAAGATCTTCGATTGAAAAGGCAGTAGAGCAATAGGCCTTAGATTCTTAAGGTCATTAGATTTACCATCTGGTTTCTCTTTTAAGGGAATCACCACCGCTTCCTTCCAAGAGGAGGGAAAGACACCCGAGGTCAAAACCTCCTGAAATATAGGGACAAGGGCAGTAGAGACTAGATCCGGGACAAGCTGTAGAATATGAGGTGGACAGGGGCCACTAGGGGAACCAGATTTAATGGTTGTCATAAGTTTTTTAATCTTCTCTGAGCAGAGAGGCTGAAAGTTCGTCAGTATAAGGCTATCATCCTTTAAAAATGTATTCAAGGATTCATCCAAATCACAAGTATCTGTGGGTTGTGGAAAGTCCACCTGAATACGTAAGATTTTACTTTAAAAAAAGGTTGCCACCTTATTGCAAAAATCTTGAGAATTCTCAAAATCTGTTGGCATGTCAGAAATGGTGAGAGAGCGTACTACTCTAAAAAGTTCTGTATGAGTGTTAATAGCTTCCTCAATTCTACTTGAGTAGTATTCCGTTTTAGCAATATTAAGGGCATGTTTGTACAAACTAAGGATAGCCCTGAGTTTTGCCTTTTCCATGGGAGTAGGGTCTAACCTCCATTTCTGTTCTTGTTGACGGTATTTCCTCTGCCAGTTTTTAAGATCGTTCGTGAACCACGGGCAGTTAGCCGTTTTCCTCCTTGAAAACTGAGGTGGTTTGCAGGGGACCAGCTGGTCCATGGCTGTTCTGATCTCCTGATTAAATCTATCTAAGGCTGATAGAGGGAGGTTCTAAGCAGCTTTCCAACCTGAGACCAAAGCAGGCCTAAGTTGAGACTCTTTAATACTGTTCCAATGCCTGACTGGCTTCAGGGGGAGAGGGTTAACTGTCTGAGAGGCAAAGAGATTATCAGTCCAATAAAGCCCTATTATCTGTAATAACAAAATCATTGTTACGGGCAAAAATTACATCAAGTATATGGCCAGCCCTGTGAGTGGCTGATGTAATTTTCAAAGTCTAGTCAAAATCTACCATAAAATCAAGAAAATCAGCAACGTGGGGATCCTGACTATCGGCAAAATGAATGTTAAATTCATCACAGGTAGGCCTCTGACTGTCATGGCAAGAAAAAAGTAAATGAGAGGATAGATCTCATCAATCTGGTTGGAGGTTTCATCATCACTATTTGTTTGAATGGCTATCCCTTCATGAGTACAAGTGATGGAGCATTTTAATTTGCATAACAAATCTCTTCCTAACAAACTCACAGGACTTGAATCACAGATTCTGGCAGTTGCGGGGAAGCGCAAGGAGGTCCCGGGAGGCGAGTCGAGGGCAGGAGCCCTTTAAATTTCTAATAGCGTTCCCGCCGTCGCGGGAAGCGCAAGGAGGTCCCGGGAGGCGTGTCGAGGGCAGGAGCCCTTTAAATTTCTAATAGCGCTCCCGCCGTCGCGGGAAGCGCAAGGAGGTCCCGGGAGGCGTGTCGAGGGCAGGAGCCCTTTAAATTTCTAATAGCGCTCCCGCCATCGTGGGACGCGCCCGGGCAAAGCCCGGGCCAAGGGCAGGCCTGTCCTTGCCCGTCATTGCCAGGAAGAGGCAGGGCAGGGCCACCCCCCTGACATTCATCTAAAGTTGCATGGACATGCCAATCTACACGTATGGCTGCCTGAAGGTACTGTGTTGATATTTACTCCTAAATAGGTCCTTTTACAGAGGGCCTTTGGACTGTATTCTCCACTTATTGTTGCAACGCTTTTTCCATTACCCGATAAATATTGGAGTGGGGCCAGGCTGGGCCTCTGCCTTTTTATACTTGGCAAGAGGTCTGCTTATATTTATAGTGGAAAACATATAGCTATTGTTCTCATATGTGAAGATAATTGTACTAAATAGGTCTATCCCTACCAGCCCTTCTCCTACTCTCCTTTATAATTACATATTGGGGACTGGTTCACAGAGCCGAAGCACTATTTAGGCAGCTTAATCTATGGGAAAACGCAAGGCATCAGAACCCCCAAGGGGAAAGGTGAATTCTGTAAAAAAACTTAGGAATGCGGGTGAGAACTGCACAATAGCTGAAATAGACGATCTTATCGAGGAGGTAGAGTCACTACAATGTAGTAGGACCACTATTCGGGAGGGTCCCGATAAAAAGATTACCTCCTATTACACGAAGAAAATCGAACCAGTGGAAGATAAAGCGATAGAGATCGTTTTCCAGCAAGAGGGGGAGGCACCATCTGATGTCAGGACTGACAGCCCTAGGGTTGCTGCAACTCGATCCATACACCTATGCACCATTGATAATAGTAGGAAGAAGGGCCATATCCAGGAGTGTGAAGCTAGGTGCTCCAATAAATATGCAGTCCTGGCAGAACTCGATAGTAGTAGCATACAGAATGCACAAGAGGGGGAATCCGTGGATGAGTTACACCCATTTATCCCAACTGTACAGCTAGATAGTGAAAGGACCACTCCTCTCAATTCAGAACCAGGGAACCCTCTAAAATATAAAACAAGATCTATAGCAGACCTTTATGATCTAATCACCGGATTAATCCAGGAAGTTAGGGACTTGAAACTTGAAGTAAGAACCTTAACAGATATTGTGGAAAAGGAGGGGGGTAGGGGTACCTATAGAGCCCAATGCGAAAGGGAGTCCCCCCCCATATCACTCCATCTACAAGGTAGACCCACATATCCTCAAAATTTGATTACTAACCCTAACCTTACCCCAGCTACAGCTAAGATTGTACAACAACCACAGGGATGCATGATAGGGGTCAATGTGGAACATATTGGTTCACGCAATTTCCAGAGAAGAAATGCTAGTAATTTATGCCAAGGAACAGGGAAACCACAAAGAGATCCCCGTTTGGTAAAAGGACCCCAAAAAGGAAATTTGGAACTTACTCTGAACCCCTATCCCCAAGTATATAATGATTATAACAAAAACACTATATGGAATCCATACTCTGAGGAGGATAGGTTTCCTACTAGGACCAATGTTGTTCATCTGTTAAATGTTCCAAAATTGCCCTTAAATAGCAGAGAAGATGAGGACTCCTTAAAAAACAATCTTATACATTGGATTAGGGCCAAAAGACACTGTTTATCCATAATTCGATCAGATATTAGGGGGGCAGAAAGAATCCCTGGAGAGAAGGGGCAACTTGACGTTCTTGCATTAACACTCAAGGATGGAAGATTAACCAGAGGTTTGATTGACATGGAACAGAGAACCCCCGCCCCTAATTTCAATGCCATGAGGTTTAGTTTGGATCCATTAATTACCAAACTTCGAGTTCAAAGGCATAAACTCAATCACAATGAGGGACTGCAAAAGAGAAATGATGATTCAAACCTTGAAAGAGTAGATTGACTAATCCAGATAGATCAGGCACAAGTGGAACCCAATGGGGACCAAATAGTAGGGGAGCCCCATGAAGGGAATGATCTTCATGCTATAGGGGCAGGGAGCGTAGCGGAGCTCTTGTATGGTAGGAAAGATCTAACAACCTATCCGAGCCATACTTTCAATGCCACAAGCCTAAACGGAAGGGGTCCTATCACCATGATCTCATGGAATGTAGCTGGCTTAAACAATAAGCTTATAGACCCCGAATGGCAGGACTATATTGATCAACACCAAGTCTGTCTCTTCCAAGAGACGTGGCTTAAAGATCCACCGTATAAAGTAGGATATAAAACCTACTTTATTAGTGCAACTTCAGCTGCCAGAGGGAGACCGTCTGGGGGGTTGGTTGTATGGGCGAAAATCTCATTAAATGTTGAGATACGCATGCAAGCCACTGAGTCGGAGGACATCTTATGGTTGATAATGGGAAAAAAAAATAAGATAATAACCCACTTGTTCAATGTATATATAAGACCTAGAAAGTCAAACGTGGAGTCTCCTGAAATAACTCTACTAGACGACCTGCTCAAAAAAATTCCAGTAGGTGAGACAATTATGATAGGGGGTGACCTTAATTGTAATTATGAACCTATAACTGGATTCGAACATTTAGCAGAAGAGGAAGATCGAATGAGAACAATTCCTTACCTAACAATAGAAAAAACTGTCCCAGGCACAGTGGCCGCATTGCAAATCATGGGCCTTACATTAAACCATGGACTGAGGGCATGCAATGGCAGAGTGGGTGAAGGCGGCCTTAATCTGGTTACTTTCCAGAGAGGCAACTCAACTTCAAAAATAGATTACATTCTGCATAGTATAAATACATGGGGAAGACTAGCGACCTTTAAAATTGATAAAAGAAGGGATAGCGATCACTTCCCGCTAATAATTGAATTCAGGGCCCACTTCTTAGATTTGGACTCGAAATATATAGAACATGATAAGGTGGAGTTACAACCCACCCTCAGTAACAACAGAAGGGTTGTAAAATGGCCAGCAATACTAGGCAATCAGGTCACTATGATAAATATTTACAACATATTTTCTGATCTCTTGGAGCCTTATGCAGAAAATAAACCTAGTGACATTCCTATTACGGCTATCCACCATTCATTGAGCACTACGTTAAGACCCGTCCTGACCAAACAGCGACAGAATAAGCATAAAAAGGAGAAGGTGCAAACCACCCCTAACAGTCCATGGTATACTATCAAATGTAGAGAGAGGAAAAGAGTACTGGTAGAGGCACTAAAGCAAAAAAATCAATTAGCCGTACAGCAGGCAAGGGCCAGTTATAAAAAAACGCTGGCTACTGCCCAACGCAACTGGGAGGACCAAAAATGGCAAGACCTGCTGGTAGCAGCAAAAAGCAATGATGCAAGGACCTTCTGGAAAATAGTTACCCATGGTAGCAAAGAGGGGATATTTACTACAGACCATCACATAGACCCCAAAACATGGGTTAACTACTTTACATATCTTTACTCTGACCCCCCCACCTTCGATTTCTATCCCTCAAGACATAAAACCCCAGTTACTTGGGGTATTTTACCCGAGTTACAATTTAGTCTGGAGGAGACGGTGATTGCCATTGAAGCAATCAAGCCAGGAAAAGCCCCCGGTTTGGATAAGATCCTGGGGGATATGTTCAAACATAGCATAGAAATCTGGGCACCTTATCTAAACCTTCTAAGTAACGCTATAGCAAGGGGAGGCCTAATGCCCGAGACATGGACAGGGGCAGAAATAATCCCAATCTACAAAAAAGGATCCAGGGAAGACCCAGGGAACTATAGACCAATTAGCCTCATAGATGTCACACAAAAAATGTATGCTAGACAGATCCTGAATAGAATCAATATCTGGATAGAAGAGAACAGCATAATGACTATATACCAAGCAGGCTTTAGACAACAGACCAGTACAGTCGACCAGGCCTTTAGGCTATTGACAATAATATGGAAATACACTAGACTAAAGAAAGGCCACCTGTATATTGCGTTTGTGGATCTGCGCGCAGCCTTTGATCTGGTGCCGAGAGACTCCTTATGGGCAGCATTAGGAAAACAGGGCATGCCAGGGAACCTCCTGGGCCAGCTGGAGAGGCTACATGAAAATACATTCGCAAAGGTCCGGTGGGGGCCAAAGGGAGAGTTGACAGACCCAATACCTATCAAGAGGGGGGTGAGACAGGGCTGTGTGCTCGCCCCAACACTTTTCTCATTATACATCAATGATCTGGTTCATCATCTGAAACAAAGTAACAACCACTCACCAAGATTGAATGATGATCCAGTCCCCGCCCTCCTTTTTGCAGATGATACCATCCTATTATCTCAAACTCCAATGGGCCTGCAAACTCTACTAGATAAATTCAGTGAGTATTGCAGCTTGAAGGGGTTAGAAATAAATGCAAACAAGACTAAATACTTAACTGTTAACCCTCAAAAAGCACTCAAGAGAAACATTTGGATTAGAGGGCAGGCATTGGAACGAGTTAAAAATTTCAACTACCTAGGGATACTGCTTGATGCCAAATTGACATGGGCACCGCACATCAACAAAGCTGCTATCTCCTTAACTCATAGCTCCATGGCAATTAGTAAAAATTACAAATGTTCAAGGTCGAGCACTGTGTCACCAGTATTCGAGATCTATAGGTGCAAAGCACAGGCCGCTGCTCTGTATGGCGCAGAACTCTGGGGGTTCACAAAACTAACTCCATTGGCTACTCAGGAAAATAATTTCATGAGGGGGGTATTGGGCCTCCCTCCATCCACTCCGTTGATTCCCTTAGCCTATGACACTAATATGAAACAAATAGGCAAATTGGCAGCCCTGAGGCCCCTGCTCTACTGGTGTAGACTTTGGACAACCCCTGAACTGATCCAATACAGGCAAGCACTAATTGAGATCATGGGCTTGGACAAGACTATCTCCCTCCCGTGGCTTCACTATATCAGGCAATGCTTTTACAATTTAGGGCTGAAATTCTATTGGGATGAACCGCATACACTCACAACCCAATCAAAGATCTGACTAAAGCAAGTATTTTGGGACTTCATCTTTAATAGCCCTTTTCATAGCAAGGATTCAGGTAGACTAACCTTAAGTTTTCTGGATTTTAAACCATTACCGAGCGCTGAGGAATGGATCGATACTATCCAACCTAGACGAGCAAAAGTTTTATTTATGAAGTATCGATATGGGATTCTCCAGGTCAAGGCTTTTACCTTTAAATGGGGCCTCCTGAATGGGAGTAATCATGAGGCGACCTGCGAGCTGTGTAATATGGAGACACCAGAAACGACGGATCATGTCCTTTTAAATTGCATTGCCTACGATAAACCAAGGAGGAAATGGATCCGACCCATCTGCAGGAACGTTGGAATCAGGAACTACAATGAAGCTGCCAGATTCTTGAGATCCAGCTTGATACCATATGTTGTTCTTGGTCTAAGCCGGTTCTTAATAGCAATTTCATTCATCAGAGACAAGGCGGGCCTGAGGTTGTAGGCGCTTTAACTCAGGCAAAACTCCCAAAGTTAACCTATGGTCCTGAAATCGATAATTGGGAGTCACCCTCTGCAATTCAATGGCCTTGGGACCTACAATCAGCCAAGGATATATTTAGCCCAGGGGACATTGTCTATGCCCGGGAGGACCGTAGTTACTGGGAGGTTGATTAAGTTACCTAGAATGGTCATTGACACTTATGAAACTTGTTCCTGGATTCTGATATTTATCTACTTTTATCCCAAAAAATCTCCTCTTAGCTAGGCAAATAAGTGCCTGATGGCACGGGAGGTAAATTTTATGGGTCTTACAAATGAAATACTGTAATCGACTTTTATTTATTGTTTTTAAGACCAACATCAGATAACTTGTTTCTAGTAGTTAAGTGAATATTAGCTGCTGCTAGAACAATGTGCCTTTTGCATTACTTGATCGTATATGGCTTCTAAGTAATATAGGCACGCAAGAAAGAAAGGAATCGTTGGGCCCTAGGGATTGTCAATCATCTCTTAAAAATTAGTCAAATAACCCCTCACGTGATGATGGTATCTATATTGCCAAGATTGTAGAGGCAATTTGACATGCTAGAGGCAAATAATCTTTCAAAAGCATATATCCTATTTTTATAATGGTCACTTTTTGAGCTAGTCCATAGTTAATGCTACTATTAGTGAGATAGCAATCTTAACTGTTTTTTGTATAAAGATTTATATTTTAGGGGTATTTTATAAAATTGTATAATATTTATATGGTGATTTGCATGATGATGTGTACTGTATATTTTATAGTGTTTTACTGATTAATTGTTGACTTTTAATAACATTTATACCCATAACTTGCCTATTTGCATTGTATGGCCCTGAGGGAGCTCTGGTCTCGATCTGTTTTTAGTGTTTTTTTTTCTTAAAAAGTGTTTTTGTTCCTTTTAGAAATGTAAGAATTTTGCCAGTATGCTTTTATGGTATTGTTTTACCGAAATAAAGCTGAAACTGACTGACTGACTGAATCACAGATACCAATTGGTACAAATCTGCAAAACTTCCTATTTTAACTGGAATTAACTCTGTAATGGTGTTTACCAAATGCTGATTTACTACACTTACTACCTGAACTGTCCTTCAAGAAAGGGTCACATTAGGGACTTCGGCAGATCTGACAGTAGAACAGGTTGCTCTAGTGTCAACCAGAAACGAAACATCATGACACTTGCATTTACATAAGGACCACGCTGATCTACCTCCAGTGAGGCAGCCAACACACATTCTTCCTCCTCTGAACTCTCACTCATATATTCTTCACTCACTTCATCATCACTGAAATCAATCAGTGGGTTTTGTGTGATTAACTGATTTACATTTGCTTTTTTGGTTCGCATTTTGATGAGGAACTATTACCTGTTGCTGTGCCACCGGAGTGTGTGGAATCTGCATCTGCTGTGGGGTCTGAATTTGCTGTTGGGGAAATTGTACTTGTTGCTGAGGAACCTGCATTTGTACTGCTCCAGTAGAAACATTCATGTTTTGATTTTGGGGGCCTCTGAACTCTTTGATTTTGAAATTCACTGTTGTCAACCATCTGTGCAACACCACTACCTTGCACCAAATTATTTACACTATTATATGGGCACTCCCGTTTCCAGTGTCCGACATTGCTGAAAGCATGACAAGGAAGCATTCTTTTCATGTTTTGAACATCAGCCACATTAACATTTGGATCCATTCGAATTCCTTGACCTCTACATATTGCCCTGCTGTTGTGCTCCCTGCATTCCTCCTGCATTAATCAGTCATTGCGATCCCTGCATACGTGCTGCTTGGCCACATTTGATTTGCATCACGATCTCCTTCTCCTTTAACCTTTTCTACTGCAATTACATTTTGTCACTACAGTATTTTGCGGACTGCAATATTTCAACAATCGGTTTTCCCTGCCAGCAAATCAAATGATTCCGAATCATACTGCTAATTTCAGACAAATCCTTGAACAACTCTGAACACAAAATTAATCATATCTCTCAGTTCAACAATTTCTGTGCCTCTGTATTGTTTGAATACATGCAACAATCTCTCATAATAAATATGAACAGACTCCTTTGTCTCCTGAGCTGTCCTGTCAGTTCTCTGCCAATCAACATATTTGGGGGAAACCCTAGTTTAAAAAAAATCAATTTCCTTATAATAACTTTTCATCACCTCTTCAGAAGGCGCAGCTGTCCCTGAATCCCTTGGCGGCTCACATGTTGGCCAATGAACACTCTGCTTACATTCAACCCACAAATCTGCTGGAACCACAGTCTCAAGCAGTGTTTAAATCTTCCCATAGGCACTTTGCAGGCTTTACAAACCTCTCCATTTGATAGTACCACTCCACTGGCTTCTCCTTCAACTTTGGGCAATCATTAGTAAATGTATATCACTTCTGCTCCATGTGACGTTTACAAAATTCCCTCCCCGAATGTCTCTCATTGGTATCATTTTTACAGCTCACTCAGCCTGCTGTACACCATTTGAAGATGCAGTCACCTTTCTTTTTTGTTCTCTTTTCCTTGCCCATCTGCCTTGCCATTTATCCAATGTTCCCCATGTTGAATGCTATGAATCAATTCCTTAATATGAATTTTCATTCCAGGTGATCTCATTTTTGCAATGTCTCTTGAATTGAATTCTAATCTGTAACTTCTCTTTAACTATTTGAATTTATTAATTTCAATTTCAGATTTCTCGGCTAAATCAGATAATTGCTCATAAATCTGTCCTGCACGAAGTGTAAAGTCCTTGCACATAAAACACAACTCGCTTTCACTGTAAGAGTTCAATCAGTCCAATTCAAGTGTTCCCTCAATCATAGCATTCAACTCCAGCTTTTGTCCTTTCTCCCTCTGGCGTGTTTTCCAAAACTGACCCTTCACTTAGATTGTTTAACCAGTCAGTTAATTGTTGTGTTGATAACCCTTGCAAACTAATATTGTTACTACTATCCTGAGGCATAGGCTGTGGTATATTACATGGAGCTCTCATGGCGTGCCCCTGAGCCAGCACAGATGATCCCACTATACATGGGGGACATGTCATGTGAATCAACTGACCTACCCTATCATATGTCTGATTAGAACCAGAAACATTAATAAGAGTTATTGCTGGCACATTGGTGCTCAGTCTTTCCATTTCTGCATTAGTTCCAAAAGGGGAATTCATTGCTGATGCTGGATTAGGAATCTGTGGACCACTCTCGTTATTACCCTTGGCATACAATGGAACAACTGGACTTATTGTGACTGGGACTGTCAATGCATCTGATCCTGATGAATTTGTTTGACTTGGTGGGAACATTAGTCCTTTACTTTGACCAGTTAATATTCTACCAATTTCCTGATTTGACTCATTTGGGGGCAACATTCTGTGGTGTTGTTACTAGGGAATCCAGATTGTGTGTCTCTGGTTCACAGCTTGTGCAGGTGTCTTTATGTTAGGCGTTGACTCAAATTGTGTCATTCCTGAATTCTGAATTAGCTGTGGCATAACTGGAACTCTGTTGTTCTGGGCTGTATTAACAATTGGAACTGTCAGATAAACCACTGGCACCTGTGCAACATTAGCAGTAGATACATTTGGAGTTGTCTGAACCTGGCTTTGTACAACTGGAGCAGTAGCTATACTTGGGTCTACATTCTGATTTACTAATTCAGATGCATTATATGGTGGGGGATGATTCTGCAACAGTTGAGATATAAATTCATCCTCTGAATCACTTTTGGTGTCCACTACCCTTTTGTGTTCTCCTAACTTCTGTTCTGGACCTTCTGCAGATTTTCTTTTGGCTTTAGATCTAACACTTCCATCACCTTCCTGTGTAATTGCTGAGAATAATTTCACTGCATGTACTGCATCTGCTCTCCATATTCTCTGCTCCTCATCCCATCTAGCTTCTGCCAGCGTCTTTTCTGCTTTCCTCATTCTCCTTTTGAATTTCGGAGCCTCTTTCTGCCTCGCAAGTAACTACCAAATGGCAAGTGCTTCAAATTTTGGAGGTCTAGAAAGGGGTTTCGACTCATTTAACACCCTCCTCAGATTCTCTAATATCCTTAAATTAAAAGTTCCTTCCTACTCTGTTATTTTGCACCACTGATTTACCCAAAGACATACCGAAACTCCTCTTTCCTCCATTACTACAAATGCTGGTGTACCCTCAAGTGGAGTAGGCTCACCCTTTCTCTCTGGAATAAAAACATCTCCTCTCAACGCACTCCTTAAAACTTTGAAAAACTTCATTTTTACACAATTCTAACTCTCAAACACAAATTCTATGAAACCAGGAAGTAATTTTCAATCCCAAAATCCTCTTCATAACCTGTTCTCAACCTATAGCAGGGCAGTCTTGTCCACCAATCTGTGCATGGCTTTTCTTACTAACCGACCAATCCCAGCACGGACCAAATGATGTCACACTCTTCACTCAGCAGCTGCAACTCACTTCAGAGCTGACTCATGCACCTCTCACATAAACACTCTAAATGCAAATACTGCAAGCAGAAAACCAAACCTGTCTGCTCACTACAGGTAGGACTCAAATGATTTGAAAGCTGTATGGTTACACTAACAACTGTGGCCTTTGCAAGCAAGATTAGATCCGCAAATCTCACTCCGGTTGATACGGATTCTCCCTTTGTACTCAGGATTCACCTAATACCAACCAACAACTCATACACTAAAGGATTCTACTGGGATTGTCGACAGTACTCAATCGACGAACACCTCACTGCAGACAGTAAATTAACCAAGTGTCTCCATACATTTGTGTGGTATTCAAGAGTCTTAGGTCATGTAGGACCTGTAAACAATAACAACCACGTGGGCAATTTTTAAGCACAAAGCAACATTCACTTAGAGTACGCCAACTCACAATTCTGACTCCCCTCCTCATGAGGCAAAACCATCCTCTGCTACCAAAACTGCTGGAGCGCCCGCGCAGGTCTTCTTCCTGCCTCAGTTTCAGAAACCACAAGCACTCTGGTGAGATACCATACCTTATTCCACCTACTGAAAGTCGACTGGATCTATCGACTTAGTGAAGAGTGTGGTAGTCAGATTCATTCACCACAAACCAATAATATAAACTCTTAAACAATTCTAGAAACTATGACCAATTCAAACACTACATCAAACTCCAAACTACATAAAATTTCATAGCCTTATTATAACCCCAAAATCAATGTTACATATATAGTGCACAAAACTAAATTATAAACATACATGAAAATAATTGGCTGACCAAAATGCCTAAAAGGTTTAAGCATACTGAACATCAATACTGTTAAACACTTCAAAAGAATAACACAAATTAGGAAAACAATAATATGCACATTAATTTCAGATCTCAAAGCAGATAATGGTGACATCAGTAAATCATCAAAGTCAAATTGCCAATCAGTTTTCAGGGCTGGGCCATCATTATCACTAAAACTAATTTGGACTTGCATTTTTGGGGGGTACTAACACATGTGGGCAAAACAAAAGAGGAGACAAAAGTAATTTGGAAAAATCATCTAACTAGGGTATCTCAATATAAAAATCCACTTGTGTAACTATTTAAGCTGAAAAGGAAACCAGAAACCACATTAAAGATATACCTCTCCTCGTGGGGTAGCAGACAGGAAAGTTTCATCAAGCAAGAGCATTCACCATTTAGCAGCATCAGTCGACAGCAGCATCAGGACAGTGCAGAATACGGGCTGCCCATAGGACAAGTTAGCAGTTCAGAATTATTTGGGCATATTAGTACTGAACAGCATAAGTAAGTAGGGCAATTAGAACTAAAAGGAAACTCATAAAGTAAAATAAGTATGGCAGAAGACTTGGAAATGGACAAGAGGTGAGCATGTACACCTAAGAAGAACTCTCAGGCTTCAACAGATGGCAGCAGAACTGCAGAAGAGTAACTAACTAAACTTTTAAAAGTCTCTCCCTAATTAGAAATGTCAAGTGGGTTCCGATTGGTCCTCCAGGGGGGCTCATCTTGCGCACAACTGACAATATCCAATGGTAGCCGCTGGTACCATCAAGTTTGCAACTATTCCAGATTTTCTCAGGGAAACTATTTGGTCATCTTGATGAATTCATACAGTTCCGCCAAAATATAAAAAATTTTAGTTGATTGTGACTTCGGGATCCTTTCTCATGGTTCACAGGATGAGCTGGAAGAGAGAGAGAGAGATTGTTATTGCAATGGTCTCTGCATACAATGACTTCAAAGCGTCTCTGGCAAGATGTGTGTTTCAAATGTTATAGTTACGTTTTTAAAGGCAGTAGAACAGAATCACCTGTGGCCTACTGTTAAAGCTCTTGGGCTGTCATTCCATTTGTTTGACGTTTCAAATCCTGGTATCTAATGGCAGTGTGACTGTTTATTTACTCCTGCTGTGAATGGAAATCATTCCTACCGAGGGAACATCTATGCCTTTTTTCCCATAGAATCAATGGATTGAATATCATAGGCATGTCTTCAAAATGAGTGGAAAGGTGTTACTGATGGCCTAGTAGTTAAAGCATTGGACTCTCTCAAGTGAGGGTGAGGGTTCCAATATCGGTGTGCCAGTGGTTGATTCCTAGATTTTAGATTTTTCAGCTTCAAAACTGTAAGGTACATACTGAAAGGTGATCTCACTCTTTTTTTTTTTTACAAATACATTTTTCTTTTCAGTTTGTTCGGAAATATCTAATTCTAAGTATATTGTTGATCAAAGCCTAAAAAAACTCCTCTCTCTCTCTCCTTCTCTCTCCTTCTCTCTCTCTCTCTCTCTCGCCCCATCTGTCTCTCTCAATTTCTGTCAGTCTCTTTCTCTAAATGCCTCTCTCTCTCTCTCAAGCTCCAATTTCACTCTCTCTTCCATCCCATTATGGGATGGAAGAGAGAGAGAGAGAGAGAGATTGGTATTACAATGATCTCTGCATACAATTACTTTAAAGCGTCACTCTAGCAAGATGTTTGGTTTGAATGTTGTTGTGACATTTTGAAACACAGAAGACCAGTGCACCTTGTGGCCTATTGGTAAAGCTTTTGGGCTGTCACTCAGTATGTTGAGGGTTCAAATCTTGGTATCTCATGACAGAGTGTCTGTTTATTTACTGGTGTTTTGATAACCATTTCTACTGATGGAACATTTACATAGTTATGTCTGGCAGTAAAGAAAAGGGGTTCCCCAATGGACCAGTGGTTAATGTCTCACACCCTTGCACCAAAGGTTGAGGTTTCCAGTTTAGGTGTGTTAGTGGTCATTTCCATGCTTTAATGTTTTTTTTAACTTCATATATTGAAGGTCCAAACCAAAAGGTGATCTCACTTGTTTTTCTTGACAAATACATTTTTCATTTTTCTTTTCAATTTGTCAGGAAATATCTCATTCTAAGAATATAATTCATCAGAGCCTGTTCCCCCTCATTCTCTCTCTCTCTCTCTCTCTCTCTCTCTCTTTCAATTTCTCACTGTCAATCACTTTCTCTAAATGTCGCTCTCTCTCTCTCTCTCTCTCTCTCAATTTCTCATGTTCTCTCTCTCTCTTCCATCCCACAAAGGGATGGAAGAGAGACAGGGACAGGTTGGTAATGTAAAGGTCTCTGCATACAATGACTTCAAAGCGCCACTCTAGCAAAATGTTTCATTCAAGGGTTACAGTCACGTTTGAAACACAGCAGAAGAGAGTCCCTTGTGGCCTGCTGGTAAAGCTTTTGGGCTGTGACTCTGTAGGTTGAAGGTTCTAAATCCAGGTATCTCATGGCAGTGTGTCTGTTTATTTACTGGTGTTTTGAATGGTAACCGTCCTACTGATAGAACATTTATATCTTTTTCCCAGAGAATCCTTGTATTGCATGTCATAGAAATGTCTGGAGAGTGAGGGGGAAGGGGTCACTGATGGCCTAGTGGTTAAGGTCTCAGACCCCCCCTCTGAAGGTTGAGTTCCATTCTAAGCGTGTCAGTGGTCCTTTCCATGCTTTAATTTTTCTCAGCTTCAAATATTGAAGGTACATACCGAAAGGTGATCTCACTCTTTTTATTTGACAAATTCATTTTTCTTTTCACTTTGTCCAGAAAGAACTCATTCATCAAAGCCTAAAATAACTCTCCCTCTCTCTCTCTCTCTCGCTCTCTCTCTCTCTATATATATATATATATATATATGTAAGTAAATGCCTCCTTGGCATGGTTACCCCCTGACTTTTTGCCTTTGTTGATGCCAAGTTATGATTTGAAAGTGTGCTGAGGCCTGCTAACCAGGCCCCAGCACCAGTGTTCTTTCCCCAAACTGTACCTTTGTCTCCACAATTGCCACAACCCTGGCACCCAGGTAAGTCCCTTGTATCTGGTACCCCTGGTACCAAGGGCCCTGATGCCAGGGAAGGTCTCTAAGGGCTGCAGCATGTCTTATGCCACCCTAGGGACCCCTCACTCAGCACAGACACACTGCTTGCCAGCTTGTGTGTGCTGGTGGGGAGAAAATGACTAAGTTGACATGGCACTCCCCTCAGGGTGCCATGCCAGTCTCACACTGCCTGTGGCATAGGTAAGTCACCCCTCTAGCAGGCCTTACAGCCCTAAGGCAGGGTGCACTATACAACAGGTGAGGGCATAGGTGCATGAGCACTATGCCCCTACAGTGTCTAAGCAAAACCTTAGACATTGTAAGTGCAGGGTAGCCATAAGAGTATATGGTCTGGGAGTCTGTCAAACACGAACTCCACAGCACCATAATGGCTACACTGAAAACTGTGAAGTTTGGTATCAAACGTCTAAGCACAATAAATACACACTGATGCCAGTGTGCACTTTATTGTAAAAATACACCCAGAGGGCATCTTAGAGATACCCCCTGAAAACATACCTGACTTCCAATGTGGGCTGACTAGTTTTGCCAGCCTGCCACACACCAGACATGTTGCTGGTCACATGGTGAGAGTGCCTTTGTCACTCTGTGGCCAGGAACAAAGCCTGTACTGGGTGGAGGTGCTTCTCACCTCCCCCTGCAGGAACTGTAACACCTGGTGGTGAGCCTCAAAGGCTCACCCCCTTTGTTACAGCGCCACAGGGCATCCCAGCTAGTGGAGATGCCCGCCCCTCTGGCCACTGCCCCCACTTTTGGCGGCAAGGCTGGAGGAGATAATGAGAAAAACAAGGGGGAGTCACTCCCCAGTCATGACAGCCCCTAAGGTGTCCTGAGCTGAGGTGACTCTGACTTTTAGAAATCCTCCATCTTGCAGATGGAGGATTCCCCCAATAGGATTAGGGATGTGTCCCCTTCCCACAGGGAGGAGGCACAAAGGGGGTGTAGCCACCCTCAGGGCCAGGAGCCATTGGCTACTGCCCTCCCAGATCTAAACACACCCCTAAATTGAGTATTTAGGGGCTCCCAGAACCGAGGAAGATAGATTCCTGCAACCTAAGACGAAGAAGGACTGCTGACCTGAAGCCCTGCAGAGAAGACGGAGACAACAACTGCTTTAGCCCCAGCCCTACCGGCCTGTCTCCCCACTTCAAGAAAAACTGCAACAGCGACGCATCCCCCAGGGTCCAGCGACCTCTGAAGCCTCAGAGGACTACCCTGCATCTAAAAGGGCAAAGAAGCTCCCGAGAACAGCGGCCCTGTTCAACAAACCTGCAACTTTGCAACAAAGAAGCAACTTTTAAAGACCACACGTTTCCCACCGGAAGCTTGAGACTTTCCACACTGCACCCGACGCCCCTGGCTCGACGTGCGGAAAACTAACTCTACAGGGAGGACTCCCCGGCAACTGCGAGCCCATGAGTAGCCAGAGTTGACCCCCCCTGAGCCCCCACAGCGACGCCTGCAGAGGAAATCCAGAGGCTCCCCCTGACCGCGACTGCCTGCTTCAAGGAACCCGACGGCTGGAAAACATACTGCACCCGCAGCCCACAGGACCTGAAGGAACCAAACTCCAGTGCAGGAGCGACCCCCAGGCGACCCTCTGCCTAGCCCAGGTGGTAGCTACCCCGAGGAGCCCCCAACGTGTATGCCTGCATCGTTGAAGAGACCCCGGGGTCTCCTCATTGATTCCTATTGAAAACCCGACGCCTGTTTGCACTCTGCACCCGGCCGCGCCTGTGCCGCTGAGGGTGTACTTTCTGTGCCTGCTGGTGTCCCCCCCGGTGCCCTACAAAACCCCCCTGGTCTGCCCTTCGAAGTCACGGGTACTTACCTGCTGACAGACTGGAACCGGAGCACCCCTCTTTCCATTGAAGCCTATGTGTTTTGGGCACCACTTTGACCTCTGCACCTGACCGGCCCTGAGCTGCTGGCGTGGTAGCTTTGGGGTTGCCTTGAACCCCCAACGGTGGGCTACCTTGGACCCAACTTTGAACCCTAAAGTGTTTTACTTACCTGTGAACTTAACAATTACTTACCTCCTCAGGAACTGTTGATTTTTGCACTGTGTCCACTTTTAAAATAGCTTATTGCCATTTTTGCCAAAACTGTACATGCTATTATGATAATTCAAAGTTCCTAAGATACCTGAGTGAAATACCTTTCATTTAAAGTATTGTTTGTAAATCTTGAACCTGTGGTTCTTAAAATAAACTAAGAAAATATATTTTTCTATATAAAAACCTATTGGCCTGGAATTGTCTTTGAGTGTGTGTTCCTCATTTATTGCCTGTGTCTGTACAACAAATGCTTAACACTACCCTCTGATAAGCCTACTGCTCGACCACACTACCACAAAATAGAGCATTAGAATTATCTCTTTTTGCCACTATCTTACCTCTAAGGGGAACCCTTGGACTCTGTGCACACTATTTCTTACTTTGAAATGGTATATACAGAGCCAACTTCCTACAATATATATATATATATATATATATATATATATATATATATATATATATATATATATATTTCTCTCTCTCTCAATCTCTTTCTTTAAACGCCTCTCTCTCACTCAATGTCTCATTTCTCTCTCTCTCTCTTCCATCCAAAGACAGAGAGAGATTGGTATTCGATATCTATCTATGTCATGGAGTCATGAATATCTATGAAGCCTTCTCAGGCAACCCAACTCTCCCTGCTATACCAAATTATATTCTCCCAAAGACAGAAGTTTCAGCGCCCCTGACAGCCTTCTCAAAGGTCAGCAAAGAGAAGGTACTGGCTTATGAGAAAAAAGTTAAGTCAGGATCACCCCTGGATCCAGCCACACCACATATTCTGAGTAAGGGACAGGAAGTGCTGCTCCCAACGTTTATGGAACTATTACATCTCTCCTTTG
Source organism: Pleurodeles waltl (assembly GCF_031143425.1). Taxonomy (NCBI): domain Eukaryota; kingdom Metazoa; phylum Chordata; class Amphibia; order Caudata; family Salamandridae; genus Pleurodeles; species Pleurodeles waltl. Next base: position 252,891,258 of record NC_090436.1, read on the forward strand.
ATTTAGGGTTACCCCCAAAGAAATGGAAGCATACAGTGATTAGGCCCTGCTTCAAGAAACCCCATTGAGATCCTGATATCATGGGCAACTTTCAACCAATTTCCCTCTTGCCTGTGATGGGGAAGCTACTTGAGAAACATGTGAATCATGCTTTAGCAAATTTCCTTGAAGAAACCAATCCCTACACCCCACGAAAATAGGCTTCTGAACCCAGCATAGTACGGAGTCGTCCCTGCTAGCGGTGACTGAGGTACTTTAAACATCGACTTGACCAGGGAGTAGTGGCCGCACTTATATTACTAGATTTAAGTGCTGCCTTTGACACTTTTGACCACCCAATACTAATTCAGAGACTAAAAGAGATTGGAGTGAATGGTAAAAAAATGGATTGGCTAACGTCCTTTATAGAGGACAGACTTTCCAAATTATGGAGGATTCCTGCTTCTCCTCCTCCACATCAGCCATAACACCCACATGATTCTTATATACTCATGTGTCCTGGTACTTTGGGCGGTGGAGGACCTTCCCTGGCCAAACAAAGCAGCCTCCAGTATTAGCTCAGTCATATCATTCTTTGCAGTGGGACCAGACACAAATCAGCAGTAGAGGGTCCCTGTGCATCCTCTACAGCTTCTTACATATGGCCAGGAATTAAAAACTGCTAAAAAAAAAAGAATGCTGCGAACACTGCGGGTGAGAACACTGAAACCAGGAAGGAGGCTGGCTTCATTACTGTTACCCTGAGTTTGGCTGACTTGATTATCAAATGTTTCTCTTTACAGTAGTTTTCAAATTCCCATATGAATCTGTGCACTGCATTTTGTGTCCATGGTAGAACAGCTGCATCACCTGCAAAGAGAAGGTGATGCACAGTGCAGTATGTCAGGATGTTTTTTACATAAGTATTTTTCAACATCTTTGAGGCAGAGACTGAATTAAAGCAGGATTAGGATACATACTTGGCATATTCCTGAGGCAATTGAAAAGGTGTCACTAGATTCCCCAGATGCGCTGTAGCGAACACGGGTGTTATTTCAGGTAAGGAAACATTTCACTGCCTGCACTCAATTCCAAATGTATCCAATCCTTGACGTTGTTTCGATCTCTGAATTAGGCTGAGGGCTGATTTTAAGTTGTTAAAAGGAAGGTATAAAGGGACTTCCTGCATTTTAATGTACTTAACAAATATCGTATGGAGCCAAATCGATCGTCCCTGTTGACCATGCTCTGCAACCTCTTGAGTAGAACATGGCTTGAAGGTTAAGCACACCATCTATAAGTAATATTGGTCTGTAATTGTATGAATTAATTCAGTTACCTTTCTAGTGGAAGGGCACTAGGATACCATAACACTGTGATGGAGGCATAGAGTTAGTTGCCTGCACTGATTTGATGATTTATTTGAAACCTTTCCGCGTAATTTCCGGTCAGCACAAAATATATATCATTTATTACAAAGTCTGGCCCAGGGGCGTTATTCGCTTTCTGTCTCTGGGCGAAGGGTTGCTGGGGGGGAGATTGGGTTTTGCATGAGCCCACCAGTAGTGTGCTTCTTGCTTATTTGCCCTACTACAATGTGCTTTGGAAACAAGTGCCCAAAATCTTCTGGTATCTTTCTTGATGGAGGGAGATCTCTGCTCTTTCCAAATTGTTGCTTGCCCGTCCCACCATTTTTTTTTTTAGTAAGATGTTACATTCTTTCCTTAGTTTCTTGAAATGTTTGTCCTCGGATGGCACAAGGTGCTGCATGATCTGCGTGTTAGACAATGCTTTTTCCTCATCCCTGTACCCACCATCAACCATGGTTATTATTGGCAACCTTGCTCGATGGTTGTGTAGTCAACCAGAATTCAGACATTTTTCGCATCATTTTGTTGTATCAGTTCAAAATGCTATTGTCTTCAATTTTAGCCATACAAATATAATTTAAGCAATCCTGTTTAAGGTATTTTCCAAGCTCCATTTCATTGCCCTTCTGTTATTAGCTGATGTAACTTTTGGAGTATATATGATACTGTTAAGAACTTTGAGGTTTGGTTGTACATTTTTTTACCAGAGGATCATGGTTGTTCTGTAAATATTTTATGACTTTCATATGAAACATATGTTTCCAGGATTCGCTGTTAATCATGAAGTAGTCAGTTGAGTTTGATCGGCTCCTATAATGAAAGGTTGGGGCACCTGAGCTCTCAGAAGCAGTGTGTCCATTAAAGAAGCACATGTGACAATTCTGCCACAAATCAGATATGTTTTTACAAGGCACACGTCTTGACCTGCATTTCTTCAAGGTGGTCTCAAATCTGTCGCTCAATAAAAACTAAGGAATGATAATGAACTAATTTGCAGAGGCCCACGTGATTTAGTTACGTGGGTAAAGGTTAATCATTGTGCAATTGCACCATTGAATGCATATCTACTTCTCACTCCTGTTTACCGTGTGTTCGTTTTTTTTATCAAGTTAATACACTATCTTATATCAATACAAGTATCACATGGTAATTCAAACTTTCATGATATGTATAAAATAGCAACGTGTCTTTCTGGAAACAAGAATACAGTAAAGGGCAAGGAAAAGTAGGACCATATCTTAATGGTAATATCACCAGCTTACCCTGAATTAATAAACAATTAAGAAGGAGATGGTTAGTGAACTAACGGCTCAGCACACTGAAGCGTTGTAGAAAAACAGCAATATTTATATAATAGCGGACAAAACGTGATCCTCGCCTTCGGCAGTCACGCGATAACTGACTCCGAGAGAACCACCGGCACAAAAGGTTCTATTTCACCTGAACAATGCTAACATTCTGCAAACTAAAGGTATAACGCATTAATACCATACTTGTCAGTACTTACAACAGTTGGCAGCTCAAAAACAAAACAAACAGGACTCTACAGATGTTCAATGAGGCACATTTGAAATGCAGTTCAGCCCAACCTCCAACAAAAAACGTAGTTTTTTATTGGATTCTGTGTGCTCTGCTGCCCTCCGTTTAGTGGCTTTTGTATTTTACAACTGCGATAGGAAGGGACTGCATGGTGCCATTAATTTAGCTCTCCAGTTAAAGTCATGCAGGCAGCTTGACCTAGGCTTGAGCCTTGCTTGGTTTGTTCGTCTTGCTCGTCTCTAGTATATGTTTATTTGTGAGCAAATGTGCTGGCTGACCCCTGGTATATTTTTGCTATTTATAATAATTTGTTTGCCATGGTGCCTTGCAGCAGCATAGCAAGCTCGCAATGAGCCCTGGTGCAAGCAGGGATAATGGCTCCCTGGCTATTGGATGGGGAGTAAAATACAGTTATAATTTGGGTTCAGTGGGCCACGTCAGCTGTTCACGTACAGCCTTACAAACAGGTCCTGCACCTCTCTGTCTCGCTTGTAGTAACACTAACTCCAAGAACAGTTATCACAGGCCCAGATGCTAAGCATGTACTTGAAAAACTGAAAATAGAACAGAGAATGAAGATCCCCTTCCCACCTCTTCGCCCTGATATACTGGACCAGCTGCATCCCTGATAGCTATGCCCCTAACACACACCATTTTCGTTTTTTCTGACACTTTTAGTATTTTAACCACTGTGAATTCCTCCTTTCCTTAATTTCCCATAGAATGTTGATCGCAATTGAGACATGAACATCGCACTGTGTACTCTGCAGAGAGGCCAAGTATTGGATAAATATATATTCTGAACACCTTAAGACCCACTGACTGGCACTGTGAGAAACTCACACTACTTTCAGCCTCACTCTAGAGCTCTCAATTGTGCTCCATCAGGAACACCCCTCTGCAAACTGAATGTATTCAGCCACCTACAGGTGCCTTCAGTTATAGGTATGCAGTATTGAAGAGCGATTGAATTTCTGTGGGACTGAAATAAGTTAGAAGCCAAACGGTGAAGAAAAGCATTCTACACTGCATGACTCCACCTAATTGCTTTAAACCCCACCCATATGATGACACCACATGTGATGCGGAGCAAGTAAGATAGATGCACTTGTACCAGAAGTTGAACCGTGGAACCGGGTGGAGGTACCAAAAGCCGTGATCTGGTGACCATGCTGTTGAGTGACATCATTGGTATGGTGAGCCAAACAAACAGACTGATAGTTCATGTGCAAGACTGCTGTGTACTTTGCAGGCTTTCAGATGTTAATACTAAATGAACGCATGTGTGCGGTGTATAGAGAAAAGAAAAAGGACCAAAAGTGAGCCCCTCACCTTTACAGAAAAAGCTAGAATGTTACGGGCGAATTAATTGCTTCCTCTCAGACGACTTCTGGTGCAATATATTTTAAGCCAGTAGTGCCAGACAGTTAGCTATATTGTTAAATCAACATCTGCGATGCCGTGTATGTAGTTGCCCGTTTGTTTACATGATTAGGTTAGCCGAGGGCAAGACAAGGGAAACTTCGCCGAACAAGAGCAGGAACCCTCAAAAAAGTCCCCCAAAGAGCAGATAAGTATAACAAAGTATAATTATACAATAGTTAGTCCCTAGTCCCATAGTGACTGACCACTAGCAAGCAAGGATTTTTAAATGACACTGAAATGAACCAATGAAATGGCCTTAAGCCCACAGAAGTACATTAAAAGTGTACAACAGGCAGTATGCTTACGCTGTACCTAAAAAAGCCATGACTGCCACTGGTTGTGGATATGTATGTGTTATCTGCGCCTTAGATGGCACATGGCATCAAACGGAGAAGGGTGAATACGATTGGTATCAGGGGATGCTACGCCTTTTACGTAGTGCAAGGATACTGTAAATAAATCTAAGGTGCAAATACAGATTAAGTCACGTCTTTACATTCTATCTCAATAAAAAAGGCAGGTGATGTCAAATAATTAGAAAAAAAACCAGTTTGCATGGTATAATCGGAAAGTCAACAATGTCATTATTTGCTGTGAATACTCAATTCAAGCCCAAATCGGAGGGAAAGCATCACAGGACATCCTGTGGGGAAAAACCTATTTCCCATCCAAAAATTAACCTGTGTAAAAATTGAGGTTTTTTTTTATTAGAAAGAACGTCCTACTTCTTGGCTGCAGGACAGGAAGGCAGAATTAAAACAAGCAAATTCAGCCAACAGCCAGGCTGCAAATGTCTTCTATGTCATACACAGGATCTCTGTTAACTCTGCAATTTAATTTCGTCCCCCTAGCTGATCACGGCCTGAGCAGTTTAGAATGACAGACAACACCCTCCCCTCATTTTAAATGTAGTAGTGCATGCAAATCATCAGTCTGCAGAAATCAGAAGGGTGCAAGAGGCTGGAAATACACTCTGAACATTAACAAAGACAATGTTACGGAAGGAAGTTCTTAACATCAAGAGTTTGTTTAAGTACTTACTACATCAAGACTCTTAGGTAAAGAAAAGGGCAGTGAGTCAATAGTTTTTTCTTCAATACCAGACTTTAAATGTGCCCCAAAACAAGCTGACTGTTAATGATGTCAGATGACGTCAATGCGACATACAAAATGATTTTCCTAACCCTGCCCTAACATCTATATGAGGAGGTACTACCAGCACAGGATGAGGCGACATTACAAATATGTGTTTTGAACTATTTAAGGGCAGCTAGAATATATTATATTATATATATTAGAATATGAACACCAGTTCATCAGCTATGTTGGACGGTGACAGCCAGCCTGCCTGTGACTACCTATTAAGTCCTACATACGCTCTATGAGGCATGTGGATGTCAGTTGGTACCTTCTGGTGGTCGCCAGTAGGTAGTTATAGTTAGGACCTAGTTTCCATAGGAAAAGTGTTTTTGTTTTGCAAATAACTTTGTCGCTATTTGACTAATCTTAACAAAATGTTAAAAACTAGTTTGCCACTCACTTCAGCTGGTGACTTGAAAGTTTTGGGGCAATTCATCAAGCGGTTAGGAATACCCCCACGCCTTAGCCTTGGTGCTGGCGTCCCCCTGGGACGCCCCCAGGGCTAAAAAGCATTTATTTTTTATTCTCGCAGGAGAAACCGTGGCGGATTTGCGAATCCCCACAATTGTTTTTTTTTTTTAAACATGCACGGTCACCTGCGCTTGTTACAAATTAAGCTCCTGGATGGGCCTGGTCCCTGGGATGTGTGCATATATAAAAAAAAAAAAATGCACTGGCAAAGCCAATAGGCCTCTCCTATACAAGAGCTGTTGGCTTTGGCAATGTGTCTTGCCATGTTGTACCCCAATGTGGCTCCTGTTCAGCATGGCTAAAAGCTAGTGGCATGTGCTCTCAGAGTGGAGAGGGGGAGTAGAGTGTTGTAAAGTGGATTTGTTTCAATGCCATAGAGTGGATTAGGAGTAGTAGAGTGTTGTAGAGTTAAGTAGAGGGGAGTGGAGCTCAGTGGCAGAGTGTGTGGTAGAGTGTAGTTGAGAGGGATGGAATAGGATGGAGTGGGTTGGAGTGGGTTGGAGTGGATTGAGGTAGTGGGGTGGAGTGGATAGGAGTAGAATGGGGTGGGTTGGATTGTGTAGAGTGGGGTGGATTGAGTTGATTTGTTTGGGGTGGATTGGATTGGAGTGGGGTGGGGTGGATTGAAATGGGGTGAAGTGGATGGGATTGGATGGGATCGGGGTGGATTTGAGTGGTTTGGATTAGACTAGATTGGGGTGGGTGGTTTGGATTGGAGTGACAGGAGTAGGGTGGATTGGATTGTGGTGTGGTGGACTGGAGTGGGGTGGATCAGATTGGGCTGGAGTGGATTAAATTAGACTGGAGTGGGGTGTGTTGGATTGGAGTGAGGTGGATCTAAGTAGGGTAGATTGGATTAGGGTGGGGTGGATTGGATTGGGGTGGGCTGGATGGATTGGAGTGGGGCAGATTAAACTGGGATGGGTTGGAGGGGATTGGATTGGGAAATAATGGGTGGACTGGAGTCGAGTGTGGTGGATTGGAGTGAGTGGGATGGATTGCAGTGGGATGGATTGGAGTGGGGTGGATTGGATTGGACAGGGGTGGATTGAAATGTGGTGGATTGGATTGATCAGGTGTGGTGGGCTACAGTGGGATGATTGGATTGGAGTGGGGTGAGTGGGTGTGTTGGATTGGTTTGAGGTGGGTGTGTTGGATTGGTTTGGGGTGGATTGCTTGTAGGTGGGGTGGGCCGGAGTCTGATGTGGTGGATGGATTGAATTGTAGTGAGGTGGGGTGGAGTGGATTTGATTGGGCTGTGGTGGATTGTAGTGGGTTGGATTGGAGTGGAGTGGATTGGACTGAGTGGCCTGGGTTGGAATGGGGTAGGCTAGATGGATTGGATTATAGTGCAGTGGACTGAGCTGGGATGAGATGGGGTGGACTGAGGTAGAGTGAGATGGATTGGAGTGGAGTGGGGTGGATTGGAGTTGGGCGGAGTGGATTGCAATGTGGTGGGGTGGGGTAGACTGGAGGGGTGGATTGGATTGGGTGGATTGAAATGGGGTGGAATGGACTGTGATGGATTGGACTGGGGTGGATTGCATTAGGGTGAGGTGGATTGAATTGGCGTGAGGTGAATTGGACTGCAGTGGTGTGGACTGGAGTGTGGTGGCTCAGATTGGGGTGTATTGATTAGGGTGGGGTGAAGTGCAGTGGATTAGAGTGAGGTAGATTGGATTGGGTAGGGTGCATTGGATTGAGTGTGGTGTAAAAAAGTGAGGTGGATTGGACAGGGATGGGGTGGATTGGATTTGGTTGGAGTGGACTAGAATCAGTGGGGTGGATTGGAGTGGAGTGGATTGGATTGTGGTTGATTGGAGTGGGGTGGATTAGATTGAAGTGGGGTGGATTGGATTAGTGTGGGGTGGATTGGATTGATTGGAGAGGGGTGTACTGGGTTGAAGTAGGGTAGATTAAGTCGCTTGGAGTTGAGTGGATTGGGCTGGAGTATGGTGTATTAATGTGGACTGGAGTGGGGTGGATTGGATTAGAGTGAGTTGGACTGGAGAGGGGTGGATCGGACTAGAGTGGGGTAGATTAGACCAGAATGGGGTGGATTGGACTGGAGTAGATTTTGGTGGGGTTGATTGGTCTTGAGTGGAGTGGATTGGTTTGGGGTGGACTGATTTAGTGGGAGTTGTGGTAGTGGATTAAAGTGGGGTGAATTGGGATGGAGTGTGTTGGATTGGGGTGAGGTGAGGTGGATTGGAGTGGGGCAGATTGTTTTGGATTAGAGTGGGTTGATTGGGATTGTAGTGGAGCAGGTTGTTTTGGATTAAAGTGGGGCAGATTGGAGTGGGCCGGACTGAAATAGATTTTTTGGATTGAAGGTGGGACAGATTGTTTTGTATTGGAGTGGGGAAGATTGGAGTGGGGCACATTGGAGTGGGACAGAATGTTTTGGATTGGAATGGGGCCGAATGGAGCGAGGCAGATTGGAGTGGGTCAGATTGTTTTGGATTGGAGTGAGGCAGACTGGGTAAGATGATTGTTTTGGATTGGAATGGGGAAGATTGGAGTGGGAAGATTGTATTAGGGTGGATTGAAGTATGGTGGACTAGGTTGGTGTGTGGTGGATTGGATGGGAGCGGGGGAATTGGGATGGAGAGGGGTGGCTTGGATTGGGATGAGGTGGATTGGATTGGAGTGGGGCATATTATTTTGGATTGGAGTGTGACAGATTGGAGTGGGACAGATTTGAATGGGGCAGACTGTTTTGGATTGGAGTGCAGCAGACTGGAGTGTGGCTGACTGGCGTGGAGCAGATTGTTTTGGATTAGACTGAGGCAGGCTGGAGTGGGGCAGATTGATTTGGATTGGAATGGGGCAGATTGGAGTGGGGCAGATTGTATTAGGGTGGATTCAAGTGGGGTGGATTGGGTTGGTGTGGGGTGGATAGGATGGGAGTGGGGGAATTGGGATGGAGTGGGGTGGATTGGGGTAAAATGGATTGGATTGGAGTGGGGCATATTATTTTGGATCGGAGTAGGTCAGATTAGAGTGGGAGAGACCGTTTGGGATTGGAGTAGGGCAGACTGGAGTGTGGCGGATTGAAGTGGAGCAGATTGTTTTGGACTGGAGTTGGGCAGATTGTAGTGGGGCGGATTCGAGTGGGACAGATTGTTTTGGATTCAAGTGGGGCAGATGGGACTGGAGCAGACTGCTTTGGATTAAAGTGGGGCAGATTGGAGTGAAGTGGATTGGAGTGGGGCAGATTGTTTTGCATTGGAGTGGGGCAGATTGCTTTGGATTGCAATGGGGCAGAATGGAGTGGGATAGATTGTTTTGAATTTGATTGGCACAGTTTGAAATGGGTCGGATTGGAGTGGGGTGGGTTGGATTGAGTTCGGGTGGATTTGTGTGGGGTCCCTCTGGATTGTAGAGGGGTGGATTGGAGTAGAGTGGATTGGGGTGTACTGCAAGATTATATGTTAAAGAATCATTTAAGAGATTACACATAATAAAGAAACAATGTTGCTTTGCAATATTTCAAACAAGTTAATTGTCATCTTTTGAGAAGAGCACCCATGAGCAAAAACAAAAGAAAACATGAGTGGAAAGTGAGAAAAGACGACTTGGCAAAATAAAAGAAAGTTCACTTTAAAATATAAAACTTTGCAGTTCTACTTATGCTACTAGGTATGTTTTTGCCAGTCACAAGCCGCCTGCTGGCAGGGAACTAGAAGTTAAAAGAACAAGATAGTACCTTGATCACATCGGGAGCAGTGGACAGGCACTAATTAAGTTGAATCAATCAGTGCTTGGTCTCTGCTCCACACAGAGGAACGGAAATGATGCCAGGCATACCTTGATGAATTGAGAAGCTGTAAAGGAAAGTGCCACGCAAACCAACAAATGGTAAGCGACAGATGATTTCCAAGCCCTTTTCTGTACACAACAGAGTCTCGCAAGTGACACCAATGCTCTAGCACATGCACTCGCATGCTTGATCCTAAAAATGGAAGGGTGGCCATGGGGCCCCCCTCCTAGGGCTCTTAAGAGCGCCAGGGAGCATCACCTCCCCGGTGCCTTTCTTAAAGAAAGGTGGTGGGGCCGTGTGGACCCCCCTCCTGGGGCTTTACTATGCCCCTCCTGGGGCTTTTTAATACCACCACCTCTCCGGGGACCATCACCTCCCTGGGGCACCACTCCTGGGCCATATACAGCTCCGAGGACCACCACCACCCCAGGACCAGCCTGTACACAACAATGGAGGGGGGGCGCGCAAATCCCGCCCCCCTGAAGCCATTAATCGCTCTGGGGACTATCACCCCCCAAGGCCTGCTCCTGCTATTTCTGAGGTGCCCACCCTTGGTAGATAGCTGTTTTCTTCCGCATAATGGGAGCTGTGGCAGCTCCTGCCAAGCGAGAGCAAACTAACTCCTCTCCCAACAAGCGGGAGTGTGAAAACTACACCCCCTTGCTGGGAGGGGAGTTTTCATCTTTTTCCCTGGCCACTGTCATGCAGGCAGGGAAACAGATGAAATATTGTTCCCGCACGCAGGGAGCTGCATATTTAGCCCTATCAGAGTGATGAGCAGCTTACTAAAAGGCCTTGAGCGCAATTCCTGCCAATTTTGGAGACACATTCTTGATGCAAAGGAATATGATTGCACTGCCACCAAACAAATAAGCACTTACTTCTGTAAAGTACAAATCATCCTAACATCTTGCGCATGGCCAGGGCAAAGCAAGTGTGTTTTCTCTGCAGTTCCACCATTAAAAGTTAAATGAAATCCTTGATGGAAGTGTATGAATACCTGCTCTTTCAAGCACAATATCTTATGTACTGATACTACGAGCATGTAAAATGACCTAGAAGCCCCGCCCATTTGGCCACACCCAATATACATTAGTGTATGCAACGTCTTCCCACCATTTTTTCAGGGTGATGGACAGCTTACTAAAATCTTCACTTAAAAAAACAAAGGTTACAGGGACGTTATAATTAGGCTCACATTTGAAACATACAAACCCATGGAAATTCAGCAATTATAGTTAGAGGTATTTCAAATAAATATAACTTGTGCCCTAAGATAACTTGCGCACCTCGCCATGCACTGCTAATTACCCCATATATTACATCAGTCATGACATCTTCTGTGGCATCATTGAAGTTATCACTGCAACATTTGCAATAAAATTATTGATGAGGAAACTGTGCATGGTGGGGACCTGTTATAGTTACCTTAAGGCACGAGTTATATTTACTCGAAATAACTCTAACTATAACTGTTAAATTTCTATGGTTTTGTATGCTTGAAATGTGAGCCTAACTATAACGTCCCTCTAACCTTTGTTTTTTTTAAGAGAAAAAAAAATATATATATATATATACACACACACACAAACACTATGGTGGTCACCGTGTAGTTATGCCTGAGGCAGTGAGCCAGTTTCCATAGTAGAGAGTTTTTTTTTTGCTAATAACTTCAGTGCTGTTTGACAAACTTAAAAAAAAAAGAAAAAGATCATCCACCTCTGCTTCTTCCTATAATGCTTCTGGGTGATCCATCAAGAAAAAGGGTAGGGGATCCCAAAAACACTTTTTTCCCTATGCAGTTTTCACAGGAAAAATTTGTCAGTGATACACAAAAAAGGGCTGAACAGATACACTATAGTTGGCAGAAAGATAGATATTTATCAAGAAAGTGTTCATTTTGTGAACTATAACTTGCACTGCTGTAATGCAGTGCTTATGTCTTCATATGCATATCACTGATGACATCTGAAATTGATGGCGGTGCCAGTTGTGCTAATGTCAGTGGTTTTAAGCTGTAGTGCTTTTCCGTCAATTTCTAAATTTTTCTTAAATGTAAGCTAAAATCTTTCTACCTTTATCACGTATAACTCCACTTTCACCCTTGTTGTTTTCTGTGCACCAAATACCCTCGGCGCACATAAATGTCAGCAATTCAAATAAAAAGTAATCCCATAACAGTAAGGGTGCGTCATAAATTGTGTAAAATTGAGATCCTTTTATTGACAGGTCTTATGAATCTTCAACAGCCAACTGTTACAGAATCAAAATGACTTTACGGGTATGACTCAATTTCATATATTTTAGCTCATATGTGGATATCAAGTTTCTTTTTCTTTAAGGATGGGCATGTTTCTTACATGTTATCTGGTCCTATGTTATGTTATGCTCCTAATCTATGTTTGTTATTGTCTAGCTGCAATCACAAACACAGTATCCCTCTGTTGGCTATGTAAAATGCACTCGATCAACAAGTTTAAATGTAATCATTGTGTGTGTCCCTTTATCTTTTCAGACTTTTGTTTTTTGTTTAGATGTTTTGTTTGACACTATGGAATGTTCTTTATTACCATCTTTGTATTGGTTACTAATATTTTTTCTACAATTTTCTTTTCTATTCAGGTGAATATCATATCATCTCTCTTGATCTTTTGCAATACTCATTAAACAACCAATTGATCTTTTTCCAGAATAAAGGCGTATGACCCAACTTTCCATAGTCTTTATGGTGGGTCTTGCTATTTTTAGAGATTATTTTGGATCTGATGTTTATGTTGATTTGATTGCTATTGATTTTTGGTTTATTTTTTATTTTGACCACCTTTTCCAGTTTAACAAGATATGCATCTTTATGTAATTGCTATCTGGAGATGTGGTTTACATCAGTTGGTTCTGACCTTTGGACTGTCATTAGACTGCATAGGTTAGCCTGTTTAGATTTTTTTACTCTCTCTATGGTGTGTGCATTCTGTCAACTTGGGTTTCTTTGCACTAGCACATCTTTGTACCCTATTATTTGCACATCCTCTGTATCGTGGGTGACATCACTTTGGTATTACATATGGACTTTTTTTTTATCCATTTGCACATTTTAGGTTTGGGCATCTTATCTATCTTTCTCTTCGTTTGTACGGGTAGGGACCACTCTTGCTTTTCCTTAGACTCAAACCAGTGGATGAGTCACTTATCCTTTTTGAACATATTCCCTGTCATCATCTGTTTTTTACAATGTGATCTTCTCATATTCTTCTTGCAGCCTTAAAAACGTCACATAATCAATTTACGATGCATCCTTAGTGTTATGGGATTACGTTTTATTTGTATTCTTGACATTTATGTGTGGCCAGGATATTTGAGGTTCAATATTATGTATTGGACTAATAAAATACTAGCTCTGGGTACTATGGCTTGTTTATCTGACAAGCACCAAGCAAAAGTGTTTTCATTTCTCTTGACATCTCTCACAATATCCAGTAGTGGACATAGGGTTCATACCAGTAAACCTTAGCTCAGTCCTGGTAGTGTGACAAAGAGCAGTCAGACTACTCAGAGGAACATATGTAAAGCATTTCACAATACCAACCTGGAGGATAACTAAATGACATGACTCGAAATAAATCCAAAACAAATTTTAAAAAAAATAAAGCAGAGTTTATATTAATTTAGCCACCAAAAGGAACTTTGGGGGTCATTCCAACCCTGGCGGTCAATGACTGCCGGGTTGGAGGACCGCGGGAGCACCGCCGACAGGCCGGCGGTGCTCCCAAGGGCATTCCGACCGCGGCGGTAAAGCCGCGGTCGGACCGGCAACACTGGCGGTCTCCCGCCAGTGTACCACCGCCCTTTGGAATCCTCCAAGGTGGCGCAGCTAGCTGCGCCGCCGAGGGGATTCCGACCCCCCCTACCGCCATCCAGTTCCCGGCGGTCCGCCCGCCGGGAACCGGATGGCGGTAGGGGGGGTCGCGGGGCCCCTGGGGGCCCCTGCAGTGCCCATGCCACTGGCATGGGCACTGCAGGGGCCCCCGTAAGAGGGCCCCTACAAGTATTTCACTGTCTGCTTGGCAGACAGTGAAATACGCGACGGGTGCAACAGCACCCGTCGCACCTTCCCACTCCGCCGGCTCGATTACGAGCCGGCATCCTCGTGGGAAGGGAGTTTTTCCCTGGGCTGGCGGGCGGTCTTTTGGCGACCGCCCGCCAGCCCAGGGAAAAACTTAGAATACCCTCCGCGGTCTTTCGACCGCGGAGCGGTATTTTGGAGTGGGGAAGTCTGGCGGGCGGCCTCCGCCGCCCGCCAGACTCAGAATGACCCCCTTTGTGTCATACATACAACCAGAGTAGGGAATTTTTGAAGTTTTGGAAAATACTGTATTTCTTGCAGTCAAACAGTTATCATTGAAGTCAAAAGGGAAAATCAAAGTGTGCACTTGGGAACTTGCAGAGGGAGTTCCCTGGAACCCACCTGGACTTAGGTTCTGCAGGCCCGCAGACCAAAAGTCAACAGTCAGTTTCTCATTACCTTGCCCAGGGAGTCCAGATGTATAGCTGTTTTGGCTGTCCTTGGTGCTGACGGCATCTGCGGCAGTTGGCAAGTTGCACCACTTGACAAACAGGTACTTGGAGGTGGACACATGTTCTACCCTTTGGATGTAGAGGTCTTTGGGGGGGCCAGGACCAGGAATCAACAGTTGGAACTTCGCCACCACATCCACTGGCTCCGGGTGCAGAGGTGGCTTCTAGCTGTCAATCACTGGAGATGATCATGCTAAAGATGCTTTACTGCTCCTCTGGAGGTCACTCCGTTCCAGACGCAGAATCTCAGGAGAGGGGTCATTGCCTATGTTGGTCTCTATGCTGACACCTGCCCTGGATTCAGTGATGTCTGAGTAGCTCTCAGTTTCCAGATTGGCAAAAGACAAGCCTTGGTAGCGACAAAGGTGGTCCACTGGTATTTTGACAGCTGGAGTTCTTCTGGAAGGGAGTAGAGGTTTGTAACTAGGCAGAGACCTAACTCCCACACTTTGAATGCTGGACACCGAGTTTATTTGGGCTCATTCACACGGAGCCAGTCGGGTCGCAATTCTTCAACTTCAGCACAGCATTACTCCTGCAAGTTACAGGGGACTGGTACCACTAGTCGGGGGAGTCTTTCTTGGCTTCTCGGTGTCCAACGGGGCCTCTCTTGCTGGGACCAATGAGCCTTCACCACGGGCATACATCGGTCACTCAATTCCAGTGGTGGTCCCCTTAGGTCACTTCAGTGTCCTTTCTTTACGCTGCTGCTGGAGTCCGGGTCCTGTTACCGGTGGTGATGTCTTCTTTGTGCCTCTTATTCTTTTCAAGTAAGAACTGAGGGTCTGGTGTTAGGGGATCCCCTTAAATCCTAGTTCAGGGGGTGCTAAGGTGTGGGGGACTGTGTCCAATGGGATACTGATCCCCGTGGCTAGTCTGCCCCCACAGTGACCACTTGATGTGGGAGGAGGTCAGTTTCTACCCAGGACCCACTACTCAAGGGTAACCAAGATGGTATAACCCTTCCTCTGCTGTACAGACCTCCTAGCCCTTCCTAAAGGTGTGGCTAGTCTTTTGGAGGTGTACACCTCCTCCATAGCTAACTTTCCCGCCTGTCAAGCTGGACAGGCCAGGAAGGGCTTTGTCCTTGACTGGGGAACAAGTAATCACATATCAAGCAGGAGGGAAACCTTTGAGACTTACCACCTTAATTACCTTTCACACTAGCCACCCTCGGAGGGAGGAGATGTGACCTCCTGCCTGCCCAGATCATTTGTCTCTATCCTGGGGAAGTACTAACACAGTCAACAGGAAGGCAGACTTTTGTCTGTGGTGGCAGTGTTAGGGTTTGTGCACAGCAAAGAGCATGTCCCCTCTCACTGCACTAGTGGGTTCTGTAATAGCTCCCTTTTAAACTTACTATTGAAAGCCTTTCTTGTTATCTCACCTTTCCCCCCCCCTAGGCTTCTGTGTATGTTGTTTAATGTGCTGTTTTGTTTACACATTGGGCCTTGCTTTTACCAAGGCTTCTTTAAAACACTCCTCCCTAGGCCATGTGTTAATTCAACTCATTTGCATAATAACTGAAACTCTGCACACCTTTCAAGAACATGTGCAGCATGTGAGGACCACACCCAGCTCTTCAAACCACACCCAGCTCTGCACACCTTTCAAGAACATGTGCAGCATGTGAGGACCACACCCAGCCCTTCAAACCACACCCAGCTCTTCAAACCACACCCAGCTCTTCGAACCACACCCAGCCCTGTCTATAAAAGGCAGCCCCCGAGCCTCACCCAGTGCTTGTGCTCGTCTACCTCCCGCTTACCTGAGAACAGATCCCTCGGCGCTGACACTCCTGACTTTCATTGGCTTCAATGGGCGCAGCTGCTGGCTCTTCCTTCTTCTGGTTTCCGGTTCCTCCTTGCCTCAGCCTCTCTCCTACGAGCAACCTGCAAAAGAGAAAGAAGACAAGGTTAGACTGATCAGTATCTCTTGCCAGCAACAAGTAAGTGCAAAACTTTTTATTACCTGAAAGAACTTTGACAACAATTTCTGGATTCGTGTATAGACAATTGGAAACAAGATACCTTCCACGAACATTGTGATTCAAACCCCTTGTTACAATACTTTGCGGAACTTTGTAAGCAAACATTTTTTTTTTTTTTTATGGAACTTTTAAGAATCGAACAGTGGAAACCATTAACAACAAGGCAAACAGTAAATCAAGGACTTGCACAAATTACATGCTGTATTTTGATGTAAAAGTACAGTATTTGTTTTATAAAAGATTCTGGAAATATTGGAAAAGTGAGTCTCCTATTGGGAATTTAGGCTTTAGTTATATTATGATGAATGTTTGATATTGGTAATTCTGATAACGGTATTTGTTTAATGTTTTAGAAGCTTTACAGTAATAGAAAACACATCCCAGAGCAGTGACACATTCCAAACCTGGAGACTAGAGACCAGGATCCAAGAGGTACTTTTAGAAGAGAATTTCTAATAAATAAAGGGATAGTCAGGAACCCATTTAGGAATAGGTTGCACTTATCTGTTCTTTGTTTATGTTTCATTAGGCACCAGTTTCTACAGAAGTCAGAAAGGGCTGCAGATTTGTGCAGCACTTCAACAGTGGAAACGCAAGAACGGTGTTGTCTCTTTTTTTTATTTTATCCACTTCCCCCCTTCCCTTGAGCTTCTGTTCTTAGTGCACTGTTTTAAAAACTAGTGTGCTGGAACAAGCAGTTTCAGGGTGGGGTCGGATTGTCTTCAACCTCCATCAGAACTGAACAAGAACTCAGGTGAGCTGGGCTTTGACAGGCAGAGAGAGCCCGCCAAAACAGGAGAGAGCTTGGTAACTTGGTGGGCAACCTCTAAGGGTGCCACCAGGGCACATCCCGGCACTGACATTATGCTCAGGGTTAAAAAGCAAGGTGTTTGATACCAAACCCCCTGGGGTCACTGGTCAGGCCATCACAGAGATGGACATCTGGGAACTGCATTGGTGCCAGTCCATGTTATCTTATGACTATGGTTACTTTTGGTAGCATTCCATTTTAAACACTATCACAGGCAATATATGCTCCTGCATATATGTCTACACTTATAGTGCCACCTGCCTCCTGAGCTATACGAGGCCTGCCTTAGCGGTGACCGAACAGTCTATGGACAGTAAAGGGACTGCAAGTGGCATAGGCAGAGTCGAACTCGAGCAGCAGGCTGACATGGGACCTCTGCATTCTCACTTTTACTCAGGTCACAGAGGGTGGCATAATCCATGCTGCAGCCCTGGTGACCCCTTTACCATCCCTGCCCTGGGTACCACTAGTACCATTTACTAGGGATTACAGGGGTGGTAAAGTCCTAGCCATTCAGGATTTTGCAATTTGTAGTACAGTCAAAAGAAAAGAGCACTGGTGCTGTGGTCTGGTAAGCAGGCCTCAGGACACTTACAGGTCAAAATCAACAGCACCAAGCATCAAAAAGTGGGACAAAAAGTGGAGGGGGCATCTCCAAGGACCCCAATTTCTTACCGATATATATATGGAGAGAGATATATGTCTAGATTCAGAGAGATATGAATTCCTCCGATTTTTATGTGGTAATAAACTTTGTCACTGTTTGATGAATCTCCCAAAAACTTTGTAGACCTATTATTTTTTTACATCGACTGATGATGCAAAGTTTCAGCAGTAGACCACTTCCACTATGTCTTTGACAAATATTTGAGAACACAAAATGTGTGTTTGGAAACATAAACTTTAAGAAAGAAAGGGCCATATTTAAAGAAAAGTGGTGCAGCACGGTGCTGCGCCAAAATTTGCAGCACCGAGGTGCGTCACTTTAGAAACACAGGGTTGCACCATATTTAAGGGAATACAGCACATCCCAGTGTTTCCCCCTGCGCTGGCACTAAAATTAGCTGCCAACGCAGGCATCCTTGCACCATTGTGCAAGTATGTCTGTGTTGAGGGGTGTGATCCTGCCGCACGTATAGAAAAAGCAAAATGCCAGACATTATTGTTTATGTGTTGGAAGGTGTACCTTCCTGCACATAAACAATCACTAATGGCGCTTTGGCACTTCTGTGTGTGCTGCACAATGCAGCACACACAGAAGTGCCAAAGCGTCATTTTCAAATGATTGTTTATGTGCAGGAAGGGACACCTTCCAACACATAAACAATAATGTCTGGCATTTTGCTTTTTCTATACGTGCGGCAGGATGCCGCACGTATAGAAAAAGCAAAAAGTATTCCTCCTCATTGCACCCTGCTAACGCCACCGCTGGGGATAGCGTTAGATTTTGGCGCTGCCTCAGGTTTATGAGATTTCATAAATCTGAGGCAGCGTCAAAATGCAATGGGTGTTGCTGTGGTACGCTCACAGCAACACCCATTGCACACCCCTTCCACGCACAGTGCTGTGTGGGAAGGTGCCATATTTACAAGGTGGCGTTAAAGCCACCTTGTAAATAGGGCGCTGTGCTTAGCGCCACAGGAGTGTCACTTAAAGTGACGCTCCTGTGGCGCTAGGGGCCTATAAATACGGCCCAAAATGTCTCCTTCATCTCAATTTCAAATATAACTCCAGTTACCTGTCCTACATCATTGACACCACAGTGGATAGCCATAAATTGAGCATGGTCACATTTACTAATAGAGGAAGGTAGAGGGAGTAACTGATTCCATTTCAAACGTATATACAGGGAGTGCAGAATTATTAGGCAAGTTGTATTTTTGAGGATTAATTTTATTATTGAACAACAACCATGTTCTCAATGAACCCAAAAAACTCATTAATATCAAAGCTGAATATTTTTGGAAGTAGTTTTTAGTTTGTTTTTAGTTTTAGCTATGTTAGGGGGATATCTGTGTGTGCAGGTGACTATTACTGTGCATAATTATTAGGCAACTTAACAAAAAAAAATATATACCCATTTCAATTATTTATTATTACCAGTGAAACCAATATAACATCTCAACATTCACAAATATACATTTCTGACATTCAAAAACAAAACAAAAACAAATCAGTGACCAATATAGCCACCTTTCTTTGCAAGGACACTCAAAAGCCTGCCATCCATGGATTCTGTCAGTGTTTTGATCTGTTCACCATCAACATTGCGTGCAGCAGCAACCACAGCCTCCCAGACACTGTTCAGAGAGGTGTACTGTTTTCCCTCCTTGTAAATCTCACATTTGATGATGGACCACAGGTTCTCAATGGGGTTCAGATCAGGTGAACAAGGAGGCCATGTCATTAGATTTCCTTCTTTTATACCCTTTCTTGCCACTCACGCTGTGGAGTACTTGGACGCGTGTGATGGAGCATTGTCCTGCATGAAAATCATGTTTTTCTTGAAGGATGCAGACTTCTTCCTGTACCACTGCTTGAAGAACTGGCAGTAGGACTGGGAGTTGAGCTTGACTCCATCCTCAACCCGAAAAGGCCCCACAAGCTCATCTTTGATGATACCAGCCCAAACCAGTACTCCACCTCCACCTTGCTGGCGTCTGAGTCGGACTGGAGCTCTCTGCCCTTTACCAATCCAGCCACGGGCCCATCCATCTGGCCCATCAAGACTCACTCTCATTTCATCAGTCCATAAAACCTTAGAAAAATCAGTCTTGAGATATTTCTTGGCCCAGTCTTGACGTTTCAGCTTGTGTGTCTTGTTCAGTGGTGGTCGTCTTTCAGCCTTTCTTACCTTGGCCATGTCTCTGAGTATTGCACACCTTGTGCTTTTGGGCACTCCAGTGATGTTGCAGCTCTGAAATATGGCCAAACTGGTGGCAAGTGGCATCGTGGCAGCTGCACGCTTGACTTTTCTCAGTTCATGGGCAGTTATTTTGCGCCTTGGTTTTTCCACACGCTTCTTGCGACCCTGTTGACTATTTTGAATGAAACGCTTGATTGTTCGATGATCACGCTTCAGAAGCTTGGCAATTTTAAGAGTGCTGCATCCCTCTGCAAGATATCTCACTATTTTTGACTTTTCTGAGCCTGTCAAGTCCTTCTTTTGACCCATTTTGCCAAAGGAAAGGAAGTTGCCTAATAATTATGCACACCTGATATAGGGTGTTGATGTCATTAGACCACACCCCTTCTCATTACAGAGATGCACATCACCTAATATGCTTAATTGGTAGTAGGCTTTCGAGCCTATACAGCTTGGAGTAAGACAACATGCATAAAGAGGATGATGTGGTCAAAATACTCATTTGCCTAATAATTCTGCACTCCCTGTACTTCCTGTTTCCTAAAATTGGCAGAGTTCTAAGCCAATGAAATGCTGTTTTACAAAAACAAAAGTACTGTTGTTCTATCTCAATACTTTTGCACTACCCATATAGTTTACAAACACAACCTTAAGTTACAACAATAACACATATATCAATAAAAAACATAACTAGCCATGAAACCCTGAATCTATATATTTTGAATAAATATTTCTTTTTTGTAAATATAATATTAAACATTTACAGAGGTATCGAATTACTCTTGAGGAAGGCAAGTGAAAGCAAAATGATCACACAGACAACGCTGATGATCGTAATGAACTTTGACCCTTCTTGACAGTACTGAGGTACCAAAAAAAATGCAGAAGAAATAATAACATAATAAGCAACAATATATGATTTGAAACAAATTTTTAAATAAAACATACACATTAAATGAAAAAACGAAGGTTTAAGATAAGTTATAGTTAGGAAAACTTAATGTATTCTTTCTATACAAAATCATCTTAAGCTACTCAAACCTTGGATATTGGAAAGTTATGGTTATAACTTAAAGTTACAATGTGTGCCCCACCCAAATCATACTATAATGCACGCACCTCTGTACACACTGTTGTCAACTTCTTAGCCAGATTGAATTAACTATAAATCAGCCCACTACCATGGACAGTGTTCTCATAAATTATGCCATTTGAGATATCATGAGTGTTGTTATGATGCTATGACTTAACTTTCTATAAATGATGTAATATGAAAGGAAATAAGTAGTGAATAAGGAAGAAGCGAGTTATAGTTAATTCAATCTGGCTAGCAAGTTTACAATACTCTGTATGGTGTCATATATAAGTCATAAACATAGCATGACAGGGATACAAGTTATAGTTAGGTGATTAAATTAGAGTTGGCGAATTTGATTTATGTTCTTATCTCATTCCATCAACTATGATGTCACTTTAACCTTTTTTTCAGTGCATTTCTGTGTTTGTTTATGCATACATCAAGATCTTATTATCCTACCTAACTATAATGTCACTTTAATCTTGTTGTTTCAATAAGTTTCTGTGTTTTTTTAATTATATTCTAAATTCAGCATGTGTGAAACTTCTTCAGGTGGCCACCCTACCTGTAATAGGAAAAAAATTCCATGACAGATCTCTAATTACTTCTGGTGTAGACTGACCAGCAAGATATATTCTCCAATAAAGCCTCCCTAACATTCCACATTAAAGTGCACAGGTTTCTTTAGTGGCGAAACAGGTGTTATTACTCATAAGAATTGATTAATCACAGTTAGTTTTCTTTTTTAACTAATTTGTTTGTTTTACTTATCCTTGGAAGCATAATAGGATTTGCTTTTAATATCAATACTTTTTATACTTTTTCACATCTCTTGCAGAAAGGGCTTTTGATAGATTCACTTACCTCTTCCCATCTTTACTACTTCCAATCTTGGTGTTTGTCTCTATCTGATCAGAGCATTAAGTCTCACTCCAGTAAAGCTGTTAATAGTCAGGCCCATATTTATACACTGCGCTGTATTTGTGTCATTTTTTTACGCCAATCTGGCGCAAACTTAACTCCATATTTATATTTTGGCACTAGAGATGCAATGAGATGCAAGGTAGGCGTTCCCGGGCAAAAAATGCCTCAAAGGCCCTAGCTCTTTCTTTTTCCTCCTGTGCAAAAATCGCGCACGGGAGGAGGAGGGCCTTAAATAATGGCGCTAAGCCTGCTTAGCGCCATTATTTAATGACTGGGTATGGAAAGGCGTTAGGGGACCTGTAGGCAGATTTCCATGGTCAGAGACCATGGACATTGCCCACAGGTGCCCTTCCCTGTCTCCAGGGACATCCCCACCCACCCCTACCCACACCAGGAGGACACCCACTGATGGGGGACACATCTGAAGGTAAGTCCAGGTAGTTATTTTTTTTTTCTGTCCATCGCAACTTGGGGGCCCTGACTTGGGGCCCCTGCAGGGCGTTGGCACCAATGGCCATGCCTAGGGAACGTTTGTCTCCTGGGCATGGCCATTGGGGTGGTGGGCATGGCTCCTGTCTTTTCTAAGACAGGAGCTATGTCCATGGGTCTTGTGTGCCAGAATATGGCGCTACACTGCTTTGAGGCAATTTCTTTGCCTCTAAACAGTGTAGCGCGATAATGTGGTGCACAAGCCCTGGTTCCCCCTACGCCTCCCAGGCCCTGTTAGCGTCCTTTCCAAGGACGCTTACAGGGCCTTAGCGCCGGCTAGCGCCATTCCTTAAATATGGCGCCCGGCTGGCATCTAGGAATGGTGCTAGCAGGCGCTATACTTTTTGCCGAAAACCTGCGCAAACACAGGTTTGCGGCAAAAAGTATAAATCTGCCCCTCAGTGTACACTACCTCGAGATAATTGAATTCCACTGTTGCATTTAGTATGAAGCAGTGGGGTTCTTTTTCCCCTCCTTCATCCTCCTTTCCAGCCATACTAAGGTTGTTGTTATCTTATTTAAGCTCATTCAGGTTAGCTTTGATTTAAAAATCAATACCACCTCAGCGAGCTTTCTGACCCTTACAGCGCACTCTTTTGCCCCTTCTCACCACCTAATTTGTGTTAACTTTATAGAGGCAGTGGTGACAGGGTGGATGTCGGAGGTATTCGGAATTGTTTTGTTTTTCTATTAATTTAGTTTCAGAGGTTCATCTACTAAAGTCACAACTCCTTTTTCAGGAGCAGGTACACCCAAACATTGTTGTCTGCTGCATTTTCTTTCTTCGATTAGGGATACTTCTTTGTCTGCCCTCCCATCCTTTCTCATTCTTTAACCTCTCTGCTATTTATGGCACAGTTTGATACTTCTCAGAGTGCCCTAGACTTGTTATATAGTCTCCCAAACACCTTGTTTTCATATGACCTGTCTGCAGGTATGTCACAAGATTTTTGTAAGCGAGGTGCACTCTTAAAAAAAAAGTATGTGAATAACAGATGAAACACATTTCACTTTGAAAGCATAATTTCATGAATATTTCATTTAATGGCACAAACATCTCAAATAAGGTAGTTTTGCATAATGGCTGAAGGTGTAATAAACATCAGTGGCCCAAGCACTTATGAGCCTCAATGGCGGAAGCATGGCTCCACGTGGTAATCTACCTTTCATAGGTGAGAGAAGCACAGCTCCTACTAACCCATCAGCACATGGACAGTCACTCTGGCCCTCATTATGACATTGGCGGTAAATCCCACTTACAGCCACGCTGACTGCCGCCAACTTACCACTGCAGCGGCAGATATCCGTTCACCATATTATGACACACACACACCAGTCTGTCAGCATTTAGCCACATACACCAATCCGCCAGACCACAGGTCAGTGATAGTGGCGGTATCAAAACCCACACCGTTACGCCAACAGAACTACACCCATCACATTATGACCCAAGAATCATCACGGCGGACATTCAACTGCAGTAAACCATTGGCAGTACATACCGCCGCGCTCAACATGGACACATACAAACAAAACACCACCACATTGGATAATTCAAACACACACCTGACACCCATACACACACCACACCCCCACCACTATAAAACACACACCCACAGTACCTACAACTCTTTACCATTCCAAACCATTGCCAGCAGAGAGAGGCATCAAGACCACAGACACAACTAGAGGCACACACTATTCACACCTATACACCATTCACGCACCCAACATCACACACCCCAATGCATTACACAATACACCCTCACCTACACACGTCACACAACACCCATGGCACCACAAAGACACCCCTGTTTCACAGAGAAGGAGCTAAGGGTCATGGTGGAGGAAATTATCAGGGTTGAGCCACAGTCATTTGGAGCACAGGTGCAGCAGATACCGATAGCTAGGAAGATGGAGATATGGCGGACAATCGTAGACAGCACCCAAGAACTAGGGATGACATCAGAAAGAGGTGGAACGACCTACGGGGGAAAAGGGTAGTGGCGGTCAGAGTGCCGCACCTCCGTATCGTTACAGTTTGTATTAGGCAACAAAGTCAAAGAAGCGAGAAACTGGTGCCAAGTTGGTCGAGTGCCCCACTACCCGATGGGCACTGAAAGTTGTGTATACAGATACACAATGAAACTTAGTCCAGAATGACCAGGCACTCAGAGAAATATAGTCCGGTTATATCAATGGGAAAAAGTTTCCCTAGGTAATGTGGATCCAGAAGCGGAGAAAAAAACACTGATTCCAAGTTGATGTTAGTCAAAGTCTTTAATCCTTTAGACCGTGTTGGTCATAGATGAGTTTTTCATTAATGCAGAGAAACAGCCAACACGTGTTTCGTCACACAAGTGACTTTTTCAAGGCTGGGCCTATCCGGCCAGGGAGAGTACGAACGTGGTTGGTATGTCGGTAGGTTTGGGAGAAAGAGCTGGATCAGCTAAGTCGAGTGTGGTTTCTCCAGTTGTCGAAGAAGGAAGGCGGGGAAGCCCTGATAAGCCTCCAAAGATTCCCTTATAGATGAAGCTCGGTTCACTTTTACTTCACACAACAGACGAACCGAGCTTCATCTATAAGGGAATCTTTGGAGGCTTATCAGGGCTTCCCCAACCACGTTCGTACTCTCCCTGGCCGGATAGGCCCAGCCTTGAAAAAGTCACTTGTGTGACGAAACACGTGTTGGCTGTTTCTCTGCATTAATGAAAAACTCATCTATGACCTACGGGGGAAGGTACGTTCCATTGCAGCAAGACACCAGCTCGCTGTACAGAGGACTAGCGGTGAACCCCTACCTCCTCCCCAACACTAAAAGCATGGGAGGAGCAAATCTTGGCAATCCTACATCCTGAGGGACTGGCCGGAGTAGGAGGAGGACTGGACTCTGATAAGTCAACTGTCTACTACTGCTACCCCCCACCTGCATGCCATCACATACCCCCACCCTCACCCTCCCTCCCATCACTCCACTCCATCCCACACACCCCACCATCACATCTAACCCATCCCAATGCCAAGCCTTGCATGCTCTACCAATGCATGGACACCACTTACAGCCCTGCATGGGCACTCATCACTAAAGCATGCACACTATAGAGAACTAGTCATCCCACCATACACCAACGTACACAAGTGAAAGCTGTCAGTCCAAATACAACCAAAGAGGGCAAGCCACGGTTGCACAATATGTCAGACACAGAAACCATAACACATCATTTATTGCCCCACAGGCACCCCAGCCAATGTCAGCGGAGAGGAGGTGCCAGCAATATCCAGTCCCCCAACAGAAAAGGCCCACAGAGATGAGAGCAACTGTGGTCTTCAGGATCTGGATAACCTACCTGGCCCATCAGGGATCTCTGGACCGCCGATTTCCCAGGCCCAGTCACACACCACCACAGAGCCTCCCCCATCAGGAAGCACTACCACGGCACCCACCTAACGTACCCACACCTCTGACCCCAGGACACGTCAGTCAGCAATGTGTCCACCTCTACAGGGACCCCAGGCCACACCTCTTACCCAAGGCAATCAGGGACCTGGGGTCAGTCGCACTGGGCACACGGTTCAGGGAACAGAGGCACAGGCCAACAGGGAAACTGGGAGGACTGCTTTGTGCCAGGGGGAGGACAGGCCCAGGGAAAAGACTTTCCAGGAGGCACTTGCAGAGATCCTGGTATCCTGTCAACATTCCCAGGACACGATGGGCCAGATCCTGGACAATGTACAGAAGAACAGGAGACTGCAGGAGGGACAGTACCAGGGGATCAGGGAGGACTTGCAGGCCATCAACAACACCCTTATCTCCATAGCAGGGGTGCTGGCAGACATGGCCAATATTATGAGGGAGGCAGTCACACAACAGCCACCTGCCACCAGTCAGACATCTGAACAGCCTTCCATCTCCGCTATCGCTAGTGGACAGGAGGCCCTGCCACAGGACTCACAGGCCACCACTCCCTTCCCCCTGCAGAAGGTGAACCACTCCGCAAGCGTTCCCTGCGATCCAGACAGAAGCCAGGGACACTTGCCAAGACCCCGCCAGGAAATGAGACTCTCATGATTGTCACCCTTGTGTCCCACTCAGTCACCCTGGCCACCTTGAATTGCCAGTGCTCCCCTTCCTATGTCCCCTTGGACAATGCATCTGTGCTACAAACAGACTGAAACAATACCCTGGACTTTCCTCCATCATCACCCCATCCCACTGCACTTGCCCCTTTATATTTTAACACTTCAATAAACACCCTTGGAAAAAAAAGAAGTTTGGAGTATGTCATGTATATCAATTATGTATTCATTTAAACGGGTACAAACATTGCAATTCAACTGTACAGAAAATGAACATAGATTAATGACCTGTAGCTGGCTGTAGTGATCACACCAGGAGTAGATGTGAGGTCATGGACATCTAAAAAATGAATTGGCAGAGGGAACAATAAGTGGGCATAGAAGTGGAAAAAATATCAGCATACCAGTGCCACAGAAATTCAAACAAATGTCATTGAAATGTGAAGTAACACTGTCCTACCTGTGTGTCATTGGAAGTATTGTCTGATCACAGATGTTCTGTTGTCCTCATCCTCACTGTCCACAGGGTCCACTGCTGACACACAGGCACCTCCAGCCTCCTCCTCCTGCAGGAATGGGACACGGCGTCTGAGGGCCATGTTATGCAGCATGCAGCATACCACCACTATCTGTCAGACCTTCTTGGGTGAGTAGCACAGGGATCCAACTGTCATATGGAGGCACCGGAACCTGGCCTTCAGGAGACCAAAGGTCCTTTCAATTATCCTTCTGGTTCACCCATGGGCCTCGTTATAACATTTGTCTGCCCTTGTCCTGACATTCCTCACAGGGGTCAGCAGCCATTATAGGTTGGAGTAACCAGAGTCACCTGGAATATTGAGGAACATTTAGCCACACACTATCCCATATGGCCCACACCCTTCACATACACCAACATCTACTGGGTGAGAACCAGGGCTCACCTATTAGCCACACACTGTGCCTCTGTAGTTGGGCCATCACATTTGGGATGCTGCTATTCCTCAGGACAAAGGCATCATGTACCGACCCAGGATACTTAGCATTGACGTGGGAGATGTACTGGTCTGCAAGGCACACCATCTGAACATTCATAGAGTGGTAACTCTTCCGATTTCTGAACACCTATTCATTCTGGCGGGGGACACAAATGCAATATGTGTTCCATCAATCGCCCCAATTATGTTGGGGATATGTCTCATTGCATAGAATTGGGCCTTCACTGTGGCCAAATCTTCACCCTGGGGGAAAACAATGTAGCTGCACATGTGTTTAATCAGGGCAGACAACACTCTTGTCAGCACGTTTGAGAAAATTGGCTGTGATATTCCTACTGCCAAGCCCACTGTCACTTGGAAAGAACCAGTTGCCAGGAAATGGAGCACTGATAGCACTTGCACAAGAGGGGGATCCCAGTGGGGTGACAGATAGCAGATATCAGGTCTGGCTCCAGTTGGGCACACAGCTCTGTGATTGTGGCCCTGTCAAGTCTATAGGTGAGGATAATGTGCCTGACCTCCAGTGTTGCCAAGTCCACCAGGGGTCGGTACACGGGGGTATGTCTCTATCTCCTATTCATCCGCAGCAGTAGGAATCTAAGGGACAAAAGAGTGAGGAGCCAGTCACAAACTGAACAATGGAGCTACAACTGAACTTTGCATCCTGTTAACTTGTAATGGGTCAGTGTGATTTGTCCAGTATGTCCTAATATCACCAGTGACGCAGCAATTTTCCAGGGCCTGCCCTCCCTGAAATGGTGTCTACATGTCCTGTGTGGAGGGACAGGTGGAAGTGAGGTAATTCCGCTGACATGGTGTGCCATTGCGGGAGGTGGTCGGGAACCGCTGTGCAACTCCTCATTGGTTATAATTGAGCCCTATGGGTTACAGTGGCCAATGGTGATCTACGCCGGCATTGATATTATGCACCGCCATGGAGGTGACCACCATTTTCTATCTGATCCCTCACTTGCTACCTCCTCTTCCACAGGAGAAGACCTACACTGCATGTGCTGCTGTGACCTGTGTTTGGAACCTACCATGGCCCGTGTGACCGGGGAAGGGGCCCCAGCCTTCACATCGGAGGAGCTGGAGCGACCGGTGGATGGAGTCCTACCCCAGTACGGACTGCTGTATGGGCCTCCAGACCAACAGGTGAGTACACTGTGGGCACGATGCATGTGGCATGAATGCATGGAGTGGTATGTGTGAAGGCCTTGTGTAATGGGGGGTGGGTGGATGTCCTCTGTGCGGCGTACAGGTTGTGTGCTGGGCCATGTGTGTGTAAATGGTGATGGAAACGGTTATGGTGGGCATATGTTTAACAGCCAGGACTGTTTGTCTAAATCTATTTTCCTGTGTGTATTGCCTCTGCAGGTCAGTGCCCATCAAAAGAATGGTATATGGTGTGCCATCGCCAAGGTGGTGCGGATCCTGGGGGTCTATGGTAGGTGGAGCACCAACTGTCGCAAACGGTGGGAGGACCTGAGGCGCTGGGCACGGAAGACGGCAGAGGCCCAGCTGGGGATGGCCTCCAAAATAGGAAGGGGTGCCCGTCGAACCCTGACCCCCCTGATGGCCCGCATACTGGCAGTGGCCTATCCAGAGCTAGATGGGCGCTTGAGGGCCTCACAGCAGCCACAAGGTGGTGGTACAGTGCCCGTCATTACAACTTACGCATGGTAGGGTGGTATCAGGTTGGGAGATGTGTGTCAGTGGGTGCCCTAGGCCAGGCCTGACATTGCAGCGTAGGTCCCCTGGTGGCTAGGGTTGAGAAGGGAAAATCTTGCTACCTAGCTCGTAGGCATCCACTACTGGTCAGGGCTGCGTGGGTCCCAGGTGTGCTGCATTTGGCAGTGTGTGCCCCTCCCCATGTCTTGGCCACTAACTATTTCTCTGGTAGTGCTATCGCATACTGCGTAGGCCTGTTCCCTGTGTGTGAGGGTGCTGTGTATGCCAACGGTGGTGTTGGTGCAGCCATTGACCAAGTGCATCCTTTGTCTCTTCCCCCCCATTTTTGTTTAGTCATCCTGTCCTTATGTGCATTAGCATCATCTGGCGGAGGAGCAGAGGCACCGGCGACAGAGGGAGCTGCATCGCACAGGACTCAGGAGGTAGAGTCCACCAACGCTGAGGGAACCAGTGGGACGGAGGGCAAGGGGAACACCACAGCGGAGACTGGAGGTGACAGTTCTGACTTAGTTACCTCATCCGATGGAAGCTCCCTGGTGGTGGTGGACACTTCTGTGACCACCACAGCTACAGGTACAGCCGCCATCCCTCATACCTGCACCACCCTCCCAGCAGCCCCTCATCAAGTTGCCCATGACTGCTCACCCAGGGGGGTGGGCATCTCATTCGCCCTAGGCACCTCACGCCTTGCCCCAGTTAGCCCTGCTGTGCTGAGTGAGGAGGCTATTGACCTTCTGAGATCCATCTCTGTAGGGCAGTCAACCATTGTGAATGCCATCCAGGGGCTGGCAGCCCAGATTCAACAATCTAATGCATTCCTGGAGGGCATTCACACTGGATTGGCAGCCCAACATAGATCGATTCAGGCTCTGGCCTCCTCTCTGATGTCAGCCATTGTCCCTGTTTCTGCCCTCTCCCCTTCAACTTCCACTGCCCAGTCTCATTCTCCTCAACCCCAACCCATCCCAAGCACACAGGCAGACGGGCATGCACACAAGACAACACCCAAGAGTGTCACAGGCAAACACAAGCACCACACTTCATCCCACAGGCACTCACACAAACACCATCCAGTTGCAGACACACCAACATCCACTATTTCCACTGTCCCCCCTCCTCCTCTTCCACCACCTCCCACCCAGTTCCGTCCACACTCACACATGCATGCACTACACCATCATCCACTACCAGCATCACCACACCAAGTAGAACACACACCTCACAGGCAGACACCTCCACAACAGCCATGCACACGTCCCCTGTGTCCTCTCCCACTGTGTCTGTCCCCCCTTAAGTAAACAAACGCAAGCACACAGACACCCAACAGCCATCCACCTCACAACAGCATAGAGCCCATGCACCTGCACCCAAAAGCAGCAGACAGACACCTCCTACAACCACTCCCTCATCCTCCACTCCCATTCCTTCTCCCTCTTCCCGCCTCAATGTCCCTAAAAAACTTTTCCTATCCACCATTGACATCTTCCCTACCCCTCCCCCGTCCTGCATGTATAGGCAGGGTAGGAAGAAGCTAGTCGTCACCACACCCACTAGTGGTGGAAAGGGATCCAGGCCACATGTCCTGAAGGTGAAGGAGCCTGCACCAGGCAGCGTCAAGGGAAAGGAGCCTGCCACAGCAGGCACGAAGACCAAGGAGCCGGCACTAGCAGGCAAGAAGGGAAAGGAGCCTGCCCCAGCTGCCAGGAAGATCAAGGAGCCTGCACTAGCAGGCAAGAAGGGAAAGGAGCCTGCCCCAGGATCCAGGAAGACCAAGCGGCCTGGGGCAGGAACTCTGACAGAGACCCCACCACCAACCATGGTTGTGCATCCGTCTGAGGTAGCATGGGATGGCCAGGAGCCTCCCCCCACCAGCAGCACCACCAGGACTGTGCAGCCATCCGAGGTTGCAGGGGATGGGCTGGAGCCTCCCCCCACCAGCAGCACCACCACTGTGTAGCCGTCACCGCTGGCGGACAGTATGTAATCCTGCCTCCATGGGCTGCTGTGTGGCCTGCCCCCTCTAAAACCAGTGGGGAAGACACCCACCTGAGAGACTGTGGCCCATCACTCCCCAGGATCAAGCACAGGGCATGTTGCCCCCTCCAGAACCAGTGGGTAAGACACCCACATGTTGAAGCAGGTGACATGTGTGGCCTTGGACTTTGGCCTGTGGCCTACGAACATTGTGGACTGGGCTGTGTCCCATTTTCTGTACATATGTATATATCTATTATCTTGCCTAACTTATTTTTCATACTGTGTTGATCTCATTACATTCACTTTTGCAACATAGTTTTGTCCTTGCATTCATCATGCGATTTACGGGGATCAATTGTTTTTTTGGTGCAGCTAGTTGTGAGTATGGTGTGTATGTGGGGTGTGGGGTGTGTGTTGTGTGTGTGTGTCACTCTCTTTTTCCTCCCCCCTCCCTTGTGTGCTAGGCGGCTGTACTCACCGTCGTCGTCTTAACCAGCGTTGTTGTTCGTGGTGGAGCAGAACGTCATAATATGGTGGGCGGAACTTTGACTTCCTCCTGGCTGTAGGCGGCTACCGCCGTGGTGACTGTTGTTTCTGCCTTGGCGGTCGGTGTGGTCATTGGCTGTCTTTTCGGAGATCTTTCCGCCATGGTCATAATTTGGCAGTAGTTACCGCCAGCCTGTTGGCGGTATTACCGCCACTTTATCACCGACCGCCAGGGTCGTAATGAGGGCCTCTGTGTCTGTATGAGGAGGGTGGCATCACAGTTCTGAGGCTTTTTGCACTGGTAGAGCATTTTCACACCAGGTCCCACTAGAGAGCTGTGTTTCCTCTTAAGAGAGACATCCAAGGCCATATCATGATCCTTTTCTGCTCCAGTACACACGCAACTTTCACTTGCTTTCAACAAAATCTAACTTGATAATTCTATACGTCAGTACATGCTGCATTGGTAAAGATCATAGATCTGCTGTTTTACACCTCAGAATTTAACAGATTGGGCTCAGTGTTTTGTTGTTGTTTGGATTGGTGAATGCAGTGGCCCCACCAGAACTTCTCTGTCTCAAGGTGGGGTCGGCAGCATGCAGAAGTGGTTAGTGTCCAGGTGGCTGCCAATAAGGCCTGCTACGCCAGAAAGTTTGAGGTCCTGACCCAATATTTTTTCAAATTAAGCTCTGGGTGAGTAGAAGAACGAGTCAATAGGTTGCTGGACGAACAGATATATGAACGCATTGTTGATTGAATGGGTGAGTAATTGCAGTCGTGGCTTGCGGGGATTCCTAGGGGCTGTGTGGCGCGCGGGGGGCATTAATACATTTAAGTTTATTAAAATAAATATCTTGCATCGTCTCTCCAGGCACAGCCTCCCAGCCTGCCCTGCGCTAATCCTGATGCTGCTCAGAGCAGTATCAGGATTGGCTGAGAGCGCCCAGCCAGGGCGCTCCTAGTAGACTGAGAGCCTTGCTTGAAAGAGCCTACTGCAGATGTGTGTTAGGCCAGCCTGAGACGGCCGGCCACACATACATGCGCAGTGGGGGGAGTGCTGTGCACTCCCCCTCAGTGCACGTCAACCCAGTGACCCCGCCCCTTTCAAAGAAAAGGATAATAAACATCGTTTATTGTCCTTTTCTTTAAAAGATTTTGCAGCTGCTGCTGCTGGTGGGGGAGCGACGCTCCTCCGCCCTTATGGAGGAGCCGCCC
This sequence comes from Pleurodeles waltl, assembly GCF_031143425.1. Taxonomy (NCBI): domain Eukaryota; kingdom Metazoa; phylum Chordata; class Amphibia; order Caudata; family Salamandridae; genus Pleurodeles; species Pleurodeles waltl. The sequence continues at coordinate 252,924,099 of NC_090436.1, forward strand.
CTGAGTAATTGAGTACATGGAAGACAGTGAGCAGCACTGGAGTGAGGGGTGTCTAGCCTTCTACCACTACCAGAACTGCAATTAGAATCCTGCCCTCAGCCATTCATACACTCTTACACCACTCTTTCAGACATGAGCTCACGCATCCTTTACTTAATTGCACTTTTATCAGTAAAGACGCACTTTTATTTTAAAAAAAATCTAACTTATTAGCCCAAGGAGGGTGACACCCTGTCTCTGCACTAGTACTTGCTATCCAAGTGAAGCTGCAACCAAGCTGTAGAGTCAGGGACATTTCTTTTGAGTGCATCACTTACAGTAACTTCCATCAAGGCAAGTGGCAGGATAAGCCTTACTGGCCTCAGGCTGAACCCTGCACACAGACGCAGCCAATCTACGGTGTCCATGAGCTGCAGAAGGGGATTTGTTTCTGAAACCAGTGCAGGCCTAGCGAAAGGGTCAAACAGGCCTATAGGACAATCATGCAGTGACCAAAGGGCCGGTCTGACAGATCAGTGTGTGGGCCATTTTCTGGACTGCATTTAGTTCAGTTTTTTGGGCTAGTGGGCTGGTTTTTACTGTTGTGTTCCCCGGTATTACCATAAATATTGCCTAAAGCAAGCTCAAATGGATGCAATCTCACATACCTTACAATACACCTGCACAGCATGCCTTTGCAAGTTTAAAACTGACCCAATTTGCAAACATGACCTCTTATTTAGCTATTTAATTCACTAATGGGAGCGGGGTCACATATTTTGGTGTCCAGAATTTCTTTCTGTCCAAGCCTGACCCTGCCTAGAGAATCTTAGTGGCAGATGGAGTACTGAGACTGCTGTTGCAGGGCGTTATGGGAGGAACCAGTTCATTCATAGCAAAGAGGAAAACATACACCTTTTACTATGCACAGTCACATGACTGATCTTCAATAAAATGCCTGTCAAGAAGAAAAACTTGATATATCATGGCTGACAGTTATAAAGAACAAATGGCTGATGAATGTGGGGATGACTGACATGTGACTGACACTATAGACAACACATGGCTGAGAGGTGTCATAGGACTCTCCTTGTAGTAACAAGATTGCTGGATCTTGGGCGGCAGCACTACTGAGCATGGGAGACTGAGCCTGATCCCACACCGTGTGACAGTTGTCGGCCTAACACTTCCGGCTAGCTAGCAGCACCTCACCAGTACCAGAGGTAGAAGTAATTTGTGGCAGCCTATCGCATGACACTCTAAGACTTCACAGGAAATCATAGTAGAACAGAGCATACCCCTTTCAGTTATACAAGTCTCATACATGCAAATAGACAGATGCAAGATGTGGTTCATTAGGTTTTATTGAAGCAGTGGGGTTCAATGTAAAAAGGCATGAACTGCAATTATCAGGATGATTAAACACAACACTAATACAGCAGCGACCAGGAAAGTGAAACACAGGAAGAGTCCTCCCACATTGTCACAATAGCAGGTCTAATATCCCTACCTACACTACTAAGTTTCTGCATGAGAGCAAATAGCAGTGGTAGCCCTAATCCGCACTTCTGGTCCCGGGAAGGAAGCCCAACCCCCATACCTGTGTTCAGAGGTAAAGAAAAGGTCTGTTGGTCTGCTGGGAGTCCTACCACGTAGACAAAGAGGAAGCACGGAATTTCAGCAGAAACTGCAACGGCATGAATGAGATGCAGGCTGCCTGGAATGTCCCCTCTAAGTTAGTGGAGGCAACATGTATTTTCTGTGTAGGGCAGACATTGTACTGTGTGGACCAGCATACGCGGTAAACAATCGCGTACAGCCTTGGAGCCAGCACAGGATGAAATGTCATGCAAAGAAATGAATAACAAATTCTTCATGGAAGGACAACTGACAAACATAATAAAACATTGCCACTATAATGAAGCCTTGCTAAAATAATAAGAGAATTAAAATTACAAGTGACTAGGTGAGAGGGCACAGGCCTCAGACCTAAGCTAAAATAAATGTGCCTACATAAACACTGAAATAACCTCACAACAGAGGTGAAGACCTTTTTTCCCTCTATATTTCTGTGGATTCCATAATGTTGCTGTAAATAGAAAGAGTGCCAATAAGTTATACTTAAAATGTGACCAATTTTCACTTAATAACGTGACATATGCATATTAATGATAGTTGTTTATGATAAATGGATAACAGGCAGCATTGCTTTGATGAATAATAAACATCTTTATTTACTAAGTCAAACATTTTGCACTTATCCTTGTTATAATTCCTGGGTGTGTGAATAATATCCATTCTTCTAAGAAATGTTCTACTGTAATGGCATAAACCACTGGGGCGCTGCATACTGTCAAACCTTAAATTGCATGAATAATTTATCTTTTGGAATAGCTTCCAGCAATATTTTCTTTTTAGGACGTTTGTTAATATTTAACTGTAATGTTCTTTTGCCATTCCACATTTGCTTTGGGTTTATCTCTGCTCAAAGAGCGTCACTTAATTTTTAAATGCAGTAGGTAAGAACATTCCCAGAATTTGTCCTTAACTTGTTCTTAGAATTCTTTTAAATACATCTATTTGAGTTACAGATCAGGTAACTTTGCTGTCATCAAGAGCAGCAAATTATTATGTTGGTTTGTGGCATATCTTGGTTTAAACACAGGCGCATTAATGGAGTTTTTTTCAGAAGACAACACAGTAGAAATTGATTGGTTTTGAATTTGGAATGTTTTATCTAGGACCATAAGTATCCCCTTTGGCGCTGCAGGTTATTGGTGCAGGTTAACCCCTTATGCGCACATCATATGTACAAATTGTGCTCAGATCCTAATTTTTCTTTCAAACTGCCGTGGCCTAATCATCTCTTTCATTGTGTTAAGTAAGGGTAATATGAAATGTAATCTCATCTTTAAGATTATGTGTGACATTTGTAATTGCACCTGTCACATTAAGGATGAGGCAAGGGTGTTGCATCTGGTGTGTGTTGTGCGAGTTATGGATTGTGGTAATAATCATAACTGGAAGAAAACTCATTTAAAAAATGAGTTGTACTCCTGGCTCGATTGCATTAGATCCACTGAAATTCGCCAGTTATGGATATAAACGCAAACAACATAGCCCATAAGTCACGGCTATGCCATAAACACCAAGGACTGTAATAAACATTGTGCCCAATGGGAGCAATAGGCGTGTGCATCCCCGGGCACAATGGTATTACAGAAGGAGCCACAGATGCTTCTGCGGCCTCTTCTGTGATACTGATAGCGCTGGCATACATGTGGCACAAGCGCTATCATGAGACTGTGTTTCCTCTCTGGCCCCATTGAAGTGAGGGAATCTCTTTGTCTCTGCATCCACACCGTATTATAGATGCAGGCGCAAACAAGCCATTAGGAAGCACACTCACAAGGCGCCACAAAAAGGTGGCACACTACCTCCTAAAAGCAGCCCTTTGGAGAGAAGAAAGGGGATTGGAGTAAGCCCCATGCAGCCAGGTGCAGTCACTAACTGCACCCCTCTCTTAAAGGACAGGTGGCTTGCCACCTACACTGTGAAACATGGAGCAGCTTTGAAGCAGCCGCTCCGAATATCACTGAATGCCCACAGGGCTTGAGCACGTTTGCGGTTGCCCGGGAGCAGTGCATTCTTTGTACTAGGGCACACTGTCCCTGTTTGCGCCTGGTGCACCTGTTTAATAGTGCACCATGTTACAAACCGGGACAGTGCACCCATTCTCTAATACGGCCCCTATTTGGCAATGTTACAGATACAGAAAAACAGTTAACAAAACACCACAGCGGGCTATAGGGTGTGTGTTGTATGCATTTATAGCCATAATAGGTGAATATTCATAGATGGTGAATTTCTGTGCTTTAACGCCACCCAGTGCTTAGTTTGTGCCAGTGGTTTCCAGTGGGGGGCACCAGCACTTATTTTTTAAGGGGCTGGCACTTATTTTTCTGCATCAGACAATTATTGTTAGCAAAGGACACACACATGGGAAAGACAGAACAAAGAAAGACGGAAAAGTGTCAAAAAGGGAGAAAGCTGCAAGTGTGAGCTGGAGGGGCAGGGAGCGGCTGTAAATCGATTAAAGGTGCTTGAGATAGCTTTAGGATTACGCTGCCTCAGTATTCTGTGCTCAGACATTTAATTGCAGCAGCCGCATGTTTCAGAGGAGAGCTTTGGGGACTGGCACATTTTTATTCACAAATTAATCACTGACACAATTAACCACTAACCCATTTATATGGAATTAGATAATGTTTGAGGCAGGAACATAGCTGTGGCACACAGCCTTGGTGACTGGAAACAGATCAGCCTCATCTAACTTTAGCATAGTTATTAGCATGAAGCCTGATCAGAGTACTCAACAATTCAGAAGGAAGTTCCATACCATTCAAAATCCTCCAAAGCTTATTTTGAGAGACATTTTCAGATGTTGGCTTCAGGCATAAGGAGGATTCCATCAAAACAGCATATTTTTGAAGAACGAGATGGAAAAAAAGCTTTATTGATGTTGCCAAGTTCCCTTTTGAAACCTGCTTCTAGTTCATAATAGATGTTATTGAGCTTAATCCATTTTTCCAAGTGCTGCAGAGCTACTTTCCCAAACATCTTCGGATCACTCTATATAATTAACAGGGTGATAATTGATCAGAATATTTGCATAGGACTTGATGTACTTCACAGCCCGTTTAGAAAAAAACCTAAACTCAGAGGCATAGCTTCGGGGGGAGGGATGCTTGGGGTGTCACCCCCTTAAAAATGTATTCTGTTGTAAATAGCTGGGTACAAGTGCTGTCATTCAGGGGGTAAGGTGAGGTGTCTGTTGGATTTCACTTGGGATTTTTACACACACATAGACAAAAACACACACAAATACACAAACTCGCTCTTTCCTCTGTTTTTAAGGTCTTAAAAAATGTTGATTCGTTTGAAAACTATTGTGTCTAGAAATAAGCATTACCCCTTAAGCCCGCCACATGCCCTGCTTGATTGTTGTGAAATCTAAAGTTCACCCCCTCCCCCAACCTTACTGACCAAGCTACACCCCCATCTATAATCAAGGTTCAGGTGGGGCAGTGCTAAATGTTTGTGGTCACTCTCTGTTTGTTCCACAATGGCTGTGTCTATAATGAAATAAAATATTCAAAATAATTAAAACTCAATCAATTTGTGTATGCCAATTCCCTGTTTTGTAAGTACCTTACAGGGCAGTGTTAAATGCAGTACTCCTGCTAAAAGTCTTCATTCTGTGCATGAAGTTCATGACAGCTAACTTGCAATTAGCATCAGTGGTGTACCTACATGGAATAGCCTTTAAACTAGGAAGGCTCAAAACGTCATCTTCCTCCAACATAGCTTTATTAAGCGCAGCTTCTGGCTCAAATGTAGTTTTGAATTACCATTACTTTACAATTGAAGTCAACACTTATCCAAATGGCAAGGCTTTGTGAAATACATCTCCTAATAATGGGGATGTGTTGACACTATATAATGGGAATGGCATAGCAAATGCACTGGTCCACCGATCTAGAGACTGTAGAAAGGTTTAGAGATGTGAACTTCTTCAAACTGGTATGTCTGAAATAAGTCGAGGTCTTCTGCCAAGCCAGAAATTCAGTGAACTCGTCATCTGGACTACTGTACTTATGTGTGGGGCCAAGTGAAGCTGAGTGAAGTTTTAACAGTCCCCTAGAAAGTTGGCATGCATGTTCTGGGGGATTATTTGGGGTGATAATGTTTTAAGTCTTTTGAGGATTTAATATATATTGTATGGGTAAAGTTTATCCAGTTTAAATATTTTGTAAATGTCACACTTTTTAAAACCATGAAGTTGTTAAAGTTGGTGGAATCTCAGAAAGCTGTACAAGATTTCCTCAGGGATTCCTCAGTTGTCATTTGGATCTCATTGCAAAGCTGGAGCATCAACTTGGGTGCAGCAATTGATTATGTATATACCATTTAGTAAATGCAGTATCTTCAAGATGACGTGTGCATACTCAAAGGACCATTGTGTTCTTAGAGGCTCCATGAGACTGACTGCAATGATTTTCAACACTGGCAAAGTGAACAAACAATTTCCATTGCTATTTCTGAAACTCAGACACTGTCTCACTTCACATCAAGTGAGGCATGGAGTTCAGCCAACTGCAGAACACCCTCACATAATGCATCTGCAACACAAAGTAAAATAAATTGCACTCCTTAAACAGGATATCATTGAACTAGGAGTGTATTCAAGCCTGATGGTGTCACACACATGGCTGGTCCAGGAGGTGCGCTGGTAAAAATGTGCATCTGTGTGGAGCCGAGACTGCTGAACGTAATATGTGACTAAATGGGACTAAAAGCCATAGGTAGAAGATCCTTCCCCTTCCTTGCGGCAAAGAGCTGGAACACCTTGCCCCTGCACCTCAGGCAGTCACCATCGGTGCATCAGTTCAGGAAGGACCTTAAGACCTGGCTCTTCAGCTAAAGCTCAGAGGACAAACTCACTTAGCGCCTTGAGACCCTTACGGGTGAGTACCTGTGCTTTATAAACATTGATTTTATTTGATTTGATAGGTACCAAGCAAAACACATCACTGCCAAGATCATCTACTTGAATCAAGTTTTCAAATTCTTCGAAATCAATTTGTCTCTAATAATCACTTCATACGCAACCACACATATTACCACACTCACAACTCATCTGGGACTAATCCACTAAAAAAGGCTTCATGTAGGCATATCACCTTCTACTGCAATATTCTAAAAGACAATAAGAAGGATAGTTCACCCTAGTCAAAAACAGATTCAATTACAGAAATGATGAGCTAGTGTTTGAGAGGGCCCAAGAGGCACATGACAATGCCCTGAGTGAAGTTTACACAGAGCCTGTGAAGTCTTTTCATGGGGACACAGTGCAGTGATAAGTTACTGGGCAGTAATTTGTAAATAATTTCATTTTGCCACTAGTGTCAATGGATCACAGTACAAATGTACTACAGTTGGTTACCCAAGTTATTCTCTTTGTGCTCTTGATTTGGTAACGGGGACGAGTAGTCGAGGTGAAGTACAGGTGCATTTTTAAAATGCTTACAAAGGTTTTATACAGAAACTGTAAGCCACGACCAATGACAAGGGGGTCCACCTGCTAGCTGCCAACCACATAACCTGGTAGTTAAAGGCAGAGGCTTCACTTTTATGATACCGTAAAGCGCACCCTACATTCTGCTTTAACCTAACATGTACAAAATGTTTACCCTCTAGAGTGGCAGAGATTAGAATCCCAGATGCACTATCATGTACGCCTGTATTCATGTAGTATTTAAATGCATGAAAGTTAGTGGAGCATGTACGAGATGAAAGGCAAAGATATAGTCAAGGTTGATTGGCGGGTCCTGTTACTGTATCATGATGTAGTTTTCTTTAAAAAGGTCTGTCTAGGGTAATACAGTAAATAACACTCAAGCGTATCCGGGTTCCTTTTCGAGGGTTTTAGACCAAATAGCCCTGGTTAAAAAAGTTCCTTCCACTGCAGCAAAACGTCAAGATGCCCTGGTACACGGGACATCTGTGCGTTTCTGAAATCAATTACAAGCATTTAGAATGAAGATGGCGTGCCACTAAATCTTTGACGAGCAAAGGAACCTATAGGCTTCTATTAAAAATCTATCATAAGCAGCTAAAGAAAGCTCGTAAAGAGTATCTTTTGGCTACTGTTGACAAAGTGAGCTGCTCAACTAAGGAACTTTACTTAACTTTAAATAGTTTTATAAAACCCAACGCCTGTACCCAGTCTATTCTCCCCCCACAAAAACTGTGTGACTCATTTGCAGACTTATTTAAAAATAAAATTAACCTTATCCACAAGAATTTTCCAGTTCCTCTAGAACCTCATGTGAAAGAGCATGACTTTAAAGTTCCCCCTAACATCAACAACACTCGAAGTAACTTTGAATTAATGCACTCTGGAACAGGTGCAAAGGATCACTATCACAAATTCCCTTTAGACCCTTGTCCCCGTAGGATAACTGCTATTCTGCCAGGGATATCGCTACAACTGTTATGGAGCTTTTTAATCTCTCTTTAACTTCAGCTAAACTTCTGGGAAATTGGAAGTGTGCCCAAGTTTTACCCATTCTTAAGAAATCCTCTGCCAACCCAGAGAATATTTCTAACTACCGCCCAATCTCTCTGTTACCATTGTGTGCCAAAAGTCTAGAAAGTCATGTCAACTCCCAATTGACGAGCTTTCTAGAAGAACATAAGATCTTAGATGCTATCAGACGATTCTTAGACGCTGGGAACCTGATTATGTTGGTTCTATTGGATTTGTCAGTGGCTTTTGATATGGTCTCTCATTCCATTCTTACCACGGATTGAATGATGCAGGTATATGCGGCAGTGCCTTTCTTTGGCTTAGTGATTTTCTTAAAAACCAAACCCAAAACATCTGTTTAGACTTCTTTAGGTCCAAAACTATAAGAAACAACAAAGGAGTACCACAGGGTTCTTGCCTGAGCCGTACATTAGTTAACATCTATATTGCACCTCTCAGACAGATAGTAAGGGAATGTGGATTTTAAATCGTATCTTATGCTGATGATGCACAATTACTCATCTCTTTCAGGCCCGATCCCAGAAAAGTTAATTTACGCATTGTATCAGAGAAATCGTAGCTTGGGTGACCAACAATTGTCTCCAAACAAATGGAGATAAATAACAGATAGTGCTTTTCAGTAAGGCCAAGGAAATCTGATCAGCCGACTGGTGGCTGTCTGATGTTGACCCACCCCCTGTTCCCAAACAGGTGGCAACAAATCTGAGGGTTAAATCAAATGAACCTTTTCCATGAAATCTCAGGTCGAATCCACCTGTGGTATTTGTTATGCAACCATGCAGCTCTTAAGGAAGACCTTTCCATGGTTCCCTCCAAGATACAGAAAGACTTTAGTTCAGGCCCTTATCACCAGCCGTGCAGAATACAGCTGCCCGGCTAATCCGTCACTTGCCTCGGTGCACATCCAATGCTCTCATCTTAAAGGACCTCTACTGGTTGACCATAAAGAAATGTATAATTTTAATGATATGATTGCCTACTTACTTACACTACAAACTCCATGTTTACCAGCCTTTCAGGTTGTTGAGCTGTTCTCACATGGACTATCGAAAGATATCTTAAATCCGCACAGCCAAATATGGAGGCAGATCATTTTCTTATTTGGTCCCATCTTATTGTAAAAAACTTCTTTCTATTTGCTCCTGCGAGGATCATGCCAAATTCAAAAAGTATTAAAAACATGGATGTTCAAAGCCTCTCTCTAAGTTTCTTGATAATGCTATTTCTTGTCTGCTGTGCTTAAGGCTGAGATGCTCCTACGGGAGTGAGGTGAGCGCTATAGTAAGTTGTCATAACATAACAATAACTCCAGTGGACTGAACAGAACTTTTATTTACAAGTACATAAAAAGAGCTGTTGAAACGTGATGGAAACAGAAAATCAGAATATGCTAACAGTGTCTAGAGTCGAGATACAACCACTAAGCCTTCCATAGCTCATTTACACTAGGCACTAGGGCCCTCATAATGACTTCGGCAGTCTTTTTGCAAGACCGCCGAAGGCGCTGCCTCCAACAGACCACCAGTGTTGGCGGCCTGAAGACTGCCATATTTTGAGTTCCTGTGGATTTCTGCCCATTTACGGGCGGAAATCTTACCCCATCGGCTTGGCCGACGGAGGGAGAGAGGTGGTTCCACCTCCAGCACAGCCACGCCAACAGGACTCTGCGCGCCATATTGTGATGCATAATACGGCGCAGCTGTGTCCTGTACAACGGTGCGGTGCTGGCGGTGGAAGACACCAGGACCCATCCCCTCCTGGACGACCACCTCGCTGAAGCAGGTAAGTGGACTGTCCGAAATGGGGGGGTGTTGGGTGCATGTGTGTGGTGTGTGCATGTATGTGTAGCGGAATGGGTGTGCATGAGTGCGTGTGGAGGGTGTGTGTGTCCGAATGGAAGCGGAGGGGAGGGGATTGTCGGGGTGTGAGTGAGTGTGTGTTTGTATGCAGAGGGGTGGGGGTATCTGTCTGAGTGCGTGTATGTGTGTGAATGGGCGGTGACTGAGTGCGTGTGTGTGTTCGAATGGGGGTGTCTGAGTGCACGTTTGCGAGCGAGTGGGGGTGTCTGGATGTTTGTGTGCAGTTGGGGTTGTGTGTCTCCATGTATGAGGATAAGGGGAGGATGTGTGCATGTATGTGGGGGGAGTGTGTGAATGTTTGTGTGCGGATGAGGGGGTGCATGTGTACAGTACAAGTCTGCGAGTGAGTGGGGGTGTCTGCGTGTATGCGTGCAGTTGGTTGGGGTGTTTGTATGGAAGTGTGCAGATGAGGCGGTGTGAGAATGTATGCATGCATGGAGGGGCTGGGTGTGTGCATGAACAGGGAAGGGGTGGGGGTGTGAATGATTGCAGAGGGGGTGCATATGTGTGAGAGGGGGTGTGTGTATGTCAGTGAGAGAGCAGGTGGGGGTGTTAGCATGGATGTGTGCGGTTAGGTGGGGGGTGTTTGGAAGTGTGTGGACGGGTGGGGGGGTGCATGTGTGGATGTGTAGGGGTGCGTGTGCTGACGACAGGAATGGGGATTCCTGTCACCGGGTGCGTTACCACCAGGGTTTTTGTGGCAGGGCGACTGCTGCGAAAAGCCTGGTGATATGCTGCCTCCTAATACGGCCTTAGGCCTGCCGCCAGCCCGGAGGAGCTCAATGCCAGCCACGTCGGTGCGACCACACCGGCGGGCTTGGCAGCATTGTGGCGCTTTGGCTTCGGCCAAACCCCACAAATTGTAATGCTTCGGTCTTTATTGCTGTGTTGCGGCAGTAAGACCGCCACACTCGTAATGAGGGCCTAGGTGTCTAAGGCATTGGCAATGCACCAATATTATCCTAAATGGCTACACGTGGGTCATCGTGGGGAGCGTAGATGTTTTTTGGATATCAGCCTAATGCAAGAATGTTTACTGCCCTACTCCTGAACAGTGGACTGGTGGAACCCTGGTCCTCAGTTTCAACCATGAAAAAGAAAAACGAGTCAAATACCCACCATTCACTTAGTAAACATTAAGATACATTCACCAAATATACACATACCCTCCAAACATCAACCACATAAAATGAAGACAAGGGGCCACATGGATGTAAACTGGACTGACCTTTAACTTTGGACAGCCAGCAAGTGGTCTCTTCACCAGGGATACAGGTAAAAGGCATGTGCCCATAAACTATTATTCCGATGCCTCCATTAAGTCCAGGTTGAGGTGGCAAGAGCCACCCTCACTCATAATCGGGGTACAATTTGGGTGCCCCAAGTAACTGGATGTCAGCTCTGATGAATAACAGTAAGCAAATAATGGACTATATTGAGACGACTGTCAAGAAAGAATAAAGCCCTATACATTCAGGGGGTAAATCACAAAATAATGTGTGAGTACATGAAGTAGTACTACAGAAGTACTAGGCCATATTCCGATAAACGACTTTGTCAATCTGCCCCAAATTTCCAGCTCCCTATTGGTGGAAGTGCAAAGAAGTCACAATCCCTATAAATGCCACTTGTATATGAATATTCCACTTAATATTTCAATTTCTTCCTCATTTTAGATGTTTTGGGATCAATTCCTAAAAGAATAAAGGGTACATCACGTAGTTCTCCTATAGAACTACTTCATGTATTCATGAATGCCTTTGTGAAATAGCCCATGTATAGCCAAAAATCGCCAGCATCAAACCAATGTCCTGTAACAGATAACTGAGCAATATCTAACCTTTGTAGTACAGCATGCAACCTCCAAAATATTACTTGCGCATACTCCAGACCAAGCTTTAAGAAATGGCCCATTGTAACAATTAACACAAGAAAGATACACAGCAATGTATCCTGAAGGTACAGACAAAGAAGAACTTGAGTACTTCAGGCTGGTGACGAAGAACTGTTACCAACCGGTCACATTTTCATATTCCTTTGAACATGTACTATCATATTAAATAAACATAATTGACATTGAACAGGAAAGATACAGGGATGTGACTGTGAGAGAAAAGATCGCAAGTATTGTTTACAATGTTGGTCAGCCAGGGTTGAAAACAGCTTAAAGGTAGGTCGCCCCAGTAAGAGGCCGAGCTCCAGATAATGATCCTATGTCGAGCGCATACAGATGTGGGGATTTCCAGATGAAGTGGCAAATTTCTTTTGGTCCCTTCACTCTTGATGCTGCCTTAAGCGGTGCTGCTACCTACTTTGGATGAGATGGTCACAGTTTGGGGATTCTGAATGTTCCCAAGAAATACTTTTAACTCTAATTTGAAGACCAAAGTTTGCACAAAACATCTAAGCAAATGGTATAGTCCAGTGTGTAGTTTTGAACTTGATGTACTCTATGTTAACTTTGGTGAAATATTCTGCCACCTGTGTGTTATAGATTGTATAGCCAGTTGGAGGCTAGTTGGAGGCAGTTGGAGGTAGGAAGAGATATCTCTCAGGCTGTGGCATTTCAAATAACTACAACTTGTGAACCTACAAATTGGATCTGCTTTCACCTGTCACAGTGGCGACGATCAGGCATTCAGCACAGCACCTCAACACGTCGAAAATCCATCTGCGTTTTCAAAGGCTTAATTGTCCCAGGATTTTTGTTAGTATTAAGGTGAGGGGTGCAGTTTTTTGATACCATTTCCCCAACTGACCAAGGTATTATCCTTGGATGTGTATTAATCTTGTGGATTCACTCATTTCTTTTATTCTAATAATAATTGAGATGAGACGTCACTGCACCACAGGGCTGTTTGAATCCGGATGCCAGTGCAGACATCACTGCTTGTGAAAATGCACTGCTGCGGGCTCTGTGCATCCCAGCAGCGATTTGCCCCTACACTGGAAGACGGCATTAGGGGGCAATTCATGCTTAAAAACTCGTTTCACAAAGTCAGGCAACAGGGTGCGGTGGAACCATTACTGAGTGAAGTCATTTCTGTTGTTAAAAAATGTACCACTCAGTGGCACCAGTAGAAGAAATTATTTTTAAATATCTTTATTGTGTTATCACAGAACTGGTAGTTCGGTACAGTGACAGAGACATAGGGAATATGCATATGGCAATAACTTAAATTGTACATCACTTCTTAAAAGGTAGACTCCAACAAACCAGTAGGCTGCTTTCATTGGTGAATGGCTGCCCATCCAGCCCTTCAACTGATCCTTTGAGTTGTAGTTCCCACCCATGTTGGCCAGAAATAAGATGAGCTGCACACACAGGGGCATATTTATACTCTGGGGGTCATTCCGACCCTGGCGGTCCATGACCGCCAGGGCCGGGGACCACGGAAGCACTGCCAACAGGCTGGCGGTGCTTCCAGGGCCATTCTGACCGCGGCGGTAAAGCCGCGGTCAGAAAAGGGGAACCAGCGGTTTCCCGCCGGTTTTCCCCTGGCCCAGGGAATCCTCCAGCACCGCCATGGGGATTCCGACCCCCTTCCCGCCACCCTGTTTCTGGCGGTTCTTACCGCCAGGAACAGGATGGCAGGAACGGGTGTCGTGGGGCCCCTGGGGGCCCCTGCACTGCCCGTGCCACTGGCATGGGCAGTGCAGGGGCCCCCTAACAGGGCCCCATGAAGATTTTCACTGTCTGCTTTGCAGACAGTGAAAATCGCGACGGGTGCTACTGCACCCGTCGCACCCCTGCAACACCGCCGGCTCCGTTCGGATCCGGCTTCTATGTTGCAGGGGCTTTCCCGCTGGGCCGGCAGGCGCCCTTTTGGCGGTCGCCCGCCGGCCCAGCGGGAAAGCCAGAATGGCATCTGCGGTCTCCTGACCGCGGAGCGGCCATTTGGCGGTGACCGCATGGCGGGTGGTGACCGCCGCCTGCCGCGGTCAGAATGACCGCCTCTGTTTGCACCGAATGTGCGTCAAATCTTTTTAAGCACATTCGGCGCAAAGCGTGCACCATATTTAAACTTTGACACCCACGAACACCAAAATTCCGCTGTGTGCGTCATGTTCTGGATGCGGGAAACCGCCTTGCGTTAATGACATGCAAGGTAGGCGTTCCCCTTCAAAAAAATGACTTAAACTCCTGTGCGCCTTATTTATGCTACCGCGCAAAAATGACGCACGGCTGGGTGGCAGAGTCGGAAAATGACGCACAGCCCAATTTGCGTAAAAAAATAATGCCTGGGTCAGGGCAGGTGTTAAATTGGGGGTAAGCAACAGCAGAGCTCCAAAAGGAAGACATGGAGGTGCTTTTCATCCAGCATGCATGCAGACGCAGAGCACAGGAGCAACAACAGCAGCTTCCACAACACCAGCAGGGACTCCAAAGGCAACGCAGAAGGCAGGAGAGGATATTCCGCACCAGGACAACCCTTCTGGGACTCAGCCAACAAGACATCATTCAGAGGTACAGGCTTAACTGGCAAGCCATTCAGCAGCTGCTGCGCAACATTGAGTCACAGTTGGCACCCAGCTTGCAGACACCCCGCACCATTCCACCCGAAACCAAGCTGCTAGCTGTACTACACATGTTGGCAAGTGGCTCCTTTCAAACCACTGGCACCCTGGTTGCTGGGATCTCACAGCCATCATTCTCCGCCTTCCTACCGGAGGTACTGGATGCCATCATCTCCCTCACACCCCACCACATCAGCTTCCCCAACACACAGCAGAAGCAGCAGGAGACAAAACAGGGGTTTTACCAAATTAATGGCTTCCCACACATCCTTGGTGCTTGTGATGCTCACACAGTGGGTCAACAACAATAGTAGTATCCAAATCACACAAATTGACCCATAGGCATTGAGTTACTGTAGTGAGTTGCATCGCCTTGCTATCCTCTCTTGATGCAAAACATGCCCAAACTGGGTAATACATAATTGTATCCCACATGTTTGGCCATCTATTGCGTCAGTGAAGAGTGAAAATCCAGTACACCAAGTAGAGGATCATGGTCCGCAGTAGTATGATCTGTCACATGTGCCCATACACTGTAATGCCCAATGTGGGTAAAATCAGCCAATCTCTGTATTGTCACAACTGTCATGTACCATTACAAATAAGAAATTACCCAAACCCAGTTAATGACAGAAATTTTGACGCATGCGCGTAAAAAAAAGACGCACTTGGGTCGAAAAATGATGCATATATGTTGAAATATGACGCACATTACCAAAAAAAATCCATTGGCCCTGAGCGGTAATTCCCACTCTGTACCCCCGGAAATTGGTTAAGTATGAAACATATTTAACAATATGGATGCGGGGTTATTTCTAATCATGTGTGTCAAAAAAAAAATGACACACAGACTGTAAGAGTCATAATATTTTAACAAGAAAAATGCACCGCATTTGAGGCAGGAAGTGATGTAATAGGATATCCTGTTTACAGATTTGGTACAGTGGGTGTACTTTCACTTTCACTTTCAGTCTGTGATATTTCCTGACTGTGTGGCTGTGTTTAGACTTGTCTCTCTGTGCATTTTGTGATTTTGTCTCCAGTGTGGTCTTTAAATTGTTTTTTTGGTGTATAATAACTGTCTGTGATATCCTGTCTGAGTGTTTTTTTAGTCATTTGTGTTGTCAACATTTGTCTTTGTTGTGTTGGGAGTCTGTTGTGGGTAGTGATAGTTTGGGTATAGTTTGGACTGTGTTCTTAGTTATTTTGCATTTTCCTGTCCTACTTTCCCTCTATTCTCCTTTGTGCACCTTTATCCCCTCTTTTTCGGTGCAATAATGTTGGGTAGGCCTTGTCTTGGCAGGATGGGAGAGGGGGAGCTGGGTGGGTTTATTTGGCTGGTGTGCCACATCCTACCCTTAATGAAAGAGGCAGGTGGTCGTGTGATCCAAGGCTATCACGCAGAGGCAAGGAGGCTCCGGTGGGCAAAGGTGTTGTACCATCTGCAGAGAATATACAACAACGCACAATGACCACCAGCTGAAGCACCGCTGGGCTGACCTTGTTGCCAGGGAGCAAGACCTGCTGGACCACCTGGGGATTGTGATTGGTGGCCCTGTTGGTGAGTACAAATCAGAGTAATGTGCACGTTTAAATGCTCTGTAGTGAGAGTAGCTGATTTGTTCATATGCTGCCCAACTGTTTTTGAACATGTGGTATGCTAGTGAAACATACAGGGCCATATTTCTACTTTGTTAGCACCGCAATTGCGACCTGTTTTGAAGCAAGAGCGGCGCAAACTTACAAAATACAATTGTATTTTGTAAGATTGTGCCACCTGTGTGTCAAACAGCAACACAAATGAGGTGCAAAATACGTATAGATATGGGCCACAGTTGCCTGTGAGGTATACAATTTTCCTACACATTACCGTCATTTGTTGATGAAACAGCTAGACTAACTTACAAAACACAACAGGAGCCTGTAAATTAGTGCTGGCTTCACGTCAATTGATGAGGTCAATGTGTCTCAAACATATGTTTCATGTGTGGTCTGTGTGGTCAGGAAACATATCTTGGAAATCCAGAAATTTTCAAGAAATAATGTGTCCCTCAATTGTTTTTGGATACATGTCTGAACTGGATTCTGACACATACATAACAAGTTATAGCTTACCTCAGGTAACATCTTAGACTGAGATTTTGAGTTTGTAGTGCCACATTTCAATTAGGGAGAGGTGCAAAAGGTATGCACACAGCTTCATATATCTATGGTTGGTGCAACTCACCATAGCCGTGGCACATCAAATCAAGAAAATGATACAAATTGAGGGATAAAAACTATCCATGGCCCTCTGTACATTGTAACTGTGTGTCTAAAATTGGTCTTAGTCACAATGTCTGGGTGACTGGTATTGCAGTCCTCACGGAAAGTGGCTTTGCATGTTTCTCATGGATACATATGATGAGAGGAATACACTCCATGAATGTTTCTGCTCACTAATGAAGGAGCATGTTTGCCACCACGTGATAGTTAGGGCCACTGCATGTGTCCAGATATGTGTGTATCACTCACTGGAGTCACAGGGTCTGTACATGTTTGTAGTGGTATGTAGGCTGCAGTATCATCATGTCCGAGAGGCTTTACTTTCTGAGTTAATATTACACATAGTATTTGTATTTTGAAGTGTTGTACAGTGCACAGACATTGAGCACATTTCTCTCTTCCATGACTTACAGGTGGATCTGCACCCTACACTATCGGAGAGGTGGCTTGATTTGCGGACCCAGACATCTCTAGTAAGTGTTGATATTTCTGTTCTGGGTGGTGTTTGCTGATGATGTGTGATTGACTCCTGTGTGTTGGACACATAGCAAGGTGTGATGCGCTGGTCAATGATCTGTTTTGTTCCTTGAGTGGAGTGTCATTTTTCCCCATCTTTGAGTTGGCTAATCCTTATCGTATTGTCATATTTTGGGATTCTAGGTCAGTCCTGTAGGCATGGCAATGTGCATATGGATGAGTTATGTGGATCGAACTTGAAATCAGAAAATGTAGCAGTGGACCATATTAGTGGTTTAGTCAGCCAGCCAGACCCTGAATCTCCCAGAGTAGGGATGCCAAAGTCTTACCCACAGACTTCAGCTTCCCTATTCACTAATGAACATGTTTGACTGTATGTTTAACTTCCTAGCAGCATGTAGCTCCACATGTTGTGCTACGAGTATGAGGCACTTGAGTACAATGGCCTAGGTGTGCATGCAGCTCAGGGCCAGAGGTATTCTTGCATCTATCTGTTTGTTGTAAGTAATGGGTTACTGGTAGGAAATGATGTTGACAATGGTCTGCATTTTCAAAGATAAGTGTTGATTGGATTGTCCAAGGTTTGGGTGTATCCTATTTGTAGTTTCTCCTTACCTGTGGTGTGCTGGCCAAACCCATGTACAGCTTTCCAAAGCTTCCTGGGTGTCCGGGTTGTTAGAAATTATTAGTTGCTTGTCCACCTCCCCTCCCCTCAGGCACAGGCGTAGGGTTGTAAATAATGTACCTAGGACTGATGATCCAAGTTTGGTACACAGACATGTAAATTTGTAAATCATTTGTCCAAACCTAGAATACCCACTCATGATTAGCACCTGCATTCTATACTGGCAATTCCATTTACAACTCGCAGATCTTGTGGTCCTAGATTGCCATCAAGAACATAGAAATTTGTTGGCCTGTCAGTGGTGGATGATTTGCAGCATGATTTTTACCTGACAAGTGGCTGAACAATGATGCCAAAGTCATTCCAGTTGTTACCCATCTTTTAGGGTTTGGATGTGCTGTTTGATGATAAGACATGTGTAGGCTGGCTTGCCATGTACTTCCTCACGGACAATCATTGATCTGTATGAAGATATGGGCTGTTTCAGGTACATTAGATGTATTGTCTGATTTACTTCTTGAGCCATTTCACACAATGAAGTACCTATTGTTTGGTTTTCTATTTGTCTTAACAGCTGCCAATATGACTCCCATCCAGATTCGAGAGTTTCAGCACAGGACAATGCGTTACCGCCTCATTCTGGATGTGGAGTCTGGGTACCGCAACATGGCAAGACGATATCACCATGAAAGAGCCTCCGGAGTGTGGAGGGCATTTGCCCAAGGGAGCCCTTCCGTGTCCACCACAGCCACCATCACCAGCACCACCACTACCACCCAGGTGGCACCAACAGTAGCAGGGACCTTTGCTTGACCATCAACATCGACAGCTCCAGGACCTGTCACAGCACCACCTGCACCTCAGCCTACGGACATGGCACCGACAAGGGCCCATACTTCATCCACTGGCACCCTGCAGGTTTTAGCCAGATGCAACGGAACTTGGACCGTGTCCTACGTAAAATGACCAGACTGCAGCAGGAGGTGGCACAAGTGAATCGGACGATGCGTGCCAAGTGCTTGTAGATCAGAGCCTTGCCATGAGTGAACAGTGTCTCTTTGTATTAGCTTTTGTGTTCCATGCTGCAACCATATCCCAACTGAGCTGTTACATTGGCAGCTACATCAAAGCTACTTAGCTAAGATTCGGCCATCCATTGCACCCACCACTCACGGTTACTATGGATCCCAAGGTGTGGTTATTTTGTGACGTATGTTTTCAATGTCACATACTTTGCTAACAGATGTGGTATTGGGGACACTGTGTTAAGTCTGCCTGCAGCCTGATGTCCAAGCAAATCCTTAAAAGGTGAGTGGTAGTATGCTCTCATGTAGTATGGTATACATAATTCACAGCTATCATTTGTTACAATGTTCAGCCCGGTCACTTATTTGTATGGAAACTCATACACATCCCTTCATGCTGTTTGGTGTGTGTTAGCTAAAAATTGGATAAATGTCACATACGTACGTTTTGACTTTCAGTAAAAATTGAAGGCACTATTTTCTGGTTTAGACATCCCTGGAAGCGTTATTCTGTACAACACAGCATTTTGGTGTATAGTTTATATTTTCCTCTGAAATAACCCTCAGGGAGGGCAGATGATGGTACAATTCTGGCCACTGTGCATAGTTATCAGCCAAGATTTGTTCAGGTCAGGTGTATGGACAATCAATGATCATTGAACTGAGGTTAACATCACTGATGGCCATCACGGTTGACGTGTCACATTACAGAGAGACAAAGTTGTTGTGTAAGTGCTATTTATTTAAAAGTGCTGTAGTGCTATATGTACATTGTCCATGATTGTGAGTCCATTAGTGTGACATCTTCCAATGTGATCCTACACAAGTGCAAAAGGACATGTCATTGGACATGCTGGGGTGAAGTGTCAGACAGTGCAGAGGGTTCAGGATTTGCCAATGAGTTAGTGAGAGACAATCACAGGGCAGGGTGACAAGATAAACAGTGGGTTGAAGAACAGTGCTTGAGTACAGTTGTTGCAAGACTGGCATGTTACAAAGCACAGGACCTTGGTAATAGGTGGCCATGTGGCAGGGACTAGTGCTACCGGGTACTCTTACGGGTGAAGGTGATCTGTTCCACGTCTTCATCTTCTGATGTGTGTGTAGTCTCCTCTGCCCTTGGTGGTGGTGGTTGTGAAGGGGCAACACAAACCTCAGTGTTTGAAGACGTGGAGTCAGACATCCCGGTAGCTGCTAACTGTGGGGGTCTTAAGGGCAGTACTGCAGCAAGGAGGAGCTGCTGGTTCTTAAGGATAGCAGCCACATCACGGTTGTAGGCAGCCAGGTCGGCCCTGAGGGGTTCAATATTGCATTTGTGCACGCGTTGACAGGATTGTTGTAGGTGTTGGGTCAACTCTATTACAGCTGTGCTGATTTCCTTCAACCTTTTTTCAAGTTCCTGCAAGATTGTTGTTTGCCCTTGCATAGCTGCGGCCTGTTCTTCAGTTGACATCATGCACGAACGCACCCCCTCTAGGCTGGCTGCCATAGTTTGCATCCCCTCCCGCACCTCCTTGGCCAGCTCCCGCTGTACTCCAACTACAGTTCGCTGAAAGCTGGTGCCAGGGTCGTCAGAGTCCTCAGCTGTGTTGGAGCTGGCAGGTTGTTCAATTGGGGTGATGGGTGGGTCCTCTGTGATGGCTGCTAGTTCGGGGCTCCTCCTTGTGACTGAAGGTGGGGTCTGGAGGGTTCCAAGGACATCTTAGCGGGTCTGCTGGCTGATGTTTGTCAGCTCGTCATCCATGTCATCAGGGTAGTCCCAGACAGGCATATCCAGAGGAGAGCCATCGTCCTCTTTAATGAGATTTGGTACAATTAGTGTATCTGTGTTGTGGGCTTTGTAATGTGGCATGCCTGCCTTCCGATTATTTTCACATTGTGATCTTGGTTCCTGTTCATTGTTCATGTCTATAATATTAGCATTCTCCCAGGCCTATGCCTCATCTGCATGTCACATGTATTGTG
This sequence comes from Pleurodeles waltl, assembly GCF_031143425.1. NCBI lineage: Eukaryota > Metazoa > Chordata > Amphibia > Caudata > Salamandridae > Pleurodeles > Pleurodeles waltl. Next base: position 252,944,925 of record NC_090436.1, read on the forward strand.
GTCAGTTTGTGGACTTGTCAGCATCACATCCTCTAGGTGGATTGATGAATTGCCACCTTCTTGTCCTACTCAACCCTCCGTCTACTTCCATTCTCATGGTGAGGCCTTTCACTGGCTGTGGGTGCTCTGATGGCACTAGCACCACACTTAACAATCTGGACCTGCCCTAGTCTCTGATCTTTCACATCCGCCTATATGTAGTTGAGATCTAGCATATACTATGTAGAGCTTTGTTATGGCACATTATGGATGTCAGCATTGGTAATGTGTACTGCTGATGTTGGGGAATGTGTGGAACGTTAGATTGCACTGATAGTCCTAGCAGTGTTCCATTTCCTCCTCTGACTGTGCAGGTGTATTTCTGTGACCAGTTACATGTGTCCTCCCCCTCAATGCTGTTGTCTGAGCAGTATGACATTTGGGATGTTGCATGGTGTCACCTGACATATGCAGCATGACTATGGCATTAGTGCTGTGTACCTCCTAATGTTAATAACAATGGCTGATGTTTGTAGCAACTTTGGACAATCACATTTGACTGGATTGGAACATTTGTCTTGATTTCAGGGGATTGATAACATTGTCATCCTGAACCCTCTAATTTGGGTGTGTTTGATCCATGGGGACGTTACTGCCATTAGCTACTTGACCTGCACACACAGCAGAGGTGGTAGTGGCAACTGTTGTCAATGTTACATTCCACTTGCAGGTATGGCCAGAGGTTGTTAATTGGGCCCTAGTTACTGTAGGGAGAATACTGGCTGACGTGTGACGGGCTGCCAGTTTAATGTTGTACCCTGCCCTCCTGCCCTGGCTTTACCTTTGCAACATCCTTGACATGGCAGCATACCCCCATGCAAAGATTGTTGGTGTTGTGTAGTAGTGTGCCCCAGGTTTCCTCAGAACGGCCGTGCCCCCATGCTGTGCCCCTTTACCCATTCCACTCCCTGAATTTCATGACTTAAATGCATTGTGTAGTAGGTATATCCAGGCCCCGCTTACAGTTAACATTTGTGCAATTTAATTCCCCATGCGACTTGCATGTGTCTTGACTCCTGGTAGTCTGCGCTGTCCTGTCCTTGAATCCCTGTGACGATCTCCTCAGGGATGATGGCTGCGACCATCTCCTCCATGTGGTCCAGGGCCTCCTGCGGTGTAGGACTCCCATCTCCAGTCTGTAGTGCTGCCTTCCTGTTCCTGGCCATCTTTTCCTTTGTCCTGCGTTTGCAGTCATGCCAGCGTTTCTTGCACTCGATGACTGTTCTGCGTACGTCTGCCACACTGTTGAGGTGACAAACAGTTGGTGCTGGTGTTCCATCACCTCTTTAACCAGAATTTCCTGCTCCTCTGCACTGAAGCGACACTTTCTTTTCTTCTTCTCCCTGTACTGGGTCTTGTGTGGGTCCTCCTGGCTGGTTCCTGGTCTGTTGTCATCTTCCTGGGGTCTGTGCAAGCATCTAGGGTCTATTTTGGCTCTCCTATACACATTTTGCAGTGTTTGTGGTGCTTTTTGACGCAATTGCGTCAAAAAACGGCGCATATCCGGTTAGCGACATTGTAAACTGGCTCACAGTCATTTTCGCTGCGTTAACGTTGTTTTCCTTTACGACATGACGCATTGGTTTGAGTAAAAAAAAATGACTCACACCTGTGGTTTGCACCGCCGTGCGTCAAAGTATAAATTTGATGCCCGCACCGCACAAAGAAATGGCGTTAGCCGGCGGTAATATTTTTGACGCAAAACTGCGTCGTATAAATATGGCCCACAGTTCCCATAAAGCAACTTTTAAACTTTGCTGCTTACACTCTCTGGCCAAGATCCACTAAAAAGCAGGAAGAACAACCCATTCTGAACTTCTACCACAATGTGTTGTGCTTAATAAAACAAGCATTTTCAATGCAACAGGTCTTGCATTTGTTTGAGTTAGAGCTATTAGCGTTGTAAAGCAAAACAAATGCAGCGTGATCGCGCTATGTGGAAAATAAACAGATAAAGTAGTCCGGACTCCAGGCTGAAAACATCGAGCCTCGTATGTTTTTGGTACTTTACCGGTGCTGTGCATGCCTTTCACAAATTAAAGCAAACGGATTTTAAAAGACAAGCCCACGAACCAATGTAAGTGACTGACGTGGCATGGGCGTGGTTTCAAGCACAAAGAGAGATTACAGAATGGACGGAGCACTTTGTGCTCGCCCATAAAAATGGGAGTTGTGCAGAGATGATGTCATGGGCCACACCTGCTCAACATATGGCACTTTAGCACAACATTCAGGCCCTCATTATGAGTGGTGGAATTAAACCCAGAGGGATAACTTCAGATGTAACCCTGTCCCTCGCAGTACATACGTCTCTGGGTTCAGAAATATACAGTCATAAACTTCGTACCTGATCATTTCGAGGCCGGAGACACCAGATCTGTCTTTGCTGCCTCAGGGGCTGTGAGCTGAAGCTGCTTTCTCTACACTCCTTTTGCACAGCACTATGCAACGTGAGGGTATTTGACACTCTACACAACTCACATTGTTTAAACATTTTTTTATAATGATGCTCAAACCATATTCTCTACATAAACAAGTCAACTCTTCGCAAAAACACTCCTTTTGGGCCCGAAAGTTAAAAGATGCTGCAACTTGTGCTACTTTGTGTCATGCAGCTAAGATTAGTATTAGTCCAGCACCCGCGCTAACAAACTGTAAATATGGACCTGTGTGTCTGCCTGAACACCCCTCTCCTTGCCTCCTTCCTAACTTGCATGCCTGTCCTTTCACATGGGTGTATGTTTGCCTCTACTGATGACATTGTGGACTTTGAAAACAGGTAATAGTGTCGCTAATCATTTCTGATTCACGATAGAACATTTCCCCCACCATATCCACTCCAAATGTCAACCTTACTTTATGTTTAGATAACCTTTCTATAAAGAGCTATGTTTGAGCTAAAGAAAATCCTGGAAAGAACAGCTGTGGAAAAGCCAATAGATCTGTCGTTGGATTCTAGCCTTTTCGGTTTGCCAATAACTATTTTGTTTAGTCATGGTTTTTGTAAAATGTTATTGTTGGCAGAGCCGCTAGGCCCTCAATAATATGAGAAAAACTATTGTCAAAAAGTAAAAACATTTTTGGACTCAAGAAGCACAGATTGCCTGCAGTAGATGTTCCTGGCGCTGAAAGAACTGCTTTGTGTGCAGGTGTGCTGCTTTGTTATGTGTGCAAACGGAGTATGGTCATCGCTAAATAAACACACCGCACACACTTGGTTCTGTTAGTTACTGCCTTCGCGCCAATACTCCGGCAACTTTATTTTCTCGGTCCTGACGTCAGGACCCAACTACACCATCCCCAGCGCACGGGGGTGTACTTTTTCCCTCGTGTAGTAGCTGACGCCGAAACACCCCTGTCACCATTGATCACATGGTGTCAACATAACACTCCTTGTGCAGGTCACTCACAGTGAAGTTACCCAATGGCTAAAGTGGGATGACTATTACCTCATGGTGTATGCCGTAGTGGATGGAAAAAATGTGAATGACACAACAGACAAATGTAAGAAGAGGACTGCCTGAAAGCTCCTATGATATAAGTTTGGTAAAACTGAAAGGTCTTGGCTAGTGCCAGATCTAAAATGTATACATAGAAAGGAAAAAGGAGGCAGAGACTGAGGTGCATTAAGCTTTGGTTACCGGTTGGTAAAGTCAAAGATACAAGAGTTTTGCGAGACAAATATTGTGAAAGAAGTGTGTGAGTGAAGATTATATGCTAGTGTCAGCTTTAAAAACAAGCATATGAAATGCAGTGGGTCTCTCGTTTGTTCGAGTTTGAGCTATTAACGTTGTAAATTCTTAACTGGAATTTTCTTGCCTCATAAATTGAAAATGAAAAGTAAAACAGTTGACATAAGCGAGCCAGTTCAAAGTGCCATGCCTGCCATGGACGTGAGCGTGAAGGAGAGACACAAAAGCAAAAAGAAGTTCACTCTCAGTCAAACGTACCTGCAAACATGCAATTATCCATGTAACAGGGTCGATGGCCAAGGCGCTAACAAAATTGCCCCAAGGAGGGACAAACATAAAGCATTTACCAATGATGATAAAGGATTTTTGAAAGGCAAGCACATGAACAAGTGATAGTGATGGGCGTGCGGTGGGCGTGGTTAAAAGCCCACAGATAGATCACAACACATCAGAGCGCTTGCGCGCTCGACCTAATAAGGCCTAGTCAACAGAATGGAACATGTATATCTAAAGATCTATGTCCCTAAACTGCCAGATATAAATCACTAGTGGCTTAGTAAAGAAAGCAAAGAGCACAGGGGATATAGTGAGGGGCGTAGCTTCGAAGGGGTGTTTGGGGGGTTACACCTCCCCCAATAAATTCATTCTCTAGTAAATAGTTGGGTACAGGAGCTTTCAGTCGGGCATGGTGAGAAGGCTGTTGAATTTCTTCTACATTTGTTACATTTGAATTACTTTTTGAACTATTGGGTATTTTACAACATATTTTGTTTTTTGAGTAACCCTAACAATCCGCACTGCTTTCCCTTCCCACTGCCCCTTAAGCCTCCTCATGCCCTGCTTCGCAAATAATGATTTTACCATGATATGGCAGCGTAATTGCTGTGAAATTTGAAGCTCACACTCCGCTAATGTTACTGAACAAAGTACGCCCCTGGTAGGGGCGTAACTTCGGGGGGGGTTTGGGGTGTTACACCGCCCAAATAAATGTATTTTCTTATAAATAGTTGGGTACAGGTGCTTTAATTCGGGTATTGTGAGATATCAGTTGGATTTCAGCAAAACACACACCCACATTGTGTGAAAGTCTTTGAAAACAATGGGTATTTTACAGATTATTGTTTTTTCTCTGACTTAGGGGCATATTTACAAGCCCCTGGAACCACCGGAGCATCACTTTTTCTGATGCTCTGGTGGTGCTCTGCACTGTGCCTTAATTACAAGGTGGCCCTATTTAACTTTTTGTGGCTTAAGCCCACTTTCTAAATACAGCCGCTTCACACACAGCACTTTGCGTGGAAGAGGCATGCAATGGGTGTTACTGTGGGTGTTCCACAGCAACATCCATTGCATTTTGGTGCTCCCCCAGATTTACAAGAAATCGTAAATCTGTGGCAGTGCCAAAATCTAACATAACCCCAGAGGTGGTGTTAGCATGGCACAACGAGGAGTAACGCTTTAATTTCTCCTTGTTTTTTGCTCTTTCTATGTGTGCTGCATTCTGAAAAGAGCAAATCGCCATTAAAGATTGTTTTTGTGCAGGAAGATGTCCCTTTCTGCACAAAAACCATCTCCCCTGCAAAGCAGCCATCTGTGCTCCATGGCGCCAGGGTGGTTGCATTGGTGCTCGGCAGCTAATTTAGCACCGGCGCAGGGGGAAACACAGGGAAGCAACGTATTTCTGTAAATACGGGGCATCTCTGCATTTCTGAACTGACACAGTGCGGCACTGCCAATTTTGTCGCAGTGCTGCAATGTGCCAATTCTTAGTAAATATACCCCTCAGTTCTCCTACCAAACCACAATCCTCTTCCTTTCCAAAGACCATTAGCCCCCACTCATGCACCCTGCATGTCCTATAAGGTATTTAAACATTATGGCGGTCATTACAACATTGGCGGTAATAACCTCTTACCGCCGTGCAGAAGACCGGCAACACGCGGCCGCGGAAATCCACCACAGCTATTATGAACCGCAGCACGGAATCCGCCAAAATTCAAACACCCACATGAGTCCGCCACACCAAAGGTCAGTGATAAACTGGCAAAAACAAATCCTCCACTGTCACGACAACAGAAATACGCCCACACACATTTACAAAACACAGCCACATTGGACAATTCCAAATACACACACCTAATACACACATCACTCCCACACACCCAATACAATATAAAACACAAACCCACATAACCCACAAACCCCTACGACAACAGTACCGAAAGAAGGCCAGAGAGAGACACTACAAACTACTACCAAGCATCCACAGGCACAAAATACCATCACCCACAGAACTTCCACGCACCTCACACAACACACCACAACATATCAGCACACTTATCACCACACACACCACCTCACACATCACCCACACCATCCCATGGCACGGCAAAGACACCCCAGGCTCTCTGAGGAGGAGCTCAGGGCCATGGTGGAGGAAATCGTCCAGGTAGAGCCACAGCTATTCGGATCACAGGTGCAGCACACCTCCATAGCTAGGAAGATGGAGCTAAGGCGAAGAATAGTTGACAGGGTCAACGCAGTGGGACAGCACCCAAGAAATCGGAATGACATCAGGAAGAGGTGGAACGACCTACGGGGGAAGGTGCATTCCGTGGTCTCAAGACACCACCTTGCGGGTTCAGCGGACTGGCGGCGGAACCCCACCTCCTCCCCCACAACTAACAACATTGGAGGAGCAGGTCTTGGCAATTCTGCATCCTGAGGGCCTCGCAGGAGTAGATGGAGGAATGGACTCTGGTAAGTCAAAGTTTTACTATTACATGCCCCGCCCTACCTGCATGCCATCACATACCCCCACCCTCACCCCCATCACTCCAACACCTCACAAACGTCCCAATATCACAAACCACCCATCCCAACACCAAGCCCTGCATGCAACAACAAAGCATGGACAACCAACACCAAAGCATGGCCACTGCACATACCCATACACCCCCCTAAACCACCATCACACGAGGTCCCACACAGGAATGCAAGCACTGGGGTCCACGGTCACCCGCCCATTGCACACCATGCCACACACAGATGTAATAAACATCCTTTTATACCCCTACAGGACCCCTACCCAACGTCACCGGACAGGAGGTTCCACACATGTCCACACCACCAACAGAAGACTCCCACAGTGATGACAGCACCTCTGTCCAACTGTATCTAGATGACCAGCCCAGCCCATCGGGGACCTCTGGACAGTCGGTTCCCCTCACACAGTCACAGGCCACTACAGAGCTTCGTCCCTCTGGAAACACCAGCACAGCACCCACCCAGTGGGCCCATACCTCTGTCCCCAGGACACGTCAAGCAGCAGTGTGTCCACCACTACAGGGAAGCCAGGCTAACCCACCACCCCAACAACAACAGGGACCTGGGGGCAGTGGTAGTGGGCACACGATCCAGGGGACGGAGGCCCAGGAACACAGGGGAACTGGGAGGGCTGCTGTGCAACAGGGGGAGGACAGGCCAAGGGAACCCACTCTCCACGAGACCCTCTCCTCCATCATGGGAGCCTACCACCACTCCCAGGAGACGATGGCAACGGTACTGGCCAAGTTTCAGGAGACCCAGCGCCTGCAGGAGGAACAGTATTTGGGCTTCAGGGAGGAACTCAGAACCATCAATTCCACCCTGGGCACCATCGTAGGGGTGCTGAAGGAAGTACTCAACACCAGGAGGGACACTGTGGCCCAACAAGGGGCCCCTGACACTAGCATGGACGATGAAATGCCCACCACCTCCGCCGGCGCTAGTGGACAGGACGCCCCGCCACAGGACCACCACACCAGCACCCCACCCCCTGCAGAGGGAGAACCACCCCGCAAACAGTCCCTGAGATCCAGGACAAAGACAGAGAACGATGCCAAGACCCCCGCCAAGAAATGAGACCGCCCTGAATGTCATCTTTCTGTCCCACTTTGTCACCCTGTCCATCCTCAAACTGCCCCAGCTCCACTTCCTATGCCCATTTGGGCAATGCACCTGTGAGACTAATAGACTGGACTCTGCCATGGACATTCCTCCACCATCACCCCTCACCATTTCACAACCCCTTCCAATATTGAGCACTTAAATAAACACCCTTGAAGCACAAAACAATCTGGAGTCAGTCTGTGATTTCGAAATTGTGTATTAGCAAATACAGTGGCAAAATGCTCTTTCAATTGTAATGTCAACATACCTATGTCACACAGCTCTAGTCCATGAAGAAACAAAGCAGATGTCACACTGTGGGACCCACATCTGTGAAATCGTAAAGGGAAAGTGACAACTCAGTGACCATACACTGGGTGAAAACGACAGACAGTAGAGAGGTAGTAGTGTTAACGTACATGTAGTAGGTAGGTCTGTAGTCTTACCTGTGTCTCACTGGAAATATTGAAGGATCACCGAGTTCCTGTTGTCCATGTCCTCTTCTTCTGCTTCCTCGTCTTCACTGTCCACAGGCTCCACAGCTGCAACAATACTGCCATCTGGACCATCGTCCTGCAGAAAAGGCACCTGTCGTCGCAAAGCTAAGTTATGAAGCATACAGCAGGCCATGATGATCTGGCACACCTTCTTTGGTGAGTAGAATAGGGATCCAGCTGTCATATGGAGGCATCTGAACCTGGCCTTCAGGAGGCCGAAGGTCCATTCTATAATCCGCCGAGTTCGCCCATGGGCCTCATTGTAGCGTTCCTCTGCCCTTGTCCTGGGATTCCTCACTGGGGTCAGTAGCCATGACAGGTTGGGGTAACCAGAGTCACCTGCAAATGGCGAGGGACAACTGTTAGACACACACTAACCTGTAGGGCTATCCCCAGACCCAGACAACCATTCCCACTGTCTTGCTTCCAGGTGCTCACCTAATAACCACACACAGTGCTTCTGGAGTTGACCCATCACATAAGGGATGCTGCTATTCCACAGGATGTAGGCATCATGCACTGAGCCAGGGAACTTGGCATTCACATGGGAGATGTACTGGTCTGCCAAACACACCATCTGCACATTCATGGAATGATAACTCTTCTGGTTTCTGTACACCTGTTCACTCCTGCGTGGGAGTACCAAAGCCACATGTGTCCCATCAGTGGCACCTATGATGTTGGGGATATGTCCCAGGGCATAGAAGTCACCTTTCACTGTAGGCAAATCCTCCACCTGAGGGAAAACGATGTAGCTCCGCATGTGTTCCAGCAGGGCAGACAACACTCTGGACAACACGTTGGAAAACATAGGCTGGGACATCCCTGATGCTATGGCCACTGTTGTTTGAAATGACCCACTTGCAAGGAAATGGAGTACTGACAGCACCTGCACTTGAGGGGGGATTTCTGTAGGATGGCGGATAGCTGACATCAGGTCTGGCTCCAGCTGGGTACACAGTTCCTGGATTGTGGCACGGTCAAGCCTGTAGGTGATCATCACATGTCTGTCCTCCATTGTCGACAGGTCCACCAGTGATCTGTACACCGGAGGATGCTGCCATCTCCTCACATGTCCCAGCGCACAGTGCCTATGAAGGACAACAGCGAGCACAGAGTCAACAAACTCAGAGGTACGTACCCACAGCTTACACAGAACACGAATCATAATCCGAAAAATGGCCTGTATGTGTGTTGAGTCTAGGCCTAGGTATGTGTGATGCAGTTAAAAATTAAGCCATGTGGGCCCCTAAAATGGCGGCTGCCTGACCTCTAAAGTGGGACAATGGGATGTGAGGTAACTGCGCTGGCGTTGTACACCGTCGCGGTAGGTGGTCGAAGACCGCGGCGCAATGCTGCATTGGTTAACATTGGACCCTATGGGTCCCAGGAGCCAATGACGATGTACGCCGCGGTGACGGTACGCACCGCCGCGGACGTGACCACCATCTTCTATCTGTTCAATCACTCGATACCTGAGCTTCGACAAGAGAGGACCTACACTGCAAGTGCCGCTGTGACCTCGGTCTGGAAGAGACAATGGCTCGAGTGTCTGGGGAAAGGTCCCCTGCCTTCACATCAGAGGAGATGGAGAAACTTGTGGATGGGGTCCTCCCCCAGTACACTCTACTCTACGGTCCTCCAGACAAACAGGTAAGTACACTGGGAGCATGCTGTATGGGCTATGCCTGTGTGGAGTGGGGTGGGTGAAAGATGGGGGGTGTAGATTGAGGAGTGCATGAAACGACGATGAATGCATGTGCCACGTGGCAAGGGTAGGGATGGGGGCCGATGACTGTGACGGTGTAGTTGGTAACAAAATTTCTCTTCCCTCTGTACAATTCATGTAGGTCAGCGCCCACCAGAAAAAAGATATTTGGCGTGCCATCGCCAAGGACGTCCGGACCCTGGGGGTCTACCACAGACGGAGCACCCACTGCCGTAAGAGATGGCAGGACATTCGCCACTGGAGCAAGAAGACGGCGGAGGCTCAGCTGGAGATGGCCTCCCAACGTGGGAGGGGTGCCCGTCGCACCATGCCCCCCTGATGTTCAGGATCCTGGTGGTGGCGTACCCGGAGTTGGATGGGCGCTTGGGGGCATCACAGCAGCCACAAGGGGGTGAGTACACTCTCATCCTGCTGATTTTGCGCGCAGTGGAGGTGTCTGGGTGGGGGAGGTGGGCTGTAGGCCAGGGCGAGTTTAGTAGGCAAGGTCCCTCCGTAAGGCAGGCCATGTGGCACCCCACCCCACCTCTGTAGAGTGCCAAGTACACCTAGTCATGTCCCTGTGTCATCCATGTGTGCAGATGTCGTCCATAGCCTTGTAGGCCATGTCCCAGGGATTGAACAGTGGAGCCCAAGAGCGCGGCGTAGTGCAGGGGGCTTCTGTGTCTGTCGTGTCCGCCAACGGTAGCCACCACCCCCCCCTACCAGCACCGCCCTCCCAGCAGCCCCTCAGCCTTTGCCCCGTGCCCGCTCACTCAGGAGGGTGGGCATCACCTTCGCCCCAGGCACTTCAGCCCCTGCCCCAGTCACCCTTGCTGCCCTCAGTGAGGAGGCCATTGACTTCCTCAGGTCCCTCACTGTTGGGCAGTTTTACTATTTTGAATGCCATCCAGGGTGAAGAAAGGCAGTTGCAACAAACAAATGCATTCCTGGAGGGCATTCGTTCTGGTCAGGCGGCCCTTCAGCGAGTTTTTCAGACTCTGGCCTCAGCACTGATGGCAGCCATTGTCCCCGTCTCTAGCCTCCCCCCTCCAACTTCCTCCACCCAGACCCAATCCCCTCTACCCCAGCCAATCCACAAAGGAAGCTCAGGCAAACATAAGCACCACACATCCCACAGGCACTCACACAAGCATCACACACATGCAGACACACCAACATCCACTGCCTCCACTGTGTCCCCCTCCTCCTCGTCTCCCTCCTCCCTCCCAGTCTCGTCTCCACTCACACCTGCATGCACTACATCAACAGCCACTACTTCCATCACCAGCACACCCACCACCACACCCGCTCACGTGCAGTCACCACCCCCACTACCATTCACACGTCCCCTGTGTCCTCTCCCAGTGTGTCTGTGACGCCACCTCCCAAGATACACAAACGCAGCCACACACCCACCCAACAGCCATCCACCTCACGACAGCCTACAGCGCATGCACCTTCACCCAAAGTCACCAAACGAACAACTCCTACAACCACAACCTCTTCCTCCACTCCCAAACCCCCTCCACCTACCCGTCCCAGTGTCTCCAAAAAACATTTCCTGTCCAACCTTGACCTCTTTCCCATACCTCCCCCACCCCGTCCGTCTCCTAGGGCCCGACTCTGCAGGTCCCAACCTAGCACCTCAGTCACAACATCTCCGGGACCAGTGGTGCCTGTAGTCACCGGAATCTGGAGTGCATCGGCCACCAGGGCAGCCAGTGTGGCACGGAGCCACAGCACGGACAGTCGCCCACCTGTCAAGCATCAAAAGTTGGCCAGTGACCGGTGGGAGAGGGGAAAGACTCCAGCCACCAAAGCCGCTCCCAGGGGTCCCGGTGGGAGTGTGGAGTCAGCTGCGACACTTCCAAGGTGGGGAAGGACCACAAGAAACCCGGCAAGTCTGGGAAGAGCAGCACGGCGGACAAGATCGCCATCATCCCTGCTACTCAGGAGTCCACCGCCATCATCCCCGCCGCCCAGGAGGCCACCGCCAGCACCTGCCCTGCTGCCCAAGAGGCCACTGCCATCATCCCCGCTGCCCAGGAGGCCACCGCCAGCACCTGCCCTGCTGCCCAAGAGGCCACTGCCATCATCCCCGCTGCCCAGGAGGCCACCGCCAGCACAAGCCCCGCTGGGCTAGAGAGGACCGCCAGCACAAGCCCCGCTGGGCTAGAGAGGACCGCCAGCAACTGAGTCACTGCAAAGGAGCCCGCCGCCTCAAGCACCGCTGAACAGGGCACCGCCGCCTCAAGCACCGCTGAACAGGGCACCGCCGCTACAAGCACTGCTGAACAGGGCATCGCCGCCTCAAGCACCGCTGAACAGGGCACCGCCGCCTCAAGCACCGCAGGCCCATGAGCGCCAAAAGCTCCTCTGACGCTACTGAGGTCACCATGAGCAGGATGAAGCACTCTGGGCACCATGCCCCCTCCAGAACCAGTGGAGAGATACATCCACTACCTCTGTCCTTGTCAGGATGAAGCACTCTGGGCACAAGGCCCCCTCTAGAACCAGTGGAGAGATACACCCACTACCTCTGTCCTTGGCACTCCCCAGGATGGAACAGTGGGCAACCCACCCACTGTAGAGACTTGAGACACTGTGGCTTTGCACTCCCCCCCAGGATGAAACAGTGGGCAACCCACCCACTTTAAAGACTTGAGAGACTGTGGCTTTGCACTCCCCAGGATGGAACAGTGGGCAACCCACCCACTGTAAAGACTTGAGAGACTGTGGCTTTGCACTCCCCAGGAGTGAACAGTGGGCATGTGGCCCCCTCGTGGATTTGGTGTCGTGCACTCAACCGGCTGAGGTGCCCCCCCTTTCCCTCCACCTGAGGTGCCTGTTTTATTGGTATCTGATGCCCCTGCAGTGTTCTCTCCGTCATGGTCGGGGATCTTGTGTGGGCCTCTCCCATACCGTGTGGGCCCAGTGTTCCACGGACTTCAATGGAGCACTACCTGGACTACTATTGTTGATGTATATATTTGTTTATGGTGTGTATATATATATTACAATAGTTACACTCATTTCCTTTGGTCTTTGCATTCTTCCAGGGGGGTTGGGGGGTGTAACTGTAATGTATCATGCTGTATTAGTGTGTGTGTTGTGGTGGGTGAGGGTGGGGGTGGGGGTGTTGCGTGTATGTGTCCCTGTTTTTTCCCTCCCCCTCCCCTGTGTCGTAGGTGCAGTATTCACTGTTGTCTTCGCCGCCGGCGTTCGTGCTCCTGGTAGAGGAGCAAGAAGATAAGGGCTGGCAGGATCTGCAGCTCTAGTTCCATGACGTCCTGATTCCTCGTGGGGTGTGTAGGGGTGAGCGTTTTCCCTTCGAAGTCCTGTTTCCGCCGTGTTTTTGTCCGCGGTGAATCCGCCCCAGAAAAGGTGGCGGATTGGCCGGTTGTGATACTGTGGGCGGTACATTGTCCTCCGCCTGTCTGTTGGCGGTGACCGCCAAGCTGTTTGTTTGTTCCGCCGTGGCGGTCGGAGTGTTAAAGTGGCTGTCTTTGTTGCCGGTTTCCGCCACTGTCGTAATTCCATTTTTTTTACCACTGGCCTGTTGGCGGTCTTACCGCCACTTTAACACCGTCCGCCAGGGTTCTAATGATCACCTATATGCCAGTCTGATTGTCAGAAAATCTGAACCTCACACTCCCCCAATCTTACTGACCAAGCTACACCCCTGGCACCAAGGTCAATGTGAATGGACAGGCTATACATGTTATTGATAATGGATCGCCCTGGGACAGCCTGAATGCTGCTAAGAATTGCTGCATGTTATAGTTTGCATTGGATAAAAACAAAATACTCATGCTTGTAGTAGGGTCTTTGATATTCTTCATTAAAAATACTTCACAAGAATTCAGTTTGACCTCCCATTAGCAGACAAAGCCAAGAATTTGCCTATCTGTTCACCCTCTTCATAGTTGCCACATAATATGCATTTTTACATTTATTTAATGGTCATATCTCTCACCCTTCCTTCCTTCCTTGCCCCTTTATGTTTTATCCATCCATTTACCTTTTCCACCCATTCTGTTCCCATTTAGTTTGGTTTAGAACATTGAGATGGACAAGTGTGAGGTTGACCATTGTTTGTGGTTGTAATGGTGCCAGCCTCTCTTGTTGAGGAATAAAGTGCTTTATTGCTCCATCCTACCTTGTCTCCTTCTTTGCCTCTTATTGCCCTTATTTTGGCGATGGGGAGCAGGATGCTTTTCCTGTCCACCACTGTTTTCCTGAGGTCGTCCGGCAACAAGGGAGCCTGTGAATACGCTACATCCAGCCTTAATTCCACGCCCAAAGTACCTCCTCCTCGGTGGTGTCATCCTTCCGAGGCCCCAATGAGGTTGGCGGAATAGTGAGTATTAAACCACCATAAGTGATTGCATCATTACCTCACCCTTTGGCAGCGCTCCTTCCCCCAGCCGACGCCCTCTTACCTTGGCATTCCAAGCATCTTGGACTCCACAGGCTTCCTATTTTCATGAGGGAAAGATCATTTGCAGTTAGAATCACTTCATCTGTCCACTCAAAAAAAAAAAAAAACATTACATTTGGTCACACTCAGTTGTGCATCTTTCATCTTTTGCCACTCAGGTTGCTTTGTGTCCACTAATCTATTGCTGAAGGGTCTGTTACATCTTTGCTTTAACTATTTCAATCGCAATCTCTCAGCCATTATTTTTATATATATATATATATCTATATATAGATATATATCTATATATATATATATATATATATAGATGTATATCTATATATAGATATATATATTAATCCACAACTGGTGGGACAATAACCGGTTATTAAGTATATGTATATATATATATATATATATATATAGACATGTACATATATATATGCATATGTCTATATATCTATACATATATATATATATATATACACACACACGCACATTCCTCACCTGTTAGAACCACTCATCTTATTCAGCCTACTGATCATCTGCTTTGCATTTTTCCATCTCATTGTTCACTTCAACCCTATCTGTCCCAAGACACCATGCAGTTTGATCTTCCTAACAAATTTCTACAAAATAAAGGAGAACCATCCCTTGAATGGAAAAAATGGAAGGAATAATCTCTCATTTATTTGCCTGCAATAGATGCCATCAGGATGGCTGTGGAAAGAAAGAATTATTTTACATCTTGTTAGTAGTGAAGGGCAAGTAATATTTAGATCCCTCCCCAAAGTAGATACTCCAGCAGGAAAGGAAGTCTATGATGAGCCTGAGAAAGCTATGAGAAGATTAGAAGAAAGGTTTAAACCCACAGTGAGCAAGACGCCTAAAAGGTTTTATTTATACACCAGGTGTCAAAAAGACAATAAAAGCTTTGATGATTTCCTGACTGCACTCAAAACTCTCTCTTGTAATTTTGGACTCACAACAGACAACTCATGGTCAATACGATCTGCACACACGTTCAAGGACACCTGTGGGTAAATGGGTGGGCCAAGTCTTGACAAGGTAATCAAGTCAATTAAAACCATAGAACAATCCATGTACTGGGTTAAAGAAGTCAATGATGATAAATAAAAGAGAACGTTGGGTGAAGTGAGCTTCAAGTAGCAAGCTGAACAAGGCAATGTGGATAGATAAAGGAGAAGTGCCACCAAGTATGTTTACTACAGAAGTGGAAGTAAGTCCCACAAATCGAATTATAATGGTTGTCCAACTGTTACAAAAGAGTGTAGTGTATACAAATGTCAGTGAGACTGCGCAAAAAGTGAAGAGAAAAGAACAGATCGGGAAACACACAAGTAGCTCAAATAACATGTTACAGCTCTCATGATGAGGATCCCAATAATGAAAGTATGTAAAACAATAAAGCTATAGTGCTAATGGTGCGAAAGTAAACCCTCACCCAGTGGACCACCTAAACAACCAATGTGCATTGTGATGGTATTTGGTGGGGAGGTCACATTTCTAGCAGATTCTTGCTCACCTTTCACCACCATTTCATGTGATATTTCTGAAAACATATTTTCCAGAAAGATAACACTGAAGGATCCTGATGTCAGAGCTGTAACTCTTGATGGAAACGTGATTCACTTCTCTAGGTATTTCTCTACCACTGTGGTCTTTAAAGACAGGTCAGCCAAAATAAAAATTCATGTGATTAGAAAAGGAGTTTGCAAACTAGGTTGGAATTACCAGAACTTGTTTGCAATGACACTCAACTTGTGAGCTTCAGATCCTGTAAAGGTCGTCACAGAAGATAATTTGGCTCAGAAAGTAAAGACCATGTTTCCAGAACTATTCTACGATGGTGCAGGCAAATAAAAGGGATTTTCCCACTGTATAAAGTTGAAGAGAAATGCAACCCCAGTGAAACAGAAACCAAGAAACATTCCATTTAGTATCCGCAAAGAAATTCAGCAGTTGCTGGAGAATCTTCAGAAGGAAGGCATCATCGAGGAGACTGAATCATCTGATTTGATTTCTCCTGTTGTCCTACCAAAGAAAAGTAATAGAGGTTTGAGACTTTGTGTAGATTTCCATGCCTTGTAAGCTACCATCACCATAGATAGTCACCCACTCTCCAAAGTAAATAATCTGTTCGCAATGTTGAATGGTGCCACCATTTTCTCCACATAGGATATGTGTAGCACCCATCATCAGGTAGAACTGGCTGGGGAATCTAGACTACTCATAGTGTTGTTACTCCTTTTAGAGTACAAGATGAGGTTGTTAAGCCTAGTCTCAGCCGCATCCATTTTCCAACATGTGATGTATTACATCTTTAAGGAAATGAATGCCAAAGTTCATTATTTCCAAGATGATATATTTGTTTTTACTAAGTAAATAGAGAGCCCCCTCACCATTTTGCAAGAGGTTTGCAGAAGACTGTCCAGCAAACATTTGGTAATTTATCCGCAGAAATGCAGAATAATTAAAACACAAGTAGATTATCTGGGTCACACCGTCACTTAAAAGGGAGTCACTCCAAAGGAATCTTTAGTGGATGCAGTAATAAAGCAGAGCTCCTGATGATAAAGAGAAATTGAGGTCTTTTGAAGGGCTGTGTGAGTATTATGCAAAGCTTGCGAAGAACTTCATTAGTCTTATGGAACAAATCAGAAAGCTCTTGCGTACGGACATTGTATTCCATTGGAAAAAAGAACAAAACAAATCCTTTGATTGTATCTAGGATCAGGTCATTAATGCACCTACACTCCGACCGTTTGCAAGCGGTGTACACTCTATCGTAATGGTTGATGTGAGTGCCCATGAGTTAGAAGCCGTCCTGACTCAAAGGTCTGGGAAAAATCAGTGGCCTTTGCATATGCCTCAAAGACATTGGCACAGAAAGATGGTATATCATCATTAAACATGAGCTACTTGTGTGTGTTGGAAGTCAACCATTTTAGACATTTTTGGGGGAATAGATTTTCTATTCAAACTGACCGCTCACACATATCCTGTCACCAGGAGATGGAATGTGCAGTACTGTCTGCATTTCTAGGCTGTGATCAAAACTCCAATAGTAAAATGTTTTATGTCATATATGTTGCATAGTTCAGTCACTGGTAGTCCCCTTTCTTACTATTGAAAAATACGGAAACCACATTATATATATGGCCCTGGTTGTGTTAATCAACCTGCTGATTGTTTGTTGAGGTAGCTTTCTGCTAATGTGAAGCTGGAGTGTTGTGATGATGATGATCTTGAGGTTGTTGCCTGTGTGAGTGATGTGTGTACAATTAACTAAGACAAAGAAAATGTAGATCCATCCCAAGTTAGAAAATATTGATGTGAGGGATGGCCGGATCTCAAAAGTTTGAAAGGATCACTCCACTCTTTTGCCCACGTAGCTCATGAGATTGGTTTTCAGGGAGAGATTATGTTTCGTAAGGATAAATGTGTTTCCCCTCGAGTTATAAGAGAGTCCATTATCTACAAGAGTCGTTGAGGGTAGATGGGAATGTCCTATTTAAAGAATTTGATAAGGAGTTATGTCTGGTGGCCAAGTATGGATGTGGAAGCAGAATGTCTTGCAGAAGTTGTGCTGTCTGTATGTCTGCCAATAAGTCATGTAAAACGAGTGAGCTCCCCCCCCCCATGCAGCATGTTCTGTGGCCCTCTTCCCCTTGGAAAAAAAATGGGCTTAGAAATTTCTGGTACTTTCAAAAATGTTCCTTCTAATATGCTATTGTGTCAATAGATTTCCATTCCAAATGGCCAGAGGAGATGTTCACAAAGAAAGTTACTACAGCTATTATATTTGTTTTTATTATGGATATTTTCAGCCAAGAGGATGATCCTGAGTGTCTTGTTACTGAAAAAAGGGGTACAGCATGTGTCTGCAGAGATGACAGAATTTCTCATCACATGTAAAATCATCTTCCCACCGCTCTTTGTGACCCACGGTATAATGGGTTGGTAAAAAGACTCAACAGATTCCTCAAAGACAGTGTGCACCTGGCTTCAGTTGAGGGATTTCGTTTTAGTATACCCATCAGGAAAAGGCTGTGGGCATATAAGATTTCCTTCAGTTCAGTCACTGGTAGTCCCCTTTCTTACTATTGAAAAACAGGGAAACCACATTATATATATGGCCCTGGTAGCTCAGGTCCAGATATCCTGCATTAAATGGAGCCCCACTGAGGACAAAAAAGTCAGGTGCCATGAATGGTCTAAATCTCATTATGATGAGTTCCACAAGGTGAAGCATACCGGTATAGAGGTTAGGAAATTGAGTTAGAATCCGCATTCCTAGGATGGTAAGGAAAGGAAACAATAGATTTTACAAAAACATCAAGGTTGTGAAGGTCAACAAAGTAGCATCGGTACCCAAGATGGTAAGTGTTGGGGCCTCAGAAGAGTATCCAAATGTCCCAATAACATGACTCCTATTTTTACTGAAAATTCAGAAGGGAAAGCATCTACTGAGGACCATAACATGATGTCATCCAGTTTGAGACATAACCCACCCCGTGTTGAAGGTGTCACAACACAGAGATATCCTCTATTAATCCTGCATAGTTATCCGAAACAGATGTATCTCTACCAGGTGCTCACACCTTCATCATACTCACAAGTGAATTGTCTGAACTCATTGTAACTGAACCAAACTCAGTAGCCAAAAGTGTGAAATATGAACAAAAGTTAGACTTCCATCTTGGAAGGTATTCCATAATTGTTGATTTTGGTTCTATAACAAAGAAGGATGTGTAATATGCTTGTGTATTTTTACAGTTGCTACATTATGTGCAATTTTACATCTGTCATGGTCATTCTGTATCTCTCAGCTACTGGTGTATTTTCCTCCACCTTCCCTTCCTTGTCACTTTATGTTTTATCCCTCCATTTACCCTTCCCGCCCCACGCTCCCGTTCTGTTGGGTTGGTTTAGAACATTGAGATAGTTGAGAGTTTGACCATTGATTGTGGTTATAACAGTGCCGACCTCTGTTGTTGAAGAATAAAGTGCTTTCATGCTCTATCCTACCTTGTCCCCTTCTCTGCTCCTAGTAGGATGCAGCATGCACCCTGGATCCCGGGCTCGGCCAAAGGGCACAAATAAAGGGGTTGTAGACCACTCGTGGCCATACTCATTGTGACTATACCGGTGTCCAGTGTGCTATTCTTGTGCATGGTGTTAGGCCCTTGCCCAAGGGGTCTGTACACCTCTACAATGGTGATTAGGATTATTTCTGCCCTGCATGTCTTCGCCTCATCAGTGGCTTCTCCACCACAGGTGACAGGGGACCCAGCTACCTGGCCCCACTCACATCCCAGCTGCTGCAACAGTGCTCCCGCCTGCCTGCATGAGTAGTGTCATGCTCAGCTTTGGCTCCTGGCAGTCATGCGTCTGAGGGAGCCCTGCCTGCCACTGACTACCCAGCTGCCTAAAGAGGCACTCACCAACTGTGCAGCCTAGGACATAAGAGCAGTGTAAGAAGCATGTTGGCATATGCGACTGGAGCCTTTGTCTTGTGGCTCTTCTCTTGTAGCAGCATGGCTCACAACCCAACAGGGCTGGCATCAACCACCAGTTCAGTGGTGAGGTGGGGGGTCATAGTAATCCATGGTTGCATCACTTATGAGGGCTCCCTTCTCTTCTGCTTTGTCAACTTATTCCTAGCTGGTGTCTGCCTTTGTGAAGGTGGCCAGGTATGGGATAAACTGCCCACAGTGAAGCTCTGTCCTTCCCCTGCACTCCTAGGCACCGGTGCTCTGAGGATGGCCTCTATTGTTTTCAGATCTGCTTGCAGGCCATCCTTGGAGAAGATGTTGCTGAAGAACTTGATGGACAACTCGAAAAAGGAAGACTTTTCTTTGTCTAATGCGAGACTGTGCTCCATGAGACAAGTCAGAGGTGTTTCTGGTGGCCTTTCAGAGTTCAGGAGTATATCAGGATATCATCACTGATGTTAGGGACACCAGCAAGGCTGGCCAGTGCCTTCCTGATTGTCTTATGGAAAACCTTGGCTGTCGATGAGATGCCAAATTTGAGGCCCTTGTACTTCCTTAGGCCAAGATGATAGAAAAAGTCGGTATGTATCGGCAACAGGGATCCATTTCAAGCTGGTGGTACGCCGCATTAGAGTCCAGCTTCAAAAACCACTGTGTCCCGTTCAGATCTGATATTATGTCATCCATGGTGGGCATGAGATGACATTCACTGTGGATCACCACGTTCAGGAGGCTCATATTCACACAGAGGCGGACAACTTCTGGTTGTTGTGGCTTGGGTGCTACAGGGTAGGATCAGCTGCTTTCTCTATTACATCAAGCTGCTCTAAATTTCACACTTCTTCCTTGGAAACCCCTGCAGGAGCATGCAGTCATCTGAGGCATTATTGACTTTCTCCTGGTGCTCCGGAGCTGCACCACAAAGATGTTTAATATGTTGTCGCCCTTGCTGTCTTGGACACCCCTGCCAAAGCATGCAACTATACCTCCGTCATCTCAGGTATTATTGCCCAATGTAATCCACTTTAGTGTCGCTGATGGTCTAGAATTGTCCTGGGCTTTGCACCCCTTTCTCTGTGCTCCTGCAGACACAAGTGAAGTGGTTCCCTTTTCCACCATGGAGCATATCTTGCCTGTAGCCAGGTAGGCTTCTTCTTTCCTTCTTGGTGCAGGACCGAGTTCAGGTATGCTCAAATCAAAATGGAAGACCTGGCAATCCAATGTGGATTCCGACAGTTCCATCTTTACCTCTGCATATGGTGATTCCCAGTCATCATGGACCACAAGCTGTTGGCCCCGCTCTTCGCAGGCTTGTCCTGGAATCCACCACCTAGAATTGAGAGGTGGGCCAGTAACTTGCAGTTGTAATTTTTTGAAGTCACATACTGGCCTGGAGCCCACAATCCAGCTAACTTCTTGCACCTGCAGACTGAAGGAACAAGAGTTAAAGATTAAGAAGAATGGGCTGAAGAATCATCAGCATAGTAGTATAGAGCGTCTATCCCTTGGCGATGATCAAGGAAGAAATCTTGATGGCGACCAGCTGGGTGCCTACGTACAGAAAGCAATGGCGGCCTTACACGACAGGACATAGAACTCCTTCTTGGACAGTGCTCGAGGGTGAAATGCAACAGAGCCATCCTAACCCAGCTGCGGCACGACCGCCATAAACTCAACTATATCACGAACAGACTTCTGTTGAGAGAATATTGCATCATAATTCCAAGAGCAATGTGGAAACCAGTGGTTGATATGGAGCACTGTGGAAACCAATGGTTGGTATGGCGCAGAAGGGGAAACAGGAGAGAGACAAGACAAAAGCAAGGCCAAGGAGGAAGGTATGGTTATCAGGAATGGGCAAGCTGGTGGATGATACCATCCAAAGATGCATACCCGGAGATCACCAGAGTCGGAGCAGCACCCACCCCTGTTGCGACTGAAGACCATCCCATCACTCCTGGACTCACGTAAGTATGGACTTGGCAGGTTTCAAAGACACAAGGGCTACTGTCATCATCATGGAGGATCACTCCAGATATCCAGTGGTCGAAATAACAGAGTCCATGGCATTCAGAGCAACAAAGTCAGTACTGGAGAACACATTTACTTTATTTGGATTATCCGAAGAGGTCGGAACAGATGGCCTCCACATTTCAAGGCCAAGTCTTTGGGGAATACCTCATCATCCTTGGAGTGTGACACAGAAATATCTTGCCACAATGGCCCCGGGTGAATGGGAAGGTTGAGAATTTATGTGGGTCCTTAATAAAACGATACCAATCAGAGTCAATCAGGGGAAAGACCTAGAGGCATGTCTCCAATGCCAACTCCCAACACCACGATGAGGTGTGCCCGGCAGGCCTTCTGCTGAAGCACCTCGCCCATGACAACATCCTCGCCAGCAACCGCTGGCAGCCAGCGGCATTAAATGCTGAGGCTGTGCAAGGAGACAAATGAAAAACCCATAAAAAAGGGTGGGCCATAACACCAGCACTTCATGTGTGAGACAGTGTTCTTCAAGGATGGCCACCCTGGAAACATGCTCCAGGCCCCACTTGAGAGGAAACCGTGGGAGGTCACCAGATTCGCTGGACAATGGTCACTGCATTGTGCCATGGATAAACTGTGACCAGAAATGTATCCTGGTTCAAAGTAGCAAGTGGCAATTAGAGCCTTGATCTGACACACACCGCAAAGACCATGAAGAGGGAGACTAGTGATCACCATAAAAAAATGTCTTTCGGCCTGGAAGCATCAGTCTCGACCAGTCAAGAACAAGACAATGACACTCCAAACACGCCTCCCTGACAAGTGGGCTATGACCAGCCTCGAGTAGAACCAGGCAAAAACCACAGATGCACTCAGGGAACAGACCCAAGGATGATAAAGTCATACTATCTGTGAACTAACCCGGAAACCAACAGAATCCTGAGAAATTATGCATAGAACCTGGCGGAAGTCAGCAAGCCTACCTGAATGGAGATCACTTTTGCGAACTGACTTGAGGTCCTCCAGGCCTACATGGCTTGAAGCCATGCAGCATGCACCCTAGAGGCTGGGCTCCGCCCAAGGGTACCAATAAAGGGGCCATGGGCCGCTGTGGCCACACCCACTGCAACTATACTGGTGTCCAGTGTTGTATTCCTGTTCATGGTGCTAGGCTGTTGCTGAAGCGGGGCTTTGCAGCTCTACATGACCAGGTTCAAGTTAAGGCCTCGGTGTGTTGTTTTGGGCCCTACACCCACATGCTGTAATAAATGACCACATGGACACTGGTAGGTCGGGTAGAGAACTTGCCACGAGCATGTGCACTTGGCTTTTTTACTGACAGGGTCACCTGACCGGTGACGCCTGTGTTGGATGGGTGTGTTGTGGGTGCAAGAGAGTAGCCAGAAAATGTAAATACCCACCACTTTGAACCAAAGCTTTTATGGCACCAAGCAAGCAAAGCAAGTCATTGCAACCCTCCACAGAAGAGCTCTCTTGTCTCTTCTATCCAAGCATCGATCCATTTATCCTTTTATCCTTCTAAGAACCCTCCCTTTCACTTATCTATCAATTCTTTCACTTATTCATCTTTAAATCCATCCTTTCACTGATCTATCAGTCACACTTCCTCTCATCCACCGATCCATCCATTCATCCATCCTTTCACTCATCCATCTATCCTTTCACTCCATCCATTCATCCACCTATCTACCTATCTACCCATCCATCCAATCATCCATCCATCCGCTCCTTCCTTTGACCATCCATCCTTTCACTCATCTATCCTCCCTTTCACCCATCATCCACTCAACCAATCTTCCCTTTACTCTTTCACTCATCCATCCATCCTTTCACTCACTCAGTCATCCACCCATCCTTTCTCATCATCCATCCATCCAACCTTCCACTCATCCATCCTTCCTTTCGCTCATCCATCCATCCATCCTTTCACTCCATGATTTTACCCTTTCACTCATACATTCATCCTTTCATTCACTCATCATTTATCTCATCACTCATCCACCTTTTCACTTATCCTTCCATCCCCCCCTTTACTCATGCATCCATCAGCCTTTCATCTATCCATTGACCCTTTCACTCATTCATCCATTCTTTCACTCATCCAGTCATTCTTTCACATATCATCCTTACATTCATCTTTCTATTTACCCATCTAGCCTTTCACTCACCCAATCATCCATCCTTTCACTCACACATCAATCCATCCTTCCTTTAACCCAGTCTCTGACCCACCAATCACGTTAATTACAAGCATTTTTCTGGCAAGTTGCAGGCAGAAGAGGCCCATCAAGAACTCCACCCCCACTGTAACTGATAAAGGGGAGGGGGTCAAGACGCTCCTGGATGGGTGTAAAAGCCAGTCCTCAGAGAGTGGCTGAAAAACATCTATGTGCTAAAACACAGATATGTGTCCAGCAGGACTCTATAGTCAGTTCACATCCTCTGATTCAGAACAAATAACTTAGGGGGTCTTTATGAGTACGGGGATCCATGGACCTCCGCACCTGCAGTGGCGGTAGGACCGCCGCATCCTTGCGGTCTGACCTCCACAATATGATGCTGGCAGTTGGACCGCCAGCACATAGCCGCCAGTATCAGAGATCCCGATGGGTTGGTGGTGATGCAAATCATGGTCAGCCATGGCAGTGACGAGTTCGGCACCGCTATGCTGGACACGACTTTCCTTTCCACCAGCCTTTTCATGGCAGTGTCACTGTCATGAAAAGGCTGGCAGAAAGGTAGAGTTGGGGCCACAGGGTAGTGCAGGGGCCCACCTGTCAGCACACTCAGGATATGCACTGTCTGCCATGGCAGACAGGGCACGTTTCGAGTGTGCTGTGTACGGCTACACTGGTCTCGGCTCTCTCTGACAGCCGAGGTCAATGCTGTCACACTGTTTCACCGGCCAGACCAGGGGAAACATTGTAATAGCGCGGTCGGACCACAGAGATCGTAATGTGGCCCTTAATCTACCCGTGCCTTTAAAAAATATGAATCTGACCTTGTGTAATGTAACTGGTGTTTATGTAAAGGCGCTCTGATGTCGAGTTAAAACTGCTTATAAAACTGCAAAAATAAAATAAAACCAATATTGCGAATGGCATAGAGGAGATTCTGTGGATTGAGAATAAAAAACTTCTAGCTTACTCGTCAAAAATGTTCAATTCTAATAAGGACACGGAGGCAAGGATTATGCTTTCTCTTTCTTTTACTGTCTCAACACAGCAGCCAATCAAATCACAGTAAAACAAAAAACATCAATACCAATGATGCTTTACATTAAATCACGTGTTCCAATCACAACTCGAGATCCCTGCCCATATAAACCATGACACCTTAAGTCACTTCCTCTTTCTTTGCCAAAGTCAGATAAACATCAAGCATCAGAACCTAAACTTCTTACAGATGAACTATTCCAATGACCACCAAATCCGGAATCCTGGAAAACTACAAGCCGAGCTCAACAGGAGCCACATCCAGAAGGAGAGAATCCTTCCAACGAGAACTAAGTCCACAGAGCTGTCTTCTCTGATAGCTGAGCAGCAGAAGATGTAAACTTTGTGGTGTCTTCTGATCAGACCCTAAAATAGCAAAAATAACTGAAGGTAATATGTCCCTAAATAGAAGTACCAATATCAACATTTCTGTGAGCAAATCTAAATAAAAACAAAATCCATAAACACGGATAACAATAAAATACAAAAGATTCTTAACATTGAATTCTGAGTTGTAAATATATATATATATATAAGTATATATATATATATATATATATCTTTCTGCCAATTTAACATTCACGTTAAAGATGCCGCACTCACAGGATTGTGATTAGTCCTCTTTTATTAAATAAAGGTTCATAAATAGGGGATGCATATTAAAATCAATCAAGCAGGGAGAAATGAAGGCAAGGCAAAAAAAACTGTGATCAGGTGTTGGCTAAGAAAAGAAATATTTCGGAACAGTCAGAATGGGAAAAGAATGAGATTAGACTAATTTTAGATTATAGCAAAGAAAATCAACAAATTGTGAAAATACTGAAAAAATACTGGCACCTGATTCAAAAAGATAATGATATTGGACATCGGGTGGGTATCTGCCACTCAATTACATATCGGAAAGTACCATCTCTAAAAGACATGTTAGTAAAAAGTCATTTTGGGGTGCCTAAAACTTTCAATTGGTTATCAGGGGGCAATAAGGGTTTCTTCTGTTGTAGAAAATGTAAAGCATGCAAAATTGGCTGTGATAAAAAATCTGTAACAGATTTCAGAGGAAGAGAAGTAATGATAAAAGAGAAAATTACATGTGAAACATCCTTTGTTGTATATATCTTGGAATGTTGATGTGGTCTAAAATATGTGGGCAGTACCATATGCCCCTTAAAAAAGTGCATTCTAGAACACATAGCGGCAGTACAAAATGAGGATACCACATATGCTATAACGAAACATTTGAAAACTCACTCAGATTTGAATTGGTTGTCCATGAAATATTATGGTATTGCAACAATACAAAAACATGAACGAGATGGTGATAGGGTTCAGAGATTAAGACGCTTGGAGTCCAAATACATTATCAAATTAAAAACCAAGATGCCATATGGGATTAATCACGATGAGGAGTTGTATTGTCATCTATGATTTTGAATGTTAAATAATAATAAGATTTCACTGTCTTTGTTCGAATCTATAATCAAAACAATTTGTAACAATCTGAGGTTGGTCAAAATAGGGATTGGTATCCCTATGATGAAATGAGGATGTATATGTCGTGATCTCGACCAATAGCAATTATAAATTTGTAAGAAGAAAAGATAACTGACAGTGGAATATTATTATAAATAATGATGTAACATAGTAGGTATTGTAGTAGTTATGATCTTGTTTATTGTTTATGTTTGATTGCACTAAGATGTCATATGGATGTATTTATATTTCTGGTGTATAAAAAAAAATCTTTTTTTTTTCTGTTACATTAGTAGCACTTTTGGGGTAATTGTTAGGTTATTGGTGGTTAGTTTAGTACAATATATTTTGTAAAAAACTACATATCCCAGAATGCCAACTAAAGGCATAGCTTAGTGGAAGAGTATAAATAGCACATGGATTGGATTAATGATTTACCGTGATCAAGACCAGGAAGGTCGAAACGCATTGGTGTGAGTTGGTGGGGTTTTTCTTATTTAATAAAAGAGGACTAATCACAATCCCGTGAGTGCGGCATCTTTAACGTGAATGTTAAATTGGCAGAAAGATTTACTGGAATAGGTCCTTCCTTGATGCCGGCACCGACAGTCTGAGCGCGCCTTTTTTGTGGACCTGGTGGAGTTGGATATATATATATGGGAGGTATAATCCTCACCTCCGTGTACTTAATAGAAATGAAATTTCTTGACGCATAAGCTAGAAAATGTTTTATTCTATGTCAGGATCGGAGGTTCCGATTATGCTCGTTTAAAGCTATCCAAATACCACTGTAGCAACATCAACAACCGGTTTGTGATAGAAGTTACAAAAAGTAGACTCAGAAGACCAATCTGCCGCCCTCATAATGGTCTCTAAACAAGAACCTAAGGCATATGTCTTTGAAGCCTTGGCTCCCCTTGCTGAATGTGCCCCACATTTTTTTGTATCTATACCAGCTTCATTCATTAACCATTTCATCCATCTAGATAATGTAGCAGGCAAAACCGCCTTAAATGGTTTCTGAAATTAAATTTATAACTGACCTCTGGAGTCTTGTCTGAATTCTTCAGCGGTCACTTCATAAGCTTTTAAGCATTGAACTACACACAATTGTGAATTATCAGGAAACATCGGATAAGTTACACCTTCAGGAGAATAAACTCTCCCTGCCAGATCCAAAGCTCTGACATCTGATACTCTGTAACAGGAAATAGAGCAAAGTAACATAGTTAATTTTGATGAAATCTGTTTTGAGAAAGATACCTATTAGAAGGCCAAGGGTCTAAAAACTGCAATACAACATCCACATCCAATAAAGAAGAATATCGGGCCTGAGGAAGATTTCATAACCTTACATACCAGAGGTTTTCCCCTACAGGCTTACCTTCAATATGCTCATGCACAGCAGAGATGGCGGATCAGAAATTATTAATTGTTCTATATGCCAATCCTAAACCTGCAAGTTCAGCTAAGAAATTTACAATCAACTCAATGTCCGACCCCACGGGATCGAAACCTCACCCGTCACACCAACTACTCCATCTGCGCCAGGCTGAGGTGTACCGCTTATGAGTGTCTGCCACCCAAGCCTGTTTGATGAAATTTGCAGCTTGCTGCGAAAGGCCTGGGGAATGCCATCTTGACCTGAAACCATCCAAACCATCAATATCAGTTTCTCTGACAAGACCTGTGGATGTTGAAGGCCCTCCGGAGTCATCAAAAGATTCTGATGAGGTAGAATGAGAAGCGGAGGAGTGCAAGTTAAATGTAGGGCTACCGGGAACCATGGCTGGCCTCTCCAGAATGGGGTCACCAGAATAATCTCCACCTTCTGTCGCTGTATGTGAGACAGAACCCTGGAAATCATCAGGAATGGTGGAAAGACATACCCCCGAAACTGCATCCAATCCTGAAAAAACACATCTGTCGCCAGAGGGTCCGGGCGCCAGCTGAAAAATGTTGTTATCCGAGAGTTGAGACGCGAAGCAAAAAGATCCACGTCGCAAGGACCTCACTCTCTGATTATCTGGAGGAAAATCATTGGATCCAGTTTCCAATACCTGGAATCCCTCAGAAATCTGGAGTTCCAGTCGGCTATAGTGTTCTGGGAACCTGGAAGACAATCTGCTGAGACAACCATACGATGGCTGAGGCAATAATGTCAGAATTCCTTGGTAATTTCTGCCAGGATCCTGGACTTCGTCCCCCCCAAGATACCTATTAGAAGGCCAATGGTCTAAAAACTGCAATACAACATCCACATCCAATAAAGAAGAATATCGGGCCTGAGGAAGATTTCATAACCTTACATACCAGAGGATGTTCCCCTACAGGCTTACCTTCAATATGCTCATGCCCAGCTGAGATGGCGGATCGGAAATTATTAATCGTTCTATATGCCAATCCTAAACCTTCAAGTTCAGCTAAGAAATTTACAATCAACTCAATGTCCGACCCCATGGGATCGAAACCCCACCCGTCACACCAACTACTCCATCTGCGCCAGGCTGAGGTGTACCGCTTATGAGTGTCTGCCACCCGAGCCTGTTTGATTAAATTTGCAGCTTGCTGCGAAAGGCCTGGGGAATGCCATCTTGACCTGAAACCATCCAAACCATCAATATCAGTTTCTCTGACAAGACCTGTGGATGTTGAAGGCCCTCCGGAGTCATCAGAAGATTCTGATGAGGTAGAATGAGAAGCGGAGGAGTGCAAGTTAAATGTAGGGCTACCGGGAACCATGGCTGGCCTCTCCAGAATGGGGTCACCAGAATAATCGCCACTTACTGTCGCTGTATGTGAGACAGAATCCTGGAAATCATCAGGAATGGTGGAAAGGCATACCCCTGAAACTGCGTCCAATCCTGAAAAAACGCAACTGTTGCCAGAGGGTCCGGGCGCCAGCTGAAAAATGTTGTTATCTGAGAGTTGAGACGCGAAGTAAAAAGATCCACGTCGCAAGGACCTCACTCTCTGATTATCTGGAGGAAAATCATTGGATCCAGAGTCCAATCGCTGGAATCCCTCAGAAATCTGGAGTTCCAGTCGGCTATAGTGTTCTGGGAACCTGGAAGACAATCTTCTGAGACAACCATACGATGGCTGAGGCAATAATGTCAGAATTCCTTGGTAATTTCTGCCAGGATCCTGGACTCCCCCCCCCCAATTTGTTGACATACCGGACTGCTGATATATTGTCCATCTTCAATAATATTCAACTGTCTGTCTTCTAAGGAGAGGGACTCTTTATGGCAAAAGAGCCTGCCAGAAGCTCCAAACAGTTGATGTGAAGATTCTTCTCCGAACTCGACCATCGACCCCCAGTCACCGAAGAACCACAACGAGCTCCCCAGCCCCAATGGCTGGCATCCGATTCGATCACCACATCTGGGTAAGAACTGAAAATGGCTCTGCCATTCCAGTCTTCCATATGCTGGAGCCACCAATGAATCTCTGACCTCACTTCATCGGATAACGGAATCAGCTCAGAATAATTCAGACCCTTCTGCAAGTGTTGGATTTTGAGTATTGGCAGGGCACGATAGTGTAGGGGAGCTGGAAAAATGGCCTGTATAGATGAAGCCAGAAGACCCATTAACTTGGCAATTCGCCTTCCAAGACACAGTCGGGCTGACTAATGCAGACCTCAGTTCCCTCTTGATGTTGTGAATATTCTGAGAGGGAAGAATAAGCTGTGAGAGGACTGAATCTATCCTGAAACGCAGGAAATCTATCACCAGAGACCGTCTCAATAGTTACTTCTGCACATTGATAAGGAAGCCCAGCTCCTGTAAAAGATGAACAGTCCATTTTAAATGAGTCAGGAGAGTCTGCGTCCTGAGCCATCAATAATAAGTCGTCCAAATACATGATTAAGCGCACCCCTTTGGCTCGAAGAGATTCTACCACTGGTCTCATCAGCTTTGTGAAGCATCAGGGGGCTGACCACAGACTGAAAGGTAGAGCATTGAATTCCAGGCAGTGACCCCTCCACATGAATTGTGAATATCTCCTGTGTAGAGGAAAAATGGGAATAGAGAGATAGGCGTCCTTTAGGTCTAGGCGGACCATCCAGTAGAATATCTCTCAAAATGTGTATTGCTTTCATTTTGAAGTATCTGTACATGATCCAATAATTGAAATCTTTCAGGTTTAACACAAGGCGATGACCCCGCCTTTCTTGTCTACTAAGAAAATGGGGCTGATAAAGCCGTACGGGTGAGGGGAGGAAAAACATACCGCCCCTTTTTTGATCAGGGCTTTAACCTCTAAGTCTATAAAGGACTGATCTGCAAGGGAAAATTTAATTTGAAGAGGGGGTTTCAATTGCTTCGGAGTACTGAGAAACTTCAACCGGAACCCCGATACTTTCTGAAGAACCCAAGGATCCCCAGAAATCTGTTTCCAATTGTCCGAAAACAATCCCACTCTGCTCCCCAGAAGTACCTGAGAATGTGGTGTAATGCTTACCAGAGTATCCAGCGTCTTGAGTTGCACCCTGTTGTCCCTGGCAGGGTCCTCTACGGAATCTGGAGCGTCCTTCTCTGGAGCGGGTGGGACAGAAGGTGGAGTCTGCAGATTGATCTCCATACCAACCATCCTCTCCTTCTGGGGTAGTAGTTCTGAGGACTTGAGAAAGATCCTCGGCCAGACATTCGCCCTCCATAACGACTGGCCCTGAGAAAAAGGCCTCTTTTAAAAACCTTTTTGAGGGACATCTGTGCCTTATCGAGCGAGGAAAAAGTAGAGCAGAACTTAGCCAGTTCTTTAATGAATGAAGACCTAAATAGTAATCTGTCGTCCGAAGGGCCAGCCTCTGAGGTGCCCAAATCATTTAGTTTAGGGTCGATATGCATGAGTATGGACTTCCTGCGTTCTGAAGAGATCGGGCAATTAGTTTTGCCAAGTTGACAAATGATCTTTTGTGCCTAACCAATTAAAACGTTGGTGTCCACCGGAGTCCCTGATTCCTTAGCGTGGAAGGCCATTTCCAGAATCTTTGTCAAAGGACCAGACATATCTAGCAACTTGTCCTGGCAGTTATGCCACGACCTATCCAGACCCTTTTTTGGATCTCTAGCAAATATTTTCATAAAGGTCACCATAGTGGGGTCAATTTCCAGAGTGTTTGCAACCTTGCCCTCCAGATCTGGTCTAGGGCATTCTGCTCGAAGGTGGGACCGCACCTCGTTATCGAAACTCTTGCGAATGTTGGACTGAACATACTTCGCCACTTCTGGGGGAGGAATCTAATTGGACACCCAGGGGTGTACAATCTCTATGGGATCGAAATCTAGGACCTTAAGAGGGGAAACTTGGTTTTTAGGCTTCTTGCTGGGTCCTGGAACCCCGGAGTCATCAGAATCCTCAGAAGAGGAATTTTTGACGAAGAGAGGGAAAAAAACGTCTTTTTTGGCACTATAGTTATGTTCACTAGCTCGTTTACATTGAAGTTTCTCAAAAGCGTCAGCATGGACGTCCACAGACGCAGAATCCAGTCCTTTATCTAAGTTCTTAGATGTTGATTTAGATTTAGAAACCTCAGTCTGAGTTTGGGGCTTCTGCAGCCAACACGGTGCGAGCATAATCAAATAATTGGCCAGAAAAAGGTCCTAAAGCCCTGACAAGGGCATCGTTGACATATTATTGAACCCTACAATCAAAGGCTTCAACCAGATGCCCATCCAGTTCCTGGGACCCTGAAAGGAGAAGCTGGCAGCCTAAGAGGAAGAAATACAGAATGCTGTGTGTGGAAAAGATTGACGCAACTCCGTCTGCGGCTGAAAAATCGACACACTGCCGGCTTTGTGGCTGAAAATCGACACTCGCCTGCAACACGACCTAAGAATCAACGCACAGAGCTGGAGAAATGACGTGCAGCATCGTGGACAGAGGCTGGGAGATCGCAACCCGCGCTGCGTGGTTTTTAGATCATCGTGCGGCTAGATTTCCGATGCAAGTACCGCTGGGTGTGTAAAAACAATGCAAGGCCTGCCCGGACCCGAGAGTGCTGACCAGATCAACACATCGTTCTCCTGCGGAGAGAAGAAACTACGCACCCCGACCTGACGAAAGGAGAAATGACGCATGGTCTCGCTCGTGAGTGAAATCAACGCACCCTCAAGCCCTTTTTGATGCACACTCGCATATGCAGGGTTATTTTTGACGCACCCAACGTACATTTTCACGCTAACAGTGTTAGTGTGTGTTTAAAACTACATGAAGACTCTTTTTGCTTATTAATTGATAACTTGACTTGTGTATTGTGGATTTCTGTTGTTTTGGTCTTGTTTTGTTTAGATAAATATTTTCCGATTTTCTAAACCTGTGTTGTGTCATTTTGTAGTGTTTTCATTAAGTTACTGTGGCCCTCATTACAACCCTGGTGGTAAATCCTGCTTAGCCCCGTGCTGACGGCCGTCAAGATCATGTGGCCGCGGGGGAAATCCGCTACAGGTATTACGACCCACATCTCATAATCCGCCACAATACAGACACCCACACAATTCCGCTACACCAAAGGTCAGTGATAAACTAGCGATAGCAAAACCCACACTGTCATGCCAACAGGATTACGCCCACAGTACCACGACCCACGAATCAACGCGGCGGTCAATCAACCGAGGTAAACCTTTGGCGGTACACACCACCGCTCTCAAATTACACACACATTTACAATACACAACCACATTGGACAATTCAAAATACACACACCTGACACACATACACACACCACACCCACTCACCCAATCCAATATAAAACACACACCCACATTACCCACAACCCCTTACAACGAAAATGTTTGGAAGAAGCACAGAGAGAGAGAATAGCAAACACAACACCATCATCCACAGGCACACAACACCATCACTCATACAACATCCACACACCTCACAGAACACACACCAACACAACACATCACACAGCACAACAAATATCACCTCATACATCACCCAAATCACATTATGGCACCTCAAAGACACCCCAGGTTTTCTGAGGAGGAGCTCAGAGTCATGGTGGAGAAAATCATCCGGGTAGAGCCACAGCTAATCAGATCACAGGTGCAGCAGACGTCCATTGCAAGGAAGATGGAGCTATGGTGGAGAATTGTCGACAGGGTCAACGCAGTGGGACAGCACTCCAGAGCACGGGATGACATCAGGAAGAGGTGGAACGAACCACGGGGAAGGTGCGCTCCGTGGTATCCAGACACCTGGTAGCTGTACAGAGGACTGGCAGTGGACCCCGCCTCCTCCCCCACAACTAACAACATGGGAGGAGCAAGTCTTGCCAATCATGCATCCGGAGGGCCTCGCAGGAGTAGCAGGAGGACTGGACTCTGGTAAGTCATATCTTTACTATAATATCCCCTACACCCTACCTGCATGCCATCACAAATTCCTACCCCTACCCTCACACCCATCACCCCAGCACCCCACAGATACCCCACTATCACAACCCACACATCCCAATAACAAGCCGTGCATGTAACACCAATGCATGGACACCCATCTCCAAAGCAAGTCCAGTCGAGAGACTCACCCAGGCCACAAAATCACCAATCACACAAGGGCCAAGCCAATAATGCAAGCACAGGAGTAGAGTGTAACCCACCAATTGCACAAGATGCCACACACAGATACAATAACTATACATTTACACCCCAACAGGACCCCTACCCAACGTCACCGGACAGGAGGTGCCAGCCACATCCAGTCCCCCCACAGAAGAGGCTCAGAGTGAAAACAGCAGCTCTGCACGCCTGGATCAAGATGACAAGCCCGGCCCATCAGGTACTATAGTGAGCCACCTGTCAGATGGAGGCACCGGAACCTGGCCTTCAGGAGGCCGAAAGTATGTTCTATTATACTCCTAGTTCGCCCATGTGCCTCATTGTAGCGTTCCTCTGTCCTTGTCCTGGAATTCCTCACTGGGGTCAGTAGCCATGACAGGTTGGGGTAACCAGAGTCACCTGCAAAGATTGAGGGAGAACTGTTAGACACACACCAACCCTTAGGGACTCTCCCAGACACCTATTCAAACTGTGTTGGGACCTTAGGCTCACCTATTAGCCACACACGGTGCCTTTGGAGTTGCCCCATCACATAAGGAATGCTGCTATTCCTCAAAATGTAAGCGTCATGCAGTGAGCCAGGATACTTGGCATTCACATGGGAGATGTACTGGTCTGCTAAACACACAATCTGCACATTCATGGAATGGTAGCTTTTGTGGTTTCTGTACACCTGTTCCTTCCTGCGGGGTGGAACAAATGCCACAAGTGTACCATCAATGGCACCAATGATGTTGGGGATATGTCCCAGGGCATAGAAGTCACCTTTCACTATAGGCAAATCCTCCATCTGAGGGAAAACGATGTAGCTGCGCATGTGTTTCAGCAGGGCAGACAACACTCTGGACAAAACGTTAGAGAACATTGGCTGTGACATCCCTGATGCCATGGCCACTGTTGTTTGAAAGGAACCACTGGCCAGGAAATGGAGTACTGACAGGACCTGCACTAGAGGGGCACACAGTTCCTGGATTGTGGCACGATCAAGTCTGTAGGTGATAATGATGTGTCTGTCTTCCATTGTCGACAGGTCCACCAGGGATCTGTATATCGGAGGATGACGCCATCTCATCTTCTGCCCCAGCGGATATGCCCTATGGAGGAGAAGGGTGAGCAGAGGGTCAGACACCACATAGCTTGCACAAGGGTGTTTTGAACAATTGTGATGTAATCGGTGTGTGGCGCTGTCTGTCCGTATTCCTGCCCAAAAGTGCTGTGACGCAGTTAGGTGCCCTGCCCCAGGCCCTCTGAAATGGCATCTGCCTGACCTATAAGGAGGACAAGGGGAAATGAGGTAACTGCGCTAGCGTTATGCAGCATCGCGGTAGGTGGACGAACACCGCAGCGCAATTCCACATTGGTTATCATTGGGCCCCATGGGTTCCAGGAGCCAATGACGATGTACGCCGGCAGTGACGGTACGCACCGCTGCGGACGTAACCGCCAATTTCTATTTGTTCACTCACTTGATAGCTGACCTTCAACAGGAGAGGACCTACACTGCAAGTGCTGCTGTGAACTGAGTCTGAAAGCTACAATGGCTAGAGTGTCTGGGGAAAGGGCCCCTGCCTTCACCGCAGAGAAGTTGGACAACCTGATGGCTGGGGTCCTCCCCCAGTACACGCTACTCTACGGTCCTACAGACAAACAGGTGAGTCCACCGTGAGCATGATGGATGGGACATGAATGTATACAGTGGGGTGGATGGAAGATACGGGGTGGGCTGAGGCCAGCATGTGAGGATGGTCAGTGTATGTGTTTCTGGGCCAGGGTGGGAAGTTGTGGTCAATGAGGAAGAAGAACCGGACGGGGGAGTTAAATCCATTCTAACTTAATTTTTCCTGAAGGTCAGCGCCCACCAGAAGAAGAGTATTTGGCGTGCCATCACCAAGGAAGTGCGGACTCTGGGGGTCTACCATAGACGGAGCACCCACTGCCACAAAAGATGGGAGGACCTGCGCCGCAGGACCAAGAAGACGGCGGAGGCCCAGCTGGGGATGGCCTCCCAACGTGGAAAGGGTGCTTGTCACACCATGACCCCCCTGATGTACTGGATCCTGGCGGTAGCATATCCTGAGTTGGATGGGCGCTTGAGGGCATCACAGCAGCCACAAGGGGGGTGAGTACAGTCACATTCAGCTGACTCTGCACACTGCATGAGGTGTCTGGGTGGGGGAAGTGGGCTGTGGGCTCCCCTAGGCCAGGGCAAACTTGCTAGGGTAGGTTCATTGTTAGCCAGGCTCTGTGGCACTCCAACCCCAAAAGTGGTAGTGGCCATCTACACCTAGTGAGGCTCCTGTGCGTTCCAGGTGTGCATCATATGGGCTTAGGCACAGTCCCCCATGGGCACGTGATTTTCCCAAGTACAGTTAGTGCATCGCCTACTGCATGGGGCTGCTCCCTGTGTTTTGTGTCCGCCAACGGTGGTGTTGTTGCTGGCATTGACCATGTGTCTCCTCTGTCTTTCCCCCCCTTTTTGTTTTGTCACCCTGTCCTAGTGTGCATTAGCATCATCTGGCGGAGGAGCATTGGCACTGGAGCAGGAGGGAGCTGCAACCCACATGGGCCAGGAGGATGCATGTACGGAGTCTGAAGGCACCAGTGGGACGGAGGGTGAGGGGAGCTCCACGACGGGGACAGGAGGAGACACCAGCGACAACGACTCCTCCTCTGATGGGAGCTCCCTTTCGGTGGCGGGCACCTCCATACCCACCGCAACAACATGTACAGCCTCCACCACCCCTACCAGCACCACCCTCCCAGCAGCCCCTCAGCGTGTTTCCCGTGCCCGCTCTCCCAGGAGGGTGGGCATCTCCTTCGCCCCAGGCACCTCAGGCCCTGCCCCAGTCAGCCCTGCTGCCCTCAGTGAGGAGGCTATTGACCTCCTGAGATCCCTCACTGTTGGGCAGTCAACCGTTTTGTATGCCATCCAGGGTGTCGAGAGGCATTTGCAGCAAACAAATGCATACCTGGAGGGCATTCATTCTGGCGTGGCAGCCCAACAGCGAGCATTTCAAGCTCTGGCCTCAGAACTGATGGCAGCCATTGTCCCTGTGTCCAGCCTCCCCCCTCCACCTTCCACTACCCAGACCCAATCCCCTCTACCTCAGCCTATCCGAAGCACACCATCAGACCAGCATGCTCACTCATCAACACACAAAAGTGGCTCAGGCAAACATAAGCACCCACACATCCCACAGGCACTCACACAAGCACCATACCCATGCAGACACACCAACCTCCACTGCCTCCACTGTGTCCACCTCCTCCACGTCCTCCAACCACACCTGCATGCACTACATCCTCAGCCACTACCTCCATCACCAGCACGCCCATCACCACACACCGCTCACATGCAATCACCACCCCCACTACCATGCACACGTCCCCTGTGTCCTCTCCCAGTGTGTCTGTGAGCCCTCCTCCCAAAGTACACAAATGCAGGCACACACCCACTCAACAGCTATCCACCTCACAACAGCCTCCATCCCATGCACCGTTACCCATAATCAGCAGACGTACACCTCCTACAACCACTACCTCTTCCTCCACTCCCAAACCCCCTCCATCTTCCCGTCACAGTGAGTCAAATAAACTTTTCCTGGCTAACATTGACCTCTTCCCTACACCTCCCGCCGTCCTTCCCTAGGGCCAGGATGTCCAGATCCCTGCCCAGCACCTCAGCCACAAAATCCTCGAGCACTGTGGTCACTGCAAGTCTAGCAACATCGCGTGCGGCACCCATCCAGGCTGCCAGTGTGCCACCTAGTTAGGCCAAGGATCACCCTATCCCACCACCTGCCAAGGTGAAGAAGGGGCCCACATGCCGTAGAGAAAAGACGCACCAACCACCCAGCAAGGCCTCCTCCAAGACAAAAGAGGACAGTGCCAAGGTCCCAGCAGGACCTCCAAGGTGGGGAAGGGACACAAGGCCAAAGGAAAGTCAGCTCAGGGCACGGAGCCTCCGGGTGAGGGACTGGTGTCACCCGTTCTGCAAGACAGAACAGCAACCTGTACGGCGTGGCCACCGCCACCCGCACCGCCACCTGCACGTCTGCTGCCTCTGCTACAGTCCCCAGCATCATCCCCAGTGGGCAGCCGCCCGAGGCTGCAGGAGACATCCTGCTGTCTCCCTCCACAGGTGCTGACACCAGCACCACCGGCAGCATCTCCGCCGCAGACACCACCACAGACACTGCCACCTGCCCTGCGACATGCCCACCCAGTGCCACCACAGCCGACATCAACATCATCCACAGTGGGCTGTCGTCCGAGGCTGCAGGAGACGTCCTGGACCCTGCACAGACTACATGAGGAATCATAACCAGCACTGGAAGTACCACCAGGTGGCAGGCTAAGTCGCCGCAGGGAGGAGTGTGTCTCTGTCGCCATAGAGGATCATGCTACCTGTTCACAGAAAATCTTGTGGCTCAGACACCCAGGTGAGGGAATGGGAACTGCCACACCCCACGTGCAGCACTCTGGGCACCATGCCCCCTCCAGAACTAGTGGAGAACAGCATCCACTACCCCAGTCCTTGGCAGGATGAAGCACTTCGGGCACCAGGCCCCCTCCAGAACCAGTGGAGAACAGCATTCACTACCCAAATCCTTGGCA
The DNA here is from genome assembly GCF_031143425.1 of Pleurodeles waltl. Classification (NCBI taxonomy): domain Eukaryota; kingdom Metazoa; phylum Chordata; class Amphibia; order Caudata; family Salamandridae; genus Pleurodeles; species Pleurodeles waltl. Next base: position 252,983,616 of record NC_090436.1, read on the forward strand.
GGATGAAGCACTCTGGGCACCAGGCCCCCTCCAGAACCAGTGGAGAACAGCATCCACTAACCCAGTCCTTGGCAGCATGAAGCACTCTGGGCACCATGCCTCCTGCAGAACCAGTGGAGAACAGCATCCACTTGAGAGACTTGAGAGACTGTGGCTTTGCACTCCCCAGGATAAAGCAGTGGGAAAAACACCCACTTGAGAGACTGTGGCTTTGCACTCCACAGGATAAAGCAGTGGGCAACCCACCCACTTGAGAGACTTGAGAGACTGTGGCTTTGCACTCCCCAGGATAAAGCAGTGGGCAAAGCACCCACTTGAGAGACTTGAGAGACTGTGGCTATGCACTCTCCAGGATAAAGCAGTGGGCAAAGCACGGGGTGTCAATGTAATGTTGCTGCATGTGTTTATGTGTGTGTTGGTGGGGGTGGGGGAGTCACTCTCTTTTTCTTCCCCCCTCCCCTATGTGCTAGGTGCATTACTCACCATGGTTGTCGCCGCTGTCTTTGATGTTCCTGGTAGAAGAGGAGGTAAACCAACATTGGTAACACCTGTAACTCGGGCTCCATGGCATCCTGGTTTCTCATTGGGTGTCGAGGTGAGTGGTTTCCGTTCCAAGTCCTGTTTCTGCTGTGCTTTCGATGGCGTTGGTACTGCCCCGGAAAAGCTGGCGGATTGGTGTGTCATAATAGAGAGGGCAGTACATTGTCTTCCGCCTGTCTGTTGGCGGTTATCGCCGCGGTGTTTGTTTCTACCGCCGTGGCGGTCGGAATGTTAAAGTGGCTGTCTGTGTTGGCGGTTTCCACCATGCTCGTGATTCCATTTTGTTTACCTCCAGCCTGTTGATGGTATTACCGCCGCTTTATCACTGTCCGCCAGGATTGTAATGAGGGTCTGTGTGTGTTGGTACAAATACTTTACACCGAGCACTCTGATGTTAAGCCTACTGCTCGTGCCAAGCTACCAAAGGGGTAAGCAGAGGTTAGCTGAGGATGATTCTCTTTTACCCTGACTAGAGTGAGGGTCCTTGCTTGGACAGGGGGTAACCTGACTGCCAACCAAAGACCCCATTTCTAACAATGCTCATCCCATTGAGCCATTCTCATGATATATACTTAGCTAGATCCAAAATGATAGACAGGAGATATTAATATAGGGGGAGTGCAAAAACCCCTGACAGGCAAATGTGGAGGGAGCAGCCTGTAGAAAAAACAAACACTCTAGGCAAAGCCTTTTATTTTATTACAGCCCACGGTTTCAAAGTAACAGGGCATATAGGGAGCACAAAGAGGGGACAAAGAGGGGCCTCCGAAATGCACTCGCCACAGGAATACGAGCCGATCACCCAGAGGAAACATTCTGAATTAGATTGGCTCGTAAAACTGCAATGCGACGCCACGAGGAGGAGAAACTAAAAATAAAAATAGGACTACGCGCTAGTCGTGTAGTCCGCTCCTGTTCCCACTCCACAAATGGGCCAACATGGCAAGAATCCGATTGTAAAATAAACAAAGTGCGAAAGCGCTGAGGGTATAAAAAGCGAGCTGAATCACTTCGCTCGGAATATCAAACAATCACATATACAGTGCAAAAACTACAGTACACAAGCATAAAAGCAATGTGAGCAATCAAGTACTTATCTGCTACGGAGCAGCAAAGAAAGAGGAAGTGACTTAAGGGGTCATGGTTTATATGGACAAAGGTCCCGAGTTGGGATTGGAAAATGTGATTTAATGTAAAGCATCATGGGTATTGATGTTTTTTGTTTTACTGTTATTTGATTGGCTGCTGTGTTGAGACAGTAAAAGAAAGAGAATGCATAATCGGAGCCTCCATCCTGACAGAATTATTTGTCTTCCTACCTGTTGCTACATTCGACAAGATGATAAACAGTTGCGTCAACGATCCACTAGATGGGGGTGTAACACAACTTCTAACCCTCCTGAACTTCTCGGAAAGGTTCATGATCACGTGAAAGCGGTTCCGCTAAACGGTATTTCCTGACTGTGAAGAAAGAATAATGGAGGATTTGTTGATGCTGGTTTCCAAGTTCGTGCATAACCGTGTATCTGTGCAACTACAACTTGAACATGTGCTTGGTGCTCCTTATCAGAGTGATAGTGTTGAAACTGAGCTTCCTTAAAGGCAAGCAGCACCAAACCCCTGATAGGGAATGGAAAGTGGAAGTTCTGTGGTAGGAATAAACACGAATCCAGACTTAGCAAAGTCACGCAGAGCAGCACGAGCTAGCAGTGTGCGGAACACTAATGGCACGCGAAAACAGGGGTAAAAATAGCCTCAAATTTGAGGAGCCATGGTTTGCCATTGTATAAAAAGTGGAACAACCCTGAAAAAACTGCTCTAAATCGGCAGGTAGTGTCCGGCAATGAGCACCTTCGCTTGTTAAGTTTGAAAAGAGAGTAAGTGCACTTCTCAGCGCCGCTACAACACATTTAATGAGCGAGTACAAGCACATTTCAGAAACAAACAGATACTCTGGATAGTGAGTGCCAGCACTTATACATTTCCAGGTAACGCACTGTGTAAAAAGTACACGAATGATATGAAGATAATTGTTATGTCCCGAGTATAAAATTCACACAACATGCTGCTGAATAGCATTAGCATTGTGGCACACCGCAGACAGCATTTAGGGTCACATCAGAGCCACAGTAGTTGCATTTTCGTCGGCGATGGAGGAATACGCTTGAATACCAGAACTGGTGAGCTAGGCAGTTGCAGGGAGAGATGCCTCTGGAATCTTGTGTCCCTTGTGCTCAAACAGGAGGTCAGCCAGCTGATCCTTGGAGCTCTTCTCGGGTCCTGGGCTCAAGGCAAACAGGTCTAATCTTCCTTCAGGATTGGGACAGCAGGGTCGTCCTTCAGATTCTTTACAAGTCCAGTCCAGAGTGTTCTGCGGAGAGGTCTGTGGGGTCCACATTTATGCCTAGTGCAAGCCTGTGGATGGAGGGCAAATCCTCTGTCCACCCCTCATACCAGTTTTTCCTCACCTCCCTCGCTCTGGAGCCAGCTTGACTAGAGAGACAAGAGGGAGGCAGACCTAAGTGTGTGCTTCATCTGCGACAGGGTAGGTATCCTTTGAAGCTCAGGAAGGGGCTGAACACAGCCCCCCAAGCCACCCTATCAAGAGAGGAGTCATCGTCCTCACACCCAGAGTCCTTTGTTCTGGAAGCAAAATACACATCTCACCACAGAGGAGACATCAGGGATCAGGTGACAGTTGGACACTGCCAGGGCATGGGCGCTGATTCACCAAAATGCCAGGGGTAGCAGAAGTGACATCATACACCCTTTGACCTTGATGATGTCACAAGAAGTGATGTCACATGACCCTAACACTCATGACATCACATAACATGCACTCACTCTCACCCCGACTCACTCATTTGCACTTTCTTGCTCGCTCTTACTCTCACTCCCCAATACTTTCTCACTCAATCACTTTCACACACACACACACTTTCCCACACACTAACATACATGCTCACACATACTCATGCTCTATCTCTCAAATTCAGCCTTACACACATACACTCACACAACATAAACTGAAAATCATTTTAATTTACTTATCTAAGGTGGCAGTGAAGGTTCCATTCCAAATCCTGCTGCTCCATCTTTTTTTATTACATTAATAGTGAAAGATAGGTTATTAATCAATATTATTGTAATAAAAAATGAGCATAAAAGGATGCTGGAGACTGATGCTGGCAATGAAAGCCATGACTGTGTTTTTGGCACTTATTACCCAACCATGGGTCAGAAGTCGCAAAGGCAGTGCCAGGGGTCGCAAAGGACAAGTCAGGGGTTGCAGCTGCGACCCCTGGTGACCCCTAAATGACGTTGATGTGGCAGGGAAACCTTTTGCTTCTAGGGAGGAAAATGGAAGCTTCAGGAAAATGGTAGCTTTCTATAGGGGTAATTTGCAAAATAGTAATATAGAATCCAACTTGACCATTAAATTGGACTTTCAAATGCTATTGAAACGAGTCTCTGAAATATTTTTCCAACTATTCCCAAACTGAATTTTGCACTTGGTAAATGTATCAGTGTAAACCAGGGACCATTCAGTTGGATTTTAAATTGCTATTAAAATGAGTCCTAGAAATATTTTTCTAGTCATTCCCAAACAGAATATAGCAATTGTTAAATGTATTAGTTTAAACCAGTGCTACCATATGGGAGACCCATCCTTGCCACAGTGAAAAAAGAATTTGGAGGTAATTTAAAACATTAAACATACACATCCTACCATTAAATGGCATGCTTCATATGGGCATTCAAAGCATACCTTAGAGGTGACTTATAAGCATTAAAAGGGAAGGCTTAGGCTCGGCAAAAGGTTAACTGTGCCAGTTCGAAATGGCAACTTTACAACTGCTCAGCCAGGCTGCACTGGCAAGTCTAGAGATTTGTTTTGGAGTGCTACTGTAGTAGGTGGCACAGTGAATGCTGTAGCCCAGGGGTAGCGTTTAATTTGTTGGCCCTGGATGCATGTAGGGCCAGATTTAAGAAAAGTGGCGCTGTACACAGTGCAGTGCCATTTTTCTTGTACACCTTAGCACCGTATCAAAGATACGGTGCACCATGGTGGTAATTAAGGAACTAGCATCAAACTTTTTTTGCTGCTAGTTCGGAGCTTTGCAGGATTAGCGTAAAAAAAAGTACGCTAATCCTGCAAAGTCCATTGAGGCCCATTGTAAACAATGGTGTGCCTCCTTTTAACGCCTGCTCTGAGTAGGCGTTAAAAGTACCAAAAAAATGACGCAAAGAAATCTCTTATATTTTTTTTGCACTATTTTTTGGGCCCCCCCTAATGGGGGAACGCCCCCTTTACATACATTATGCCTGCCACAGGCATAATGTAGCACAAAGGGTTACAAAGTGGTGCAATGCATGCATTGCACCACTTTGTATAGTTGGCGTGGTGATTTTGGCCTTGTTGGGCCACATTGGCATAAAAAAATGACACTAATGTGGCGCAAGGATGCACTAGGGGCTCTGAAATCTGCCCTGTAGTGCCGTATATTAGGGACTTACAAGTACATTAAGGGCCATATTTATACTCCGTTTGCGCCGAAATTGCGTCGTTTTTTTTGACGCAATTTCGACGCAAAACTAACGCCAACTAACGCCATATTTATACTATGGCGTTAGAGGCGAATAGCGCCAAAGTTCCCGGAATGTGCGTCATTTTTTAGCGTGAACCCCTTCCTTGCGTTAATGATATGCAAGGGAGGCGTTCCCGTCTAAAAAATGACTCCCAGGCCTTTACGTGGTATTTATACTCCCGGGCAAAAGAGACGCCCGGGAGTTGGCGTGGCTAAAAACGGCGCATTTGCGCCACTTTTTAACGCCTGCTCAGGGCAGGCGTTAAGGGGCCTGTGGGCTCAAAATGAGCCCACAGGTGCCCTCCCATGCCCCCAGGGACCCCCCCTGCCACCCTTGCCCACCCCAGGAGGACCCCCAAGGATGGAGGGACCCACCCCAGGGACATTCAGGTAAGTTCAGGTAAGTATAATTTTTTATTTTTTATATTTTTTTTTGGTGGCATAGGGGGGCCTTATTTGTGCCCCCCTACATGCCACTATGCCCAATGACCATGCCCAGGGGACAGAAGTCCCCTGGGCATGGCCATTGGGCAAGGGGGCATGACTCCTATCTTTACAATGATAGGAGTCATGTTGATGGGGGATGGGCGTCGTTAAAAAATGGCGCAAGTCGGGTTAAGACGATTTTTTCGACGTAACCTGACTTGCCCCATTTTAAGACGCCCATGCGCCATTTTCCCCCTACGCCGGCGCTGTCTGGTCTACGTGGTTTTTTCCCACGCAAACCAGGCAGCGCCGGTCTGATTGCGCCGTCTAACGCCATTCCATAAATACGGCGCCCGCTTGGCGCTTCAGAATGGCGTTAGACGGCGCAAAACTTTTTGACGCTAAACTGCGTTAGCGCAGTTTAGCGTCAAAAAGTATAAATATGGGCCTAAATGTGAAATTTAGAGCTATCGTAATTTTTCTATGTTTAAAAGTGAGAGCACATATTTCACCCATGGTTAGCAGAGCTAAAGTGCACAGAGTCCTACAGCCAACAAAAATAAGGTTCAGTAAAAAGGCAAGTGTAATGGTGCCCCCGTTACAGGGTTGCCACCGGCAGAGCGGGTTGCCGAGGCAACCCTGGTCGGCGTCACCAGGAAGTGCCCCTGGGGCACTTCAAATAGAGGAGACCCGACCAACGGCGAGGACTTCCAGGTTCAGGAGGAGTGGCTGACACGTGATGACGCAGCGAAGGCAGAGGAGGGCGTGAAAAATGAGAGGGGAGCATAGGAGAAAGAAGACACTGCGACGGAACAGCAGGGGTCGGACGGAGACCCCAACAAGGAAACAGATATAGAGGAGAGCAGCGGTGAGGAGGAGGAAAGCAAAGGAACCAGAGGAGAGGATACAATCCAGGTGTAGAAGCGGACTGGGAGCCAGAAAGAGAGGAGTACACAACGAGAAGACCCCGCCAAGTTCCTGGAGGAATGTGGCTACACAAGGTACGGGCATTTTTTAACACAAGTGTACCTATTGGGGTTAAGGGACACGAACGGAAGTAAGGGGATAGTAAATAGTGTTATTCCTATACCCACTGCACAATGGATATGGACACTAGCCTTGTGGACATGATGCACCAATTAGCTGAGAGTCAGAGACACTTACAGCTAGTCTTTGAGGAACAAGTAGAGAATGCCGAAAAAGACTGTGAGCAACTCCAGGTGGCATTGAAAAGTCAGGCAACCATAACGGCGAACAATCAGTTACTACATGAGACTGCCATACAAACACTGACAGAGACAATTGCTAGCGCTAAGGTCCATCCAAATGTTCCTAGTTCAGTTTTGCAGAAATATGTACCCGGAGAAGACCCTGACTCGTTTTTCACTAATTTTGAGAGGGTTGCCCTCTCTGCAACATGGCCCAAAGAACATTAGGGCCGATATATTGCCCCCTTATTGACAGGGGAATTACAAAACACATATCAGGCCGCCAATCCTGGGGGAACTACCCCGTATGACAAAATAAATAAAAAATAACATATTTGAAAGGTTAGGATATGATAGTGAACACTATCGAGTAAGATTTAGATGAGAAAAGTGGGGTGCCCAGGATAATGCTAATGCGTTATTTTTCTGAGTCCAAGATTTAGGCTTAAGATAAAACCTGAGGAGTCTACTAAAGAGGTGATAATACAGAAAATACTCCTTTAACAATATTTAGAAGCCTTACCTAATTCCACTAGGAACTGGATAAAATAGCATCTAAATGTATCCACTACTGGAGCTCTTGAACTTGCGAATAAATTTTATAGATCTATAGACTATAAAACCTATCCATCACGAAACCTCTGGGCGCTTCCTCCTGCAGGGAAATTGACCACCGAGAAACCATCATTCCAAGAACCGATCAATACTCTAGGCTTCCCAAACCTGTAGGAAGGGTTAGCGGAAGCCAACCTCAGTGGTATAATTGAGCAAAATGGGGCCATATCGCCAGAAACTGTCCCCGACGGGTTACAAGTCCAGAACCTATGGAAATCGGGTTTTCTACAGGAAAGGGACTCCAGACTAAATATATTCTCTAGATAAGAGTTATTGGACAACCTGTGCAAGTATTAATAGATCTGGGGTGTCGCCAGTCAGTAATTCAGGCCGAAAGAGTAGCACCAGAACAATGGAAGTCTAAACAGAGAACCGCCATAACGTGTGTACACGGTGAAACCCAAACCTACCCTCTTGCCCAAATATCCCTTGAATCGATGGGCAACAGAGAAACCCCTCAGGTGGGAGGGATTCGAGGTCTCATACAAGACCTTATTATAGGAACTGATAACCCTGAGTTTGTACCACTATTAGAGAAGGCTATTGCAGAAGAAAAATCCTCACAATGGTTGTTGGAGGGACCTTTTCGAAGGGGAGGATATACAGGCGGGTAAGACCACGACAAGGCTAATTTGGACACAAAAGAGAGAATAAGAAACACTATAGTAAAGGAGTGTTTGCTCATAACGTCTTCTCCTGTTTCCCCCTACCGTATCCTCTACGAGTAAGCCCGCAGGGAGGTTCCGTACCTGCCAGCGAGAGGACCCCACCCTTAAAAATGCATGGAACATGTGGTTAAAGAGGTACCTGACAAGGTAGGAAATTTTTTTGTTGAAAAAAAAGGTTTGCTTTATAAATATGTCAAAACCCCAGAGCAGGTTAAAACTCAATTACTCGTATCCCTCCCTTTTAGACCTCAGGTATTACACCGGGTCCATAGTCAGTGTGGAGGAGGACATTATGACAGAGAAAAAACAGAGACTTATCTGTTAACCCGTTTCTATTGGCCAGGTGTCTTATCTGACATTAGAAAATATTGTGCCACATGTACCCGGTGTCAACTTACAAATACACCACAACAACCGAAGGTTCCACTATGTCCTTTACGGATTATAGAGGTTCCCTTTACTCAGGTGGGTATGGACTTAGTTGGACCTCTGATACCATCTTCTAAGGGATATTGATATATTTTAGTATTGGTGGACTACGCGACCAGATATCCGGAGGCTGTTCCCTTACGGAATATGAATACCAGAAGGGTAGCACAAACAATGATTGAGTTTTTCTCAAGAGTAGGGTTCCCCAAGGAAATATTAATGGATCAAGGGACTCCCTTTATGTCAAACTTAATGAAACAGATATGTGCTTTATTAGGTATTAAACAGATTAGGACATCAGTTTATCATCCTCACACAGATGGTCTCATAGAAAGGTATAACTGCACCATCAAATCTTTACTAAAGAAAACATTATGGAAACCAGGAGAGACTGGGATAAGAAACTTCCACTTGTCCTCTATGCTATCCGGAGCCATGTACAGTCTTCCACAGGGTACTGCCCTTTTGAACTGGTCTTTGGTAGACTTCCCCGGAGTTTATTGGACATGGCTGCAGAGGAGTGGGAGGAGGAAGAGAAAATAGGGAAAGGTCTTTTAGAATATGCACAGACCCCCAAGGACACTCTACATACATTATGGGCCACAGTACACGAACAGACGGAGAACGCCCAACAAAAACAAAAACATTACTATGATAGAAATAAATATGGAACCTACAGATTGGAAGCAAAGTGCTCATTTTACTTTCTTCTTCTGATTATAAGCTGTTATCCAAATGGCAGGGACCTTTCCAAGTTACCAGTAAGGGGACCCCAGTTACTTACAGAATCGCAGTGCCACATGAGAAAAACTGGAGAACAGATATATCATATCAACCTGTTGAAAGAGTGGAGAGAACCAGAAACTCCAACCCCTGTTTCTTTCATAACCACCTCACAACCCTTGCAGATACAGTTTCCATCCTTAGATGGTAATAAGGAGGAATAATTTCCTATTCTCAATAGTAACCTCTCACAAATTCAGCAAGAGCAAGTACTAGTCCTCATACATCAGTATCAAGATGTATTTCCCCCAACCCCGGGCACACAAGATTAGCACAACATCACATTCATACAGAACTCGGGAAATACGTCCGACTCAAACCTTATCGTATTCCCGAAGCGCAACGAAAAGATGTCGAAAAAAAGTAAAAAAAGATGTTAGAGTACGATACTATAGAGCATTCTACAAGTCCTTGGTGTTCTCCCATTGTTTTAGTACCAAAACCTGACAATAGTCGCCGGTTCTTAGATTTCTACCAATTAAACGCCGTATCAACTTTTGATGCATACCCCATGCCCGGAGCAGATGAAATGATAGAACAACTGGGCACCGCCAAATATATGTCTACTCTGGATCTTACCAAGGGTTATTGGCAGATACCCCTTGCACAAGAAGACCGATGCAAAACAGATTTTTCAACAGCCTCAGGTTAATATCAGTTTAAAGTAATGCCGTTTGGTCTACATGGCGCTCCAGCCACTTTCCAAAGGCTTATGGATATGCTTTTGTCAAAACACCGAGAACATGCCGCCGCCTACCTTGATGACATTGAGATATTAAGCCCTTCAAGGAACACCCATTTGAGGCATTTAGATCAGTTCTTGAGGACACTGAGGGAGGCCAAACTTACAGCAAATCCCAATAAATGTAAGTTAGCCCAGGACTCGATTCAATATCTAGGGTACGAAGTTGGACAAGGTACTATCTGTCCACAGATATCGAAAATACAGGCAATACAAGAAATACCATACCCCACTACAAAGAAAGAAGTACATTCCTCTTTGAGATTGGGGTATATACCTCACTTTGCAGAGAAAGCCACCCCATTGACAAATTTGCTGCAAGGAAAACACCCCAATCGCATTAATACTCTAACAAGTCAACAACCATCTAGTTTTGATACTCTGTAACAAAACTTATGCACCCATCCCGTCTTATACTGCCCGGATTTCACTAAGCCATTCATGCTTCAAACAGATGCGTTGATTCACGGGTTAGGCGTTGTATTATTGCAACCTACTGATCAAAATGAACTCTATCCGCTGATTGACATTAGTAGAAAATTGCTACCCCGTGAGCAAAACTATCCGACCATTGAAAAAGAATGCTTGGCCATTGAATGGGCAGTCGAATCCCTTCAATATTACTTATTAGGTCGTCAGTTTACCATCCTCACTGACCACGCCCCATTGACCTGGCTAGCCTGACACAAGGACACTAATCCCAGGATTCTTCAGTGGTTTTTAGCTCTTCAACCTTTTTCCTTTCAGACCTCACATCTCCCTGGGAAGCTCCTGGCCACAACTGATTTCCTCTTCCATACCCCTGGCACATCTTGGCCCGATCGGCCATCCTGGGAGAGGGAGTTATGTAACAGTACCCGGTTACAGGGTTGCCAACGGCAGAGCAGGTTGCCGAGGCAACCCTGGACGGTGTCACCAGGAAGTGCCCTGGGGCACTTCAAATAGAGGAGACCTGACCAATGGCAAGGACTTGCGGGTTCAGGAGGAGAGGCTGACGCGCGATGACGCAGCAAAGGCAGAGAAGGATGCGAAAAACAAGAGAGGAGCAGAGGAGAAAGAAGACACGGCGACAGACAAAATTAACAATCTCCCCATTTTAGACTGTGTTGCCCTAAGTATTTACAGTATCGGCCTCGTACAGCAACAAATACCAGGTTACCCTGTATAACCGGCAAATTTCAACACTCAACCTGTTAACAGCATTTGATACCATGAGCCACTCAACAATGCTGAACAGCCTTTCAATGAGGGTGGACATTGAAGGCACAGTACTCAGCTGGTTTCAGTCCTTACTTTCTCACACTGTTCTTTACACTCAACTCATTCAAATTGTCAACCAACACTTTGAAGTTTGGGGTTCCTCAAGAATCTTCCATTAACCCTACTTAACCTCTACATGGAGCCAATGGCTTCTATGATACAAGGTGAGATTAACACCAGGCATCAGTATGCTAATGATACCCAGCTCTGTTTAAGAGTCTTCAACCCAATAATCAAACGTTTCCTTCTAAAAGATGGGGTGGACTTCTGCCTTCTCTAAAACTCAACCCAGGCAAGAATGAATTCATGCTACTTCACCCTAGAGGCCAAATTCCACTAGTTTAAACTTTACTGGAAATTCTACCTCCTTAGGAATCTAGTACTTAGAGCTAATCTCTTAACTTCTCGAACAACAGTTCCTTATCCCTCTTTGATTCCATCAACAACCACTCATAAAACGATAAATAGCAACTATACAATCTCCCAAAAAAATAAACATGTCCATCCTCCCATGAGACTTCAGATGTTTGGTGCTGGCGGTGGTTCTTTAACAATTGGACACCTCATACAAGGACGCCTCTCTAATTCGTCAATCTCTCAAATTTGGGGCATCTTGCACATTGCAGCCAACACCAATACTAAAATGACTCACTGGTTTCTTGTTGAGGTATATATAACGTTCAAGAATGCATGCATAGCCAACAAGCCAAACATTGAGGATTTTCAACCTACCTACAGGATTCACTACCTCAGATAAAACAGAAACAAACAAAAATAAGCAGCAATCGATCCCAAGATACAGAAGGAGAAATACTGATGTCTACTGTTAGCCCATTGTACTGCCATTTGTTAAATTTTGTTTTGACCAATGACTTTGTGTTTCACCACTGCGCATATTAGTTGCTCAATGTTCACCAGTAGCACATGGTATGTTTTGTTCAGTTTAGCCGCCCATGGGCTTTGACATTGCATCTGTATTCTCCCTATTGGCTTTGACATGGCATTAGCCATTACTTTCTGTATTCAGTTGAGCCGCCTATGGGCTTTGACATTGCATTAGCCATTACATTCTGTATTCTGCCTATTGACTTTGACATGCTATTAGATATTCTGCCTATTGGCTTTGACATGATATCATATATTACATTTTGTATTCAGCTCCGCTGCCTATTGGCTTTGACATGATATTAGACATTGCATTTTGTATTCAGCTTAACTGCCTATTGGCTTTGACATGATATTATATATTGCATTTTGTATTCAGCTCAGCTGCCTATTGGCTTTGACATGATATTATACGTTGCATTTTATATTCAGCTCAGCTGCCTATGGGCTTTGACATGATATTATACATTGCATTTTGTATTCAGCTCAGCTGCCTATTGGCTTTGACATGACACATGACATTGCATTTGATATCTAGGTTAGCTGTCTATTGCCTTTAACGTGGAGTTAGACATTGCAGTTGAGAATCCAAGCTGTATTTTTCCAAGCTGTGTTTTTGCACAAGATGAACCAAGATGTTTTGTTCTCACAGTAGACTAGACATGATAAGAGAGAGTACATGGGTGTTGTTCTCTCTGCTTGAGCTTGGGAACAGGAGTAGTCTTGGAGACCTGGCCAGTCTCCAAAAGGCTTGCTCAGTTTCCCAGGTCTGAGAGGAGGGGGCACACCTTTGTAACGAATGTAACAGGCTGCAGAGGGTCAGATTCGAATCTGCCGGACCTCGTGCTGGAGCTTGGCGCAGGCTGCCAGCAATCCCGTGTGGGTAGATGAATCTCTCTTTCTCGCGGCTGACAGGGGTCATCAGCTTGCAGACCTTAGAAAGATGAAGCTGTAGATAGTTCCCACACGGTGAAGTATTTGTTTTGCTTTGCATTCAATATCTTATGAATATAACCTGCTGTGTATATTGCAAACTGATATATTTTGTTTGATTAACGCGGACTTGAAAGCTACTAATTCGTCATTCATAAATATTGTGGTTGGGGAAGAATTAACAACAATAAAAGTCTTCTTTGACCTCACAAGTGCATTTCTGTTGTGTTATGTTAGTGCTTAGAAACCAAATAAGAGGAAAGCACTACAATTGGTACCAGGAGTGGGGTCGGTCATTAAGAGGTGATTAAGAGGGTGTTGACGAGTTGGTAGATTTCTAAGTGCACACTTTAAAAGTGTAATTGTTTTTGTTGTTTGGAGAATTACCGAATTTTTTTTTGGGGAGAATCACAGTAGCACGGCAGACCATGTCTGAGAATACATGTATTGATAAACTGCCTGATGGTGCTAAGAAAAACTGTGAATTGTTTTCTGTTTGGGGAATTACAGAAGAAAATGCATGTGTAGCTAAAATGCCTGATAATGCTTTGAGAAATAATTTCTGTTGTACATATGTAGAAAACATGTGTTTTGGAAGTAATGATGACAGAAAGGTCTGGATACCTTTATCTGCTTACAGAGAAATGCAGGAGAAATGTAGGAAGTTGGAACATGAAAATAGGAATTTACGCGAGCAAATTAGCCCGACTGAAAGTTATAAAAAGGCTGTTTTTGAAGAATCTTTCTTGTCCCATTCCAGTAATGAGGGGGTTAAGACAGCTCCGAGCTGCACTGAGTTTTCGTGTGAGCCAGGGTTTTTGGCAGACAAAATGCATTCCTTAACTGATAACACGGACGAGAGAGACCAGAATGTGATTTACGAGTTACCGTTGCAAAATGCACAAGTAAAACGAAAGATTTTAGAGCAAGAGCCGACTTTCATTAGCTTGTTTGATTTTTGGAAACAGAAAAGCCCTCATTTGAGTGAAATCCTAACACTTTTGTATATGGTCACTGTGAAAAATAATATGCAGCTGCGCGCTTGTGATTTGGCAAATTAAATAATGCAAACTTTAGGTTTCTGTGCGCAGTGCAAGAAGAAAAAACTGATGTACATGTAATTCAAGAACAAGGGAAGAAAATAGTGCCCCTAGCTAGAATCATACAATGGATCTGGTACTTGCAAGACAGGGCTAGAGTACCACAGGTAAAAGAGTTATCAATGAAGTTGTGTGCACCATTTGAATTCGTGTCTACTGAAGATAAAAAGCATGTTTGTTTTACTAATGATTCATTGACTGAAATGTTGCTTTCTGGCACAGTAGAAGGAACAGCGTTGTATAATGTGTGTCAGATTTTAAAGCAAGAGCTACGTGAGATGTGTCATTTTTACGCTGATTTTTGGTTCATTGCTAATGTTTTAGCACCTAACTGGTTCAATTACCTTGCAGATGTTAATGAGAAAAATTCAGAGAGAGAAGTGTACACCCAGAATTCTGCCTTAGTGGGGATGGCTAAGTGGGTGCCCCAGAAATGTGAACAGCTGAGAGAAAAAGCCACTTACAGGTGGGCAGAGATGAGAGGGATGCACATTCCCCTAGATTTGATAAAAACTGTGCAGCATGCACAAAAGCAATCTGTCATGCAAGCAGTCACAGAGCAGTTGGGGAGAGGAAAGTTACCAGGACAGAAATGGCAAATTGATCAGGTTTTAGGGAAAGTGATTGCTGCAAATTACCAAGGAAAAATCGAAATTATGCTGATACCTAGAAAAGAATCTGATTCATTCATACAAATTGGAGACAGAATGGCCCAAATTGACAAAAGTGCAGTGAATGGAGGTTCGGTAAAGAATGAGTCTGCCCCAGCCCTTCTGACAGTGCAAGAAAAGGGAAGCTGTGGCACAGCAGATAAAAACCTCAGTACTGATGTGTGGGCTGAAGCCCCAAGTGATCCTCCAGAACCTGCAGCGAATGTAACAAAGGGCCCCAAAAACGTCCTGCTGATTATAAAACAGGGAAAGAAAGAGGAAGGGTGCAGTTTAAATGAAAAATGTTATTTGCAAGAAAAGTCATACTTGTTTCTTTTGCAGATCCTACCACGTTTCGCCACTGTCCCTGAGTGTGCTGTGTGGTCCCCCTTCCGGTGTGTGCGTGTGGGGTTGGGGAAGGGACCGAATCCCCAACCTGAACCTGGCTGAGTAAAGTGCCAGCACCATGGATCCATTTTGCGCAAACTGCGCCTTCAGTTCAAGTTCAACTTGTTTGATTGCATTCTTCCACTGGAACTAAGCTGTGTTTTTTTTTTTTTTTTTCCCTTCTCGTATGGAACTCTGACTTTTGCTTACCTTCCAGAAAACCTTTCAGGTGGACCGTGCACCTTTACATGAGCAGAACTCATGCCACATCAAATTGCTAACACTGTTGAATTAGAGACTCATTCAGAGAAAAAAAAAATTGCTCAGTCTTTTCTATGTAGATGTATCTGATGTGAAAGGTTATGAAATCAATGTGTTAATCCACTTCTATTGCTTTACAGGGATTGCTTTGATCTGATGTTTTTTTTGTTTTTGTTTGAAACAAGAGATATGTGAAACAAAGATTCATTGGTCAAAGGGCGGAATGTACTGCCATTTGTTAAATTTTGTTTTGACCAATGACTTTGTGTTTCACCACTGCGCATATTAGTCGCTCAATGTTCACCAGTAGCACATGGTATGTTTTGTTCAGTTTAGCCGCCCATGGGCTTTGACATTGCATCTGTATTCTCCCTATTGGCTTTGACATGGCATTAGCCATTACTTTCTGTATTCAGTTGAGCCGCCTATGGGCTTTGACATTGCATTAGCCATTACATTCTGTATTCTGCCTATTGACTTTGACATGCTATTAGATATTCTGCCTATTGGCTTTGACATGATATCATATATTACATTTTGTATTCAGCTCCGCTGCCTATTGGCTTTGACATGATATCATATATTACATTTTGTATTCAGCTCCGCTGCCTATTGGCTTTGACATGATATTAGACATTGCATTTTGTATTCAGCTTAACTGCCTATTGGCTTTGACATGATATTATATATTGCATTTTGTATTCAGCTCAGCTGCCTATTGGCTTTGACATGATATTATACATTGCATTTTATATTCAGCTCAGCTGCCTATGGGCTTTGACATGATATTATACATTGCATTTTGTATTCAGCTCAGCTGCCTATTGGCTTTGACATGACACATGACATTGCATTTGATATCTAGGTTAGCTGCCTATTGCCTTTAACGTGGAGTTAGACATTGCAGTTGAGAATCCAAGCTGTATTTTTCCAAGCTGTGTTTTTGCACAAGATGAACCAAGATGTTTTGTTCTCACAGTAGACTAGACATGATAAGAGAAAGTACATGGGTGTTGTTCTCTCTGCTTGAGCTTGTGAACAGGAGTAGTCTTGGAGACCTGGCCAGTCTCCAAAAGGCTTGCTCAGTTTCCCAGGTCTGAGAGGAGGGGGCACACCTTTGTAACGAATGTAACAGGCTGCAGAGGGTCAGATTCGAATCTGCCGGACCTCGTGCTGGAGCTTGGCGCAGGCTGCCAGCAATCCCGTGTGGGTAGATGAATCTCTCTTTCTCGCGGCTGACAGGGGTCATCAGCTTGCAGACCTTAGAAAGATGAAGCTGTAGATAGTTCCCACACGGTGAAGTATTTGTTTTGCTTTGCATTCAATATCTTATAAATATAACCTGCTGTGTATATTGCAAACTGATATATTTTGTTTGATTAACGCAGACTTGAAAGCTACTAATTCGTCATTCATAAATATTGTGGTTGGGGAAGAATTAACAACAATAAAAGTCTTCTTTGACCTCACAAGTGCATTTCTGTTGTGTTATGTTAGTGCTTAGAAACTAAATAAGAGGAAAGCACTACACCCATGAATCTGTGCACAAGAGCACATTTTCCAATTTCAAGTATATATGCATTCAAACAGTATAGAATAATGCTAAAGGTGAGAATAAAAACATCAATTAATATACAATTTCAGAAGAAAAAGAACAGATATCTGTTCTCTCAAATGGTCTATTCACAAAATTCCTGATCTCATATGCAAGGAGAAAAGGACAAGGATAAAAACGCTGGTTCACCAAAATATTGTGCAGAGAACAGCCAGCTTGTGACCTTGCCAAACTAAACTGAAGATTCTTAATCTCACATGCCATGCAGCTTCTAGACATTTTGAGACAGAAAACACCACATAAGGAGTGGTTTCGAATTTGTATACCCTCAAAACTTCTCATACTTTTTGACAGCAAGAGGCAAAGCAGGATAATCTATTATGATCTTTGCCTACTATAGACAGTTCAGATTAATCATAAGTGTTCCTCATTTTCTATAGCCTGATGGCAACAAAGATACTGCCTGGAATCAGACCCATATGTCGCCATCTATTAGTAAAATAAAATGGGATAAGGGAAGAGTGCATAGCCTCAGTTTGATGTACAGACTTCTAGTTTAAATAGGAAATACGCAATCCAGGATCTCTTCAAATTTCGATTCGCAATTCATTACCACATAGGCGCTTGTCAGACTGCCTGTAGATGGAGTCACTTAAAACTTGTCCCATTCACAGAACCGGAATATTTCTTTCACAATTTTAAACAAAATAGGGCTGCTAGAAGAGGTGATACACCTGAGGACCCCAAAACCCAATGAAGTCAGTGAGATCTTAATATACCACAACCACGGAATCACAGACTTTCCAAAATGTCACTCAGACCACTCTTGTATGGTTCAAGTTCCTATATGGAACATATGTAGACCAGTAGAGAAATAGGGCCTCATTTTGAGCTTGAAATCGAGCGGGCGGCAATGCTGTCCCCTGCAGGGTGCACCAGCATCTTCGCAATGTACAGTGAACATTGCAAGTGTGCTGGGCAGGGGGACCCCTGCCCTGCCCATGCCAAGTTCATGGGCAGTGCAGGGGCCCCTCTGTGGCCCCCTGCACCTGTTCTCTGCCAGCTGGCAGAGAACGAGGTTGTAATCCACAGGACAGCGCTGCATGCAGAGCTGCCCTGGCGGATTACGACCTTCACTCGCCATCAACCCGTCCGGATAACCGATCCCTGCAGAGACGGCAGAACCCTGGCGGTCTGACCGCAAGGATCTTAATGTGGAGATCGGACTGCTACAGCAGCAGCAGTCCTGACCGCCACTGCGAGGCTGGTGGTCTTACGACTGCCAGCCTCGTAATGAGGCCCTAAGTCTCAATTTAATTTGCCTAACTATTGAATTTATAGCTGGATCAAATCTTAGTGGTACTAACGGGGTTCTTTTTGGGAGTCTCAGCAAAGATGCTAGGAAGTTATTTTAAGCAACCCCTAGGGCATCAACGTTATAATACCCGTACAAGGCAATTCTAGCTGCCTGAGCTCTGTAGGTGTCTAAAGCTGGGGAAACTAGGTGGAAAACTGATTGGCTAGCAAACCTTAACAGAAAACCTGTCCTGGAAATTTGTGAGGTCCGTGATTGAGAATCGGAGAGCCTGACACTAAGGTAATCAAATTCACACACTCTCTCCAAGGAGGTATGGACCAGGGTCAGTCTGCCCTAAAATACCTGGGTGGATTTATTGTCTTAAACTTTGTTTTGTGTACATTTATCCCTAGACTATAAGCAGTGCAGAAAGAGGTGAATATTTCTACAAAGGTCTGTATCCCTCTAGGTGGACTTGAGGTTAAAAGGGTATAATTCTGCAAACAACAGGGTAGGTGTTTTCAGACTGGCTAAAATAGGTGATTCATTTTCACAATTGCTCAAATATTCCACACTGATATTATTAAACAGTAAGAAAAGAGTGGGGTTCAGGATGCAGCCCCTGCGCTCACCTTTGCTGACCATTATGGTGTCTGTTAATTCACCATTTGGGCCCCAATGACCTTGTGCAAAATTGTTTGTATGAAACATATCATTTTATCCAATAAAAATGACGGGACACCCAATTTCTTTAAAATGTCTAAAGGTCGCCCTTGGGTCAACAAGGATTATATAAAGACTACCACCATGAATTTCCACTGTCTTACACCTAAGCATAAAAAAGCAAAATACATGGTCCACTGTACTAGAGCTTGGACTAAAGCCAGCCGGGAAATGTCAAAGGATTTCATTTTCTTGCATCCAGGCTGACAATTTATCTAGGACCTGTTTCCAAAAGTTAATTGGTAAGTTGTCACTTAAGCTAATTGGACAGTAGTTACCAGGTACACTGCAACATCTCTTCTTATGAATTGGCACATTACCTGCACCTTTCCAAGTAGGAGGAACTGGTGGTCCTGCAACGTAGTGTTAGAAAATGCATTGATTTAAGCTTCCCAAACAAAGGGTTGAGATCGATATTCATCGCAGGAATTGTATCCAGTCAAGGAACCTTCCCAGCTCTCCGAAGGTACACAGCCAAATGGGTATAATTCATTGTGAATGTAAGGGGGGGTCTATGTTACTAGGGGCCAGATGTAGCAAAGGGTTTTTCCCATTCTGTGTCAATGGGAAAATGTGTTCGTACATATGGCCCCAGGTGTAGAAGAACCAACACCAGGAGAAATATTTCTGTCTACGCTAAAGGAGGTGCAGTAGCATTGACAGTCAGAGGCTCAGTAGTATTCCCCACTGATTCAGTACCACTGATAGAGCCTCAGTACTATTTCCCACTGGTGCAGTACCACTGATAGAGCCTCAGTACAAGTTCCCAGTGGTGCAGTACCACTCATAGTCAAAGCCTCAGTACTATTTCCCACTGGTGAAGTACCACTAATGGTCAGAGCCTCAGTGCTATTTCCCACTGGTGCAGTACCACTGACAGTCAGGGCCTCAGTACTATTTCCCACTGGTGCAGTACCACTGATAGTCAGAGCCTCAGTACTATTTCCCATTGGTGCAGTACCACTGACAGTAAGGGCCTCAGTACTATTTCCCACTGGTGCAGTACCACTGATAGTCAGAGCCTCAGTGCTATATCTCACTGGTGCAGTACCACTGATAGTCAGAGCCTCAGTACTATTTCCCACTGGTGCAGTACAACTCATGGAGCCTCAGTACTATTTCCCACTGGTGCAGTACCACTGATAGACAGAGCCTCAGTGCTATTTCTTACTGGTGCAGTACCACTGATAGTCAGAGCCTCAGTACTATTTCCCACTATAGGTGCTATATAAATATATATATCCGTCTGAAGCGTTCAACCGCCTTGTGGGACAAAACACGGGTCGGAGGTTTCATTCACTTTTAGCGTTCCCCACAGGCTAGCATATTCCAGAATGTCTTGCTGTCCCCGGATCTGGCAGCTTCCAAAAGATCTTCCCAGGTTCTTGTTTCCCAAGCTACTGAAGCCATATCATGAGTCCTTTGTTTTTCAATCCTGGCCCCGTGTATACTTCTTTCTTCCCCCTACTTGATGGCATTAATAAGTGTCGTCTTGGCGATTTAGCAAAATTGATTATTATACTGTATATGTGATCCTATTATAATGTTGGTGTCATTTTTAGTGTCTTGTAAGAAAAAGTATTTCAGTTCTGAAATACTTTAACATGGACTTCCAATAAGATAGGAGTGTTCTCCAAATTTAGGCTACAGCGATGACGAACTGGAATAAGGCTTCTATAGATTGCTGCTATGACAGTCGGGCGATTGGGTACATGTTCGCATTTTAAGTTATTTCTGTTAACAGATAGCCCAGCTACTCATTTTTCAGGAGGATCACACGCTGCGTTAATCAAAGAGTAGTTCAAGTAAAGGATCAGGGGAGTCGTGGTCATTATCATATCTAAATTTCACAGTTTATCAATCATTTCATCCCACAGTTTTAGGTCCCAGAGTATATAGTCAATGTACTTCTATAAGTCCCTCTTTTATATATAGAGGGTCACACTAGTGCCAGAAAGTGACCGACGATCAGAGACACGTAGGCCATGGGAGTGTGATATGGACTATTTTAAGACAAACCCTAGTAAATTGGTGAATGTTAATGACTCCATTAAGTTACAAATGGCCCAATATGCATCCTCGTCTCTGGTGAAATCCGCAATTATGGGGGATGC
Organism: Pleurodeles waltl; assembly: GCF_031143425.1. Classification (NCBI taxonomy): domain Eukaryota; kingdom Metazoa; phylum Chordata; class Amphibia; order Caudata; family Salamandridae; genus Pleurodeles; species Pleurodeles waltl. The sequence continues at coordinate 253,004,781 of NC_090436.1, forward strand.
TTCAAAAGCGGTATTAATGTCACCCCCTATAATTATGTGGGAATCCTTGCCTTGTATGTTTAAAGGATGTGTCCCAGACAATGAAAACATCACTTGTCTGAATCATGATTGTAAAAAACATCCAGGGAATAAACATTGAAATGTAATTAGCCTTCAAATGTTACTCCTGAATGTAGCTCTAGTGCATCAAGGTGTTGCTCGTATTAGTAGGGATGTCAGTATGTGTAAATTGATTCTCACCCTCCTTTCCCCTGTGTTGCCCAGCAGGACTGTCACACTTGTGCGAATTGCCAAGGCTTCAATGCTGGTAAGGCATCAAAAATACTCATACTGTCTACGTGGCTTCATAGGGCCCCTTCGTATAGATGCAGTTTGGTTTTATCCGAAGGCCCTGGTGTTATTTGAAGTTTTATGCATTGGTTGTAGTGGACATAGTTGCTAGACAGATTAAATTCTACCTATGTATTCGAGCTGATGCGATCAGTGTATCTGAGAGATTAGTTCTAGATATATCCCAAGGTTTGGAATTCCATTCTGGGAGTCAAAAAGGAATCATTTTATATCCTTTACAGTCCAAGAACTGCGTAAGGCTTTCAGGGTTAAACCAAACATTTGTTGTAAATACCACACAGTGCCTCCAGGGCAAGTAGAGAAGTTTAACGGTACACTAAAAAACAGAAGGGAATATTTACAAGAAAGTGGAGCATCAGCTGTGATGCGCCACTTTTCTTGCATCGCCCTGCGCCCCCTAATGTCACCACGTAGCACTAGACTATATGGCACACGTTAGGACAAAAGCGTCAACATTTTTGACAATATTGTAGCGCTTTGATGGACTAGCGTCAAAACTTTTGATGCTGGTCCAGCAAAGGCTAGGGAGGCCCATAAGGTATAATGGCATCATCACTTTAACGAGCAGGTGTAAAAAATGACCGAAAAAACTGGTGCAGTGAAATCTTGTAAATTTCACTGTGCCGTTTTTTAGGCCTCCCTGCTTGGGAATGCCCCCGCATACATTATACCTGGTGCAGGTATAATGTGGCGCAAGGAGTTACAAAATGGTGCAATGCATGCATTGTTCTACTTTGTAAATATGGCACACAGTGGGGGCCTCCTTGATGCCTCCTTACCGTAAAAAAAGAAATGAGGCTAGGGTGGTGCAAGGAGGCGCAAAGGGCTTGTAAATAAGCCCAAAAATATCTAAGATTTGTAGTGCAACAGGGCACAAATGGACATATGCTTTACCTTTTGCACTCTGGCCAATTCAGGCCACTCTTAACTAAAGGACTTTGTTGATTCTATGTGAAATAATAAAGGGTAGAACTATGGTAGTTCCCACTATTCCAGTTTTGCTCAATGTACTCCTGAATGGTGATGTAACTTAGAATACATCAAACAATCAACTTCCTTTCTCAACTAATTTCATTCTCATGTCGAAGATAGACTGCCCTCTTGCCCAACACTAATTTCAGACTCCAGCAGTTCCCCTGTGTTGAGGTCCGTACCAGGTCCTGGGTATCATGAACACAACTGTGAAGTGCAGTGAAGTGCCTGCCTATATCTATGACTGGACTGCACAGAGACCACCAAACGGAGAGATGCTACACTTGGAACCTGAAGCAGTCCTGCACCTGCAACCTAGAGCATTCCTGAATCTGTAACCAAAAGTGTTCTGGCTCGTGCAAACCGTAGTGCACCTGTTTCTGCAACACCACTGTATAGATGACATCAAGATGCAGTTGTCCTCCTTCTCACAACTATGGCCAGTGTCCCCGGTAGTGAGAAGCATCCCAGCTACTTGATCATTTATTGGGTCTGGCTGACATTCTACGATACAAGCCTCCTTGGCTTGTGCCTAGGTTGGGAGGGGGAGCACTGACCCTGTTGCCTACTTCCAGAGCAATTGTTCCCTTTACAAGGTCAACCATTTCTTGAACTTTTTGGAGCAGTACAAGCAGATTATTAGCATTTTCCCATGGTCCACTTTCCCCCAGACTCCAATGGGGAAGGGCTCCTGGTCCAATCCCATTCGATAAAGAACAGTGCAACAAATGGCACACACATTTCTGAATGTGAAATTGCCCCTGCACCCACCTTGATGATGCTACTCATGGACATGTCTGAGAAACTTAAAGTGGGAGTAACCCTCTTAGGGTACTTTTAGACCAGGCATCCTTAGTGTGGTTCTCCATGACTTTTTAGCCTTCTGACCCCTGTTTGGAGCCCTTCGTTTTTACTGGCTTCAGGACTCAGGGCACTTTACCACTGCTGACCAGCACTGAAGTGCGTGTGCTCTTCCCCTAAAAAATATAATTGGCTTATCCAAATTGGCATATCTAATTTACTTATAAATCTCTAGTGAAATGCACTACATGTGCCCAGGGCCTGTAAATTAAATACCTGCAGCACTGATTGTGCCACCCACTTCAGTGGAACTTTAAATAGGACTCAGGCCTGCCAATGCAGAGCCTGTGTGTGCAGTTTTAATCTGCCATGTCAAACTGGCAAGGGAACTCACTTGCCAGGCCCAAACCTTCATTTTTAATACATATAAGTCACCCCTAAGGTAGGCCCTGGACAGCCCCAAGGTTAGGGTGCAATGTACTTAAAACATTGGACATGCACTTTTAAGTTTTACATGCTCAGGTAGTGAAAAACTCCATTTATTTTTCATTACTGCAAGGCCTATCTCTCAGTAGGTTAACACTGGGATAACCTTATTACATTTAATAAGTGTAGTTTCCAATTGGGAAGGGATGGGGCTCCCACGTTTGGTGTCTCTGAAATCACAATTTAAAATCACAACTTATGGTGAAGTGGATTTTAAATTGTAATTCTGAAAATACCACTTTTAGGAAGTAGGCAGTTTCTTACTTTAAATCATATAGTGCCTTCTGCCTGTCTCTAAATACACATCTGTGTGGGTGACAGGTGGGCTCTAGTGCATTCCATCCAGACAGCCACACACAAAGGGGGCTTAGATGTGACTGAGTGGCCATCTGCATGTTGATGGGCTTTCCTGGGCAGGATGGGAGGGAGGAGCTGACACACCTGAACTGGCTGTGTAGTGAGCCCTCACAAAGGGCTGCATAACCCCCTGTAGTGTGTCCCGAGCCAGGGCAGGGACTTTGTGCACTTCAAAGGCTTCTCTTTGAAGTCCCCAACACTTCAAAGAGACCACTGTGTATAAAACCTGGACTTTTGTCCCAAAGTATAGTTCACTTCTAGACCTGAGGACATCCTGCTGGACTATGCTGGAGTCCTGCTCTGCTGTGCCTGTACTGCTGCCCTCCTTGCCTGTGCCTCAGTGAGAAGGGCTGGACCTGTATCGCTACATTGCCAGCACCAAAGTGACACCAAAGGGCTTGCTGGCTTTCCTCCTGTTCCAAAGTCTCTGGGACATCAAAAGCTTCACTCACCCCTGCTATAGCCTCGCGATTCTGCCAACTGTGAGTCCTGCCCTGCCAAGTGGAGCCAATCCAGTCCTGAATACTGCATCTCTCACTGACGCTGATGCATCGGTGCTGCCACTGGGGACAAGGACATCATAGTGCCGGCTGCGTGGCTCGGAATTGATGCATCACCGGCTGTGCGGCTTGACAACGGTGCTTCACATTCATCACCAAGTGTTCACCGACAACACATCCTGACTGGCCGGATCGGAAACGACCCATCACCTGCACATCTCCTCCTGTGTTCCTTGCATCAGGTCTCCGTTGTTGACGCATCCTCCACCCAAAAGGTACTTTTTCAGTGAGACAAGGTTTGTTTCTGTATCTGACCCGCTCTCCATTGCAGTTGGCTTGACTTTTCAGATTTGACCCTGTCTGGCACAACCAGATAGCCCCAGTTGGCGCCTTATGCATTATATTTGCAGATATTCTTTAAAAGATCATATTGCGACTTCTGCCTATTGGATTTTTGTCATTTTGGTCTTGTTTCATTCATTATATTAAGATCTAATTTTCTAACCTGGTGTAGTATATGTTTGTGTGGTTTTGCACTGTTTTACTGTTTTAATTGTTGCACAAATTCTTTACACATTGTCTCCTAAGTTAAGCCTGCCTGCTCTGTGCACAGGTTAATTTATGATACGTATCGGACTTACCCTGACTAGGATTGTGGTTCCTGCTTGTACCCGGTGCATAACTCTGCCAACCAGAACCCCAATTTCTAACAGGTACACTGAGTGTGACATATCCTTACCTGCACTTACCACACTGACCTCTTTTCTCTCTCATTTTAAATTTAATTCTGCAGTTTACTTGGAGTAGCACAATTGATTGACCTGGTACCTTTTATGGCTGCTGGAACCAAGATTCCACTTTCTTACTCAAAGACTGGCCTGCATCTTGCTACCCTACTCAGGTTGTTCCAGCAATTAGACACTTTGCAACAAAGCTCCCACCTTTGCACAAAAGCCAGCCTAGCGACGTTTCAGGGACTGCCTGAGTCTTTGCCATCTTGTTCTCCTGGTACAGAATCGGACTATCCATCTATGAGCTACGCTAAGTTGCCAGAGTTTTAGAGGATGAAGCAAACTCAAATGCCTTTGCCTTTGGCCTGTGACTTATTGGAAGGTCAACAAAATAAATTTTGAAAAACTGAATGTCACTTGATTTTGTCTTGGCTGTCAAAGGTAGAATTGGAGTAACTGTAGGCTCAGAACGGTACAGTGTTATCCCAAATGTTTAGGTATACATGAACAGATTGATCATATATTGACGATACATAGGCTTTTGAAGTTATTTGGTTGTGGTTAATAAGCATATTTGGGGGTTAGGGAATGAAGCCTCTTAAATATGTGAAATTTTCATCATTCATCATTCTTTTTCTGATTTACATTTTAGTCTGACTCTCTTTCCCTCTATTTCATGTCTTACTACAGGCAAGTGGTACATGCCCTTCATATTTTAAGAGTTCGGAATGATAAAGACGAGGATATGATGATCAGGGTCTGATTGTGATGATTTGGAATGTTAAGGTGACAACATGGAACTGGAAGTGAATCAATGAATGAATACTGAAATGTTCTAATATTGTGCAAATAAATAGTGCAAGAGGAAGGAATTGAAAAGTAGACATAGCCTACCTGCAATTCCTCCAGCCATGGTTTCTTGCTCATTTTAATGCCGTCCACAGAAGTGTCTGTTTCTGACGTTCAACTCTCTCCACCTTTTGTTCTCCAAGGCAAAAACATGAAAACTAGCTTGCTCATCTGAACTGTTCATTTTACTGTTTCTCTTTGAAGGTTGTCTTCACTTGTTCTCATGACCGTAGCTTAGACAACTGCTTGTATTTTTTTAAGATCTCATCACATCACCCTATTGGAACTTATGAATACCAGTGTACAAATGTATGCTTTGCTGACTCTCAGTGAGCTTGCTCCATTTAGACATGCTGGGGGGAATGCTGGCCAATGAACTCTGTGATTCATACGCTATAATTTGTTTTTGTAAATAAACCCCTTCAGAGTTTTAACGGGATGTGAGTAGAGTTATTTGACAGAACAGATGCTGGAGTGTCTGAGTTCTTCACAGACATCAGTTCTTGACTGTGGGACAGCTGGCCAAAATTTCAAAACCAAGTGCATTAAAAGTCCTTATAACACCCAATGGTTCCCTATCTTTGAAAAATAGTTGTCAGACTTAGAGTAAGATGTCTCAGATATGTCCTGTGATGATGTGCTACCACTACCTGCAACTCCAACTCTTCTTATCAAGCTACCAGAGCCAAATTAGGATAATAAATTGGCACACTGGACGTGGAAGCCACTTATCATCAGAGGTCACTACTGCTGTTTCTTTGTAGCAGAGTAAAAGAGTGTTACACTACATGTGGTTGAGAAATCACTGCTTGACCTGTCCAACAACTAGCTCATACTATAGGTTGAGATATTCATACTGTATTAGAAATTGGGCCTCCATTTGGCAGAGGTTTGTACTCTATTCAACTAGGGACCACAATCCTAGTCAGGGCATGTAAGATACACACCAAAAGTTTACCTAGGTTCAGCCTCTGGTAGCTCAGGACAGAGCAGTTAGGCTAGACTAAAGAGGTAATGTGTAACATGTTTGTGCACACACACACACACACACATACACACACAGTAACACAGGCAATATTTACCTGAGTTAACCTAGCCTAAAACAACAAATATCCAACATACACTAGCCAAGTTATGAATTTTCAAAGATTAAATCAAAATTTAGAGCTTAGAAGACAATAGCTCCAATCAGGGCTATCTGGTCACGCTGGATCGGGGCAAATCCAAAAGTGCAGTCCGACCACAATGGAGTGCAGGCTGGGTGCAGGAGTCATGCAGACCCGCTGACAGTACTTTTGTTGTGTCGATGCTCGGTGATGATGCATTAATCCAGAGGAGGGGATGCTCCGTGCTTGTAGGCGATGCATCATTTCCTGATAGGGCAACGTCATTGATGCTTCTATATCCAGAAGCAATGAGTATTGGTTCTAATGCATTGGTGTTGCATCAGCCAAGCTGGGGCTGCACTCTAAGTCGGGGTTGTTAAGTCATACAGTCGGCGAGTGGTGTCTGCGGCTTTCGTACAGGCATCGGCTAAGCAGCAATTTTGCAGCGGGATGCATCAATTTTAAGTAATGCACCAGTGCTGTTGCGTCAGTTCTTGTGTTGCAGCACCACACTCACCTCCAAAGCCCCAGGATTGGATTTCGCACACTTGGCAGAGCAGGACTCACAGCAGAGGATCCCAGGTGCTGGTAGCAAGATGTAGGTGTCGTCTTTTATATCCCGGCCCAGGATGATTATCGGTATGCAGATGAACGCTGATGGAATTCCTGTCACACCAGCCCTTCCTGTTTGTGGCTTTCTGGAGAGAATGCACAAATGTACCTGTCACCTAAACCCACATGTGTATTCAGTGACAGGCTAAGACACAAAATGGTTAAAGTAAGAAAATGCCGCTTTCTAAAAGTGGCATTTTCAGACCTGAAATTTAAAACCCAACCTTACCAAAAGATATATATTTTAAATTGTGAGTCCAGAGACACCAAACTACATTTTTCTATTGTTTCCCAATTGAAAATTACACTTAGAAGGTGTTACAATGTAACCATAATGTTAGCCTATGATACAGATAGTTCTTGCAACAGTGGAAAAAAAAACTTAAGAGTTTTTCACTACCTGAATATGTTAAACTTAAAAGTACTGTAAGAAAGTGCCTCTTTTGACATGGTTAGCACCCCACTTTTTGCCTGGTATATGATGTGGTTTCAGAGTTTTAAGTGTCCTGGGCCCCTGCTAAACGGGTTCCCAGGGCTGTTGTGATGCATTGGCACAATTGGCAACACCTTTAGCTGCCACTATAAGCCCCAGTAAATAGTGCTTAGGTACCCAGGGTACGGGTACTAAGGGTAGGCCCCTGAGGGCAGCAGCACAGATTGTGTCACCCTCAAAGGACCCTGCATCCAAGTGCACTCAGCCCTGCCATTGCAGGCGGAGTGTCCTGGTGCAATCCTAAAATGCAAACATGACATGGCACACAACCTGTGTGAACTGTCCACTACATACTGCATGCAATGTAGGTAAGCCACCCCTCTGGCAGGCCTTAAAGCCTAAGGTAGAGTGTGAGTGCACTATAATGCATGTGTGGGCATAACTGCAAAAGCTATATGCTCCTACTGTGTCCTTGCCAAACCTGGGACATCGAAGTGTACAGAGCAGCCATTTTAAATGCATGTGCTGGACACTGGTCAATAAGAGTTTCACAGCTACATGAAGGGCACTCTGAACCCTGGGTTGTTTGGTATCAAACAACTCAGAACAACAAATCTAAACTGGTACCAGTATTGAATTTATTGCAAAATGTTCTCAGGGGCCACCTTAGAGGTGACCCACGCAAAGCTAACTAGCCCTGGCATGGTTTATGGCTGGGCCCAACCAGCCTGCCACCACCAGACAGGATTCTACATCCCTGGGGCGAGGGCCTTTGCTCTCTGGGACCAGAAAACAAAGCCCTCCTGGGCAGAGGTATTACACCTCCTCCCCAAGGAATGTGCACTGCCCTGCCTGCGAGCTTCAAAGGGCTTGCCACCCTTGAAACTAGACCCCCAGCCCTGCCCCAAGCAGCAGATGGCTGCCCTCATTGCAAACCCCCACTTTTGGCGGGAGCAACGGTGGGAAAATGCACAAAGACTAAAAGGAATGCACCAACCCTCAGGTTTAGCAGGTGAGGTGACCTTTCCAATTCATTTTCCTCCATCTTGCATGCTAGGAAAATAGCCAATCAGGGTTAGGGATGTGATGTGACCTCTCCCCTCAGGTCACATAATGAGTGTAGCCACCCTAAGGTAGATGGCCCATTTGCCACTACCAGGTACTCCCCTAAACGCTCCCTAAATGCAGTATTTAGTGGGCATCCCTAGACCTGCAGATCAGATTTGACGATCACATGAAGACCAGCGACAAAGAAGACACAAGGCTAGAGAAGAGAAGTCCTGCTGCAAGAAGAAAAAGGCACCAAACCCTGCCTGCTATCCCAGGACTCGGCAATCGCAACTGAAAGGGTCAACTGGACATCAGAGGGACTCTAGGAAACCCCAGAGGAACTCCAACCTTCTAAACATTGCCAAGAACCTCCCTCCAGAGTGAAGGCATCACTCTGTGCAACCAGCAAGCAAGATCCAGTGAAGTCCAGTTCACTGACCGGCCTCTGACCAAGGAATCAGACAGAGTAGCCAGATCAAATTTCCTCTGACGGTCCAGGAGGACAAAGCATGCAAGTGTACCAAGTTTGGTGGCACTGCAACCTCCAGGGGCTGAACGGTGCAATAGCCAAGGGTACTGGACCCCCAAAGTCAGACGTCCAGAAGAAGAGTCCATTTCGGACTCTCTGTGGACCAGAAGCAAGCACCAGTCAAGGGACTTCAAGACGCCCAAGAACCACCACCAGAGTGGCTCTGCTGACCTGCAAACTGCCCTCCAAGTGTCCTGCCCCCTGGTTGCAAAGGCCCCTTTTGCTCACAGCCCTTGGCGGTCATATCCACTCTACATCCGGCCTCCCTGACCCTTGCATCAGAGAACCAGCTGTGCACTAGGGGTCCCCAGCCCCTTGTGACCTCTGCTCTTAAAGGGGACCAACCGGACACACCTTTAATTCCACCTGTGTAGTGCATTTCCAAGTGGTCCCACTCCTCTGTCCTACACCAGCAACAAGACTTTCAACCTCTGCTCCCGCTTGAACCGGGAACCACCTGAACTTCTCCAGCTGGCCAATAGGACATCTCGATGACCCCGACCTAAAACCATAACATGACATTTGTGAAAGCATTCCGTGATTTTATATGCATTTTTAAAGTTTTCGCCCATTGATTCCTATGGTGTGTAATTACACACACAATACTATTTTTGTTAAACTTTGAAAATCATAACTTAAAAAGTACTTACCTGATTTTTGTAAATTGGTCCTGAGTTATTCTTTTGAGTGTGGGTCCACCTTTATTGATACTGTGAGTACAACAAATGCCTAGCACTTCTCCAAGACTGGTCTAATTTCTCAACCAAGCTGCCAAAAAAAAAAAACTATGGATTTAGGCACCGATCTCTTTACCGAGGGTGAATGTTTGACATTGTTCAGCATTTCATCCATCACTTGTTATTTTTGCAATTGTTGCCTTAAGTGGGATGGGTATGCCCAGACATGGGTCCCGTGCTCCCCATGCCACTGCAGTCAAGCTAGCCTAGCTGAGGAGGTGTGATACCACGAAACCAGTCCCAGGATGCTTGTTTCCAGTCCAGGGAAGACCTGGCCTGGCAGTTCGGGCTTGACTGTTCCCATGGGGACTTGTAGTGAGAGCCCCGAATACTGGGAATAAGGTACATCTACTTTGATCATTAGTAGCTGTTAGTCTCATCACTCAAATAAAGCATTAACAACAATCATGTATAGGCATGTTGGAATGTGTTGTGCTTTTACGATTAATCTCAGCATAAAATATGCAGTCTAACCACACCCCTAAAGGGTGTTGGCAAAGTTTCATCATATTCCACATTGAAGCATTCAACATACAAATTATGCACATTTAGCATAGTCCCTTAAAGGACATCACTTAGTTGTTCACAGTTGGGTAATACCATCTCTCACCCCTAGAGAGTGCCTTTTCACATGACCATTCACATGGCATATCGTTGGCCACAACACTGCAGCCATACACTTTGAATCACACTCAGCCTAAAATGCTGCACTTTAACCATACTCCTAGATTCCATTTCTGTTAAAACACATGTAACTACAGCCCTTCATCCCGAGAGGGTGTTCACCATTATAGCAATCCATAATAATCACATTCACACCACAATGACTGCAGTCATGATCTTCAGCCCTATAGGGTGCAGTTCCACCACCTTTAAACAAAAGTTCCAGCTGAGACAGAGCTTGAGAACACTTTGGCAACCCTTGAGGGGTGATCCTTTTCAAGTCCCCTGAAACTGAGGGATGGGGTCCTGGGACCCCAGTGCGTCTTCACAGGGAGTGCAACGGCACTCTCTAACTTTGTCTTCCCTTCCTAGGGCCCGGTACATGGGGTCCTGTGCCTCCCCCACCTCCCTGCCCCCCAATGGCATCTTCATGCCAGAATTGCCCAAGAGTCAGTTGCCATTCCTGCCAGGGCCTTCCCCGCAGCAAATCTTCAAAGGAGCAGCCCTGTGGCTTGACTCCAGAGGTCTGGGCTCCCTCCCTTTTTGAGTGTTTTGGGGCATACTCGGTTCCTGGCATGAAGGCTGGCTGATTGGTATAGGGCCCTGTTCCTGCAGCTGCAGAAAAAAGTAATTAATCCAGCCAAGCAGGGTCGCAAAAAGTCTGGACCTTGATCCTGAGCTGAGGCAGAGAAAGATGACATTCCTGGATGACCCATAAGCAGTACAGATAGGCTTTTGTAACCAACAGCAGTGTTCTTTTCATACAGGTTACAGTGTATACTGGTGTGACTCTGGAGTCTGTGAACCCTAAGAAACTGGAGTTACATCTTGGGGCACCCTTTCTCATTGGAATATAATGGAGTCTTACTACAGTCAAGACATTAAAGCACACTGGCTACCTCTTACATGTGTACAACCACATCATAAGGCCTATTCCAGGTCACCACCCACTCTGCATAGTCCCTACTGTGCCCGGCTACCTCTGTTCAGTTCTTGGGCTGTGCATGGCAAGAGTCTTCCCCATGCAGCCCTCACATGGGTATATATGCGTGTGCACACATTAACACATGTATCCAGCCCTGGGCCTCCTACCCTTGCTGCATCGCAGCAGCCTTGTCTGAAAAAGGAGGCACCGGCAATAAACATGTGCAGTCCATTTCACCATGAGTTTACTGTGGGTGAGTCCCAAGCTATGGGGCTCCCTCACAGTAAACTCAGTAGTGCACTACTGATTCTGCCAATCCTGATACACTAGCTACAGCTATTGAAGAGTGCTCCCTTTAAAGCGGTCTTAGTCCTATTTCAGCTGGAGAGCACTTCCCCAGGCTTTTAGTGGCAGCATGTATCCATTTCAAGACAGCCAGTCTGGCCTTTACATGCTTCAACCAACTGGTACCAGCTGATCTCCCTCTCAATTTCAAGCCATTTGTATGATCCAGAAAACTTTGCAGTAAAAGTTAAGACCTTTTGGAAGCTCTAAAATCTGGCTATCGACATGAGGCAGCCGTTCCTTTTCAGTTCAAGCTCCTCAACTCTGGAATAACCTTTAATTGACGTAAGAGGGTCTACTTCACTAAGTTAACAGCTTACAAATGCTAAAGTTCTGTTTATTTGGATAATAGGCTTTTTATGACCAGTGCCAAGAGACCAACTGCGATAGTAAGCGCTTATCTGTATCAGTTATATTGTAGCATCTTGTGAGACCCTTTTTAGAAATCATTTTGTGAGGACTAGATGGCTGTGACATATTTGAGAGATGGAAGGTGATAAGCGAGTGATCTGACTTAGGCTGCAGCTTTAGGTTTGCAGTATCAATAGTATTTGAGAAAACAAAGGTAGGCATGTGACCTCATGATCGTAGACCAGAAAAAACACCCACTTTCTAATTAGTCCTGACGTACTCTGAACTCCACTGTGCCTCTGAAATCCTTTACCAGTTAATAACATGGGTAGCAAGTGCACACCAAAAGAATAAGTATTGGTACCACTGAGTAAAGGCAATTCAATTTCAGTTTGCGCATGAGAGAATGATTTCTAATCTTAGAGATCCCTATCAGATCTAAACTCCAGAAGCATGTCAGCCTGACCACCTCCCTCAATAACTCCCCTGTTGATAGTGAGGTAGCTTTAGTTATTTCCCCACTCCATTCCATCACAATAAGAGCCATTCACTATACCAAGAAAATAGTAGCTGTATCTTTTCGATCTAAACACAGAGTTTACACAGATTCAGTTAGTTGAGCATTGAGGCATAGAACTGAAGTAGTCCGGATATTCTAGTGAGGTTGTCACCGAAGGGAATCTCTTGGTCCGCATTCTGGCCAGGACATTGGTCTCTACGTAAAGGAGTGAAATAGTGGTATAAATGATATCCACGCGCTGGTTTACCTTTATTATGTGTTACTGAAATAACCATGTGTTGATGGTCTGCCCGCAGCTATTCTTTTCTGAAGAAAAATATCAATCATATGCGCTCTCTGAAGAGATGATATTCGCTTGAACATCACAGCCAGTAATCCATTGCAGTCCAGCACATACCTTTCTGATCACCTCATTTATTTGGGCTCCAAACTCCTCTGGCATTAAGGCAATGGAATGCTGAACCCTGGAGAAAATGTCCTATTTCATCCATAGTGCCTCTCTCACTTGGTTGATGTAAACACTTCTATTAATCTACGTAAACTTGTGCACTACCCACGTTGTTGGAGATCATCTTGCCATGTGGGCTTCCTAGTCACCCCACTCAACTATACCTTTCACCCCTGATGACACTCAGGGCCCATAGTCTTCCTTCCCTTCTTCCGACAGACCTTCTTAGGACTCTCGAGGTGTAAAGGGGAGTTAAAATCAACACTTCAAATGAATTACCAGTGTAACCTATTTGGTCACAGATTAAATCCCAGAGATGGAGAGTGAGCTTCACAAGCTTATTATAAATGTGAGGCCAATTTATGTAAATGACTCTCAAAAAAAGCTATATAAGTACCGAATCACCAAAGGTGAGTTAAAGTGTCAAATGAAGTTAAATCGTATAAGCATAAGGAATACAAGAATTTAAGTTGCAGCAATATAAAAGATAAAAAACAAGACCTGCTGATCAGTATATAAATTGTGGTCCTCTTGGTTAATCGTTGGAGAAACTAAATTAATCTAAGTACCCTAAATTAAGTTATAGGAAAATCCTAATTAGGTCTCAGTAAATATAGGAAAGTCTCAGCATACCAGAAGCCTCAGTAGAAGTTCTGACAGAGAGGTGTTTGTGTAGCCTAAAGCCCTAAAGCCCCAAAGCCCCACAAAGGGATAAAAAGTAGAGAGGTCAATACCCCCTCCCCCAAGCCTCAAGAGGAATAATCTGCTCTCATCAGAGGCTAAAGATAATCTACTCTTGTCTAACTAGGTGAATACCAATTAAAACACCAGTAGTTTTCCATCTTCCACAGCTGAAATTGGCAACTCCCATCAAATCCTCATCCCACGAATCAAACATCAGGATGATCTAGAGTGTCTCTTGCAGCCTGGTCTCCAAGAAAAGGAGTCTTCTCTTTTCAGTTTGTTAGTGTTCCTTTGTCCTTGCCAAAATATCCTCCCATACCCCACTACCTCAGATGCACAATATGCCTTCCATTAACTGTAGACTCAGATGGACGCATCAGTAAATAAAGAATAGTATAACGCAAGCAAAACTCCACATTGAAGGTTAAACACACGAAACCAACATATATATATATATATATATATATATATATATATATATATATCGTAGATTAGTAATTAATATATATATAGATCCTCTACTTTGCATTAGTAACATTAAGGTACACAATATATGTATTGGCAATTACATCATTTTGTCACTATGTATTGTCACTCCTGTGAAGCATGATGGTATAGCCAAAATTACATGTCACCACTCCTATGGCTCAGCTGTGTCAGGAGTTGGACAGTCTAGTTCTCTACCTCATAAACAGTTGCAGCATGTCAGTCAGTGGGCCTTACTAGCCATATGGACCATATCATAGCATTATTTAGAGATGTCTCAACCAAAAGACCTCAAGCTGCGATGGTGAGCTTCCCAAGTGGTGTTCTGCTGAACGTAGTGTTCCTTCCAGGATGATCACCTTCTCCAATTTCATCCTTCTGTAACAGTGAATATCCCTCCTATACCATAATCTCAGATTGCACCATACCCACACGTTCTTTGAAATAATATGTTACAGTCTCCTCGAGGGTTTTAACAAGTTCCTAAACATCTAGCTTCCATATATTTCCAGTCCCTCATCCCTGACATCAAAAGGAAGTGGGAATGATCAAACAATTTCTGTTGCAAACAATCTATAGCGTCAATTTGAAGGACGGCAGACAAAAATAAGTAATCATGCCTAGAAAAAAGCCATGTGCCTCCAATAGTAGAATCACCACTTATCATCCAGCCCAAAGGAGTGAAACAGACCAGGTTCATTGGTATGGTATTGCCATCCCGCTCCAAGTCAATCTGTTATCCCCTGGGTACATGACATCATTGAAAATACCACCACAAGGACATAAAATTATTCTGGTGTCTCAATTAGTAAAGGACCTTTTTTATCATATGTCATTGACATCCCGTAACCAGGCATCTTGTCTAGGGGGCTCCAAGCTCAGTCCACTAAGAACTATTTGTCATTTTGCTAGAGTAAGGCCTAGGAGAACAAACTTTCTACTTAGTTTTTTTGTAGCGGGAGAGGGAATACTAGCCGAAGGCTCTAATGATGGTCTCCAGTATCGAGCTCCAATATGTCTAGAGAGCCATGCATTCCCACACTATTTGCACAAAGCCTGCTCTGAGCCTATAACAACGTGGGTACGTGTCAGGATGCGTAGGGTAAATCACGTAAAGTGTCTTAGGTGAGAGGTAAGTTTGGTGGATAAATTATATTGTATATGTTTAAAGCTGGCATTAGAGCTAGCCAGGCATACCCCTTCATGGATATGGTTCCATAAACACTCAGATAATGGTTCCGGCCTTACGTCCTCCCACCTAGACTGAACCAGCAGAAGCGTCACTGGCAAGTCCCCGTGCAACGCTCTTTATATATGCAATATAAGGTGCCCCCAAGCCATTACCAGGAGTGCAGTTAACGTGTCCGAGCAGAGGGGGGCCTTTGGGAAAGTAGGACAGAGCTTCTGCACCATTGCAGAGATTTTTACTACATTGCAGGGATTGGCCTGGCCCCAGTTGGAATGTATCAATCGCTTCAGCCATCGTTATAAAGCACCCCTCCGGGTACAAGTCTCCGAGAACAGTGCAGCCTCCATTTTTCCATCTATGGACCACCATGGATTCTGCTATTTTATGAAATGATTGCAAGTCGAAGGAAAATGGTTGCCATTTGATAATCCTTTTAAACGCGATTTACCATAGGTATGCCATTTGTCTTATCAGATAGGGAGTATTTGGCGGGACCCTGAAACCCCGCATTAGAAGCACCGGAAACTCTCTCTCCACATAGGACCCCTTCAGCAAGGCCATTTCCCAGGAGCCCCCTGGATCAAGCCAAGAGATAATATGTTGTAAATGTGCTGCAATATAATATTGCTTCATATTGGGAACATCCATACCTCCCCGACCCCCTGCCCGCAACATGGGGAGACTTACGCATTTGCGTTTATCCGCCCATAGCAAATCTTTAATGATACTATTAATCATTTTAAAATACTCTCTGTAAAACAAGCCTTGGAGTATATAAAGACAACGAGGAAGCAGTATCATTTTTGCCAGAGCAATCCTCCCCATGCGAGATAGAGGCAATTCTTACCAGAACTTCACAGAAGCTTTAAGTCCCTGTACCACCCTGCCTATATTAAGGTCTAGGTAAGTTTAATCAGTGGGTGCTAACCAAATCCGAAGGTATCAGACATCAGTGAGTTCCCAGGGGATTTCCAACTTGGGGAAAGCTTCCCACGGTTGTCCAGTCAGGGATCCCAGAGGGTAAGGTTTTGACTTAAAAGTGTGCACTCTTAAAACAGACACTTTCTCAAATTCCTTCATTACAGTCATCAGGATAGGTACTGCCTCTGATGTACTGCTAAGGTATATTAAGGCATCATCTGCGTATAAGGAGACAACATGGGTGGTCTCCCTAATTGTGATGCCCCAGGGGCTCAATGTCGGCCATAGTCTCTCCGCCTGGGGCTCCATGGCCAAAGCGAAAAGGATTGGTGAGAGAGGGCACCCCGGCACATTCCCCTACTGAGGTTATATAATTCAGACGCCTCCCTGCCAATTCTTACTTGGACACCTGGTTCTGTATATAGTGGCTGAACTCATTGAATACATTTAGGGCCAATCCCAAAATTCTGCAAAACTGGCCATCAGGCCAAGGAATCAAAAGCTTGTTTGAATGCAAGTGCCATGGCGTTGGTAAGTGGTTGTGAGGAACGATAGATATTGGCGAGTCGCCATATGTTATTTAGGGCACTTTGTTTAGGGACAAACCTGGACTGATTGGGATGTACAAGGGAGGGAAGGCATGGAAGGAGGCGTGAAGCCAGTATACTATTGAGTAGCTTAACATCTATGTTTAAGAGGGAAATAGGCCTATATGCCGAGGGTACAGTGGGGTCTTTACCCGATTTGTGAACCATTATTTTTATAGCTTCCTGTATGTTGTGGGATAGGCATCCCCATCATAGAGACTCTCCATGTACCTCTAGTAATTTGTCCGCTAGGGTATTTGCGTATCTATGGTAAAACTCCACAGGGAAACAGTCACTCCCCGGTGCTTTCGATGTTTTTAAGGAGGGGGTTGCTACTACCATCTCCTCCCTGGTTATAGGCCCTTCCATGCCGTCCCAGGTTTCAGGGGTAATAGTAGGAAGAGATACCTGGGACGTGTAGTCCCCAAGACTACTCATGCTTATCGGTGGAGGGTGAGCATAGCTGATATTGAGATGTGAGCGGAACACCTTATTAATGGCCCTGTGCACGTAGACAGAATGTCCACTGCTGTCAGTCATCGTGAGGATAGGGGTGTGGGATGCCTCCCGTTTACCCAACGTGGCTAACATGGCCCCTGTCTTATCACCCTCCGAGTGAAGACATTGGCGATATGCTGTATAAATGTACTTTTCCAATATGTGCCAGTTATCCAGTAAGTATTTACGGTTTAGCGCCACTCCCCTAGTTTCTCGGGTTTGGATGGGTGGTCTTTCAATGTCCCCCAGGTCTCGTTCAAGGATCTAGATTTCTCTTTCAAATTGCTGAAGAACCCCTTGGTAGTCTTAAGACAGACTCTGTGGACGACTGACTTCATTGCCTCCCAATCTATGAGCTTACTATTCGACGTGTCCCAGTTTTCCTGGAAATAAATTGTCAATGTATTTGCAACCGTGTTTTCACTTGAAGAGGCCAAGCAATACCCTTTCAGTGGTCAAAATGCTGGTGCGGCCAGTTACTTCTGATAGTGCCTCTGTGGCTTCCCCCACAACGCCATGCCTGCCAGGCAACCCCAAAACATGTGCTCCATGTCTGTATTAGGTGCACTGCAGCTGAGGCAGTGTGAGGAGGACCCACACATTTTCTGAAGGCTCGCCGGGGTAAGGTAGGCCCTATGGAGAATGTTATGCTGGATTTATTGCAATTTAGCGTTTTGGGACAACACAGACCTGACAGCCTTACGGTGATCACCCCCAACTTTTTGCCTGCCTCCCTCCACTTTTTGACACTGTTTTTGCTGGTTTAGGACTCTGTGCACTTTACCACTGCTAAACAGTGCTAAAGTTCATATGCTCTCTCTCCCTTAAAACATGGTATCATTGGCTCAAACCCAATTGGCATTTGTAATGTACTTGTATTTCCCTAGTAAAGTGAACTACATGTGCCCAGGCCCCAGTGGACCTGCAGCACTGATTGTGCCACCCACATAAGTAGCCCCTTAACCATGTCTCAGGCCTGCCATTGCAGGGCCTATGTGTGCACTTTCACTGTCACTTCGACTTGGCACTTAAAAGTACTTGCCAAGCCTTAAACTCCCCTTTTTCTGCACATAAGTCACCACTAAGGTAGGCCCTAGGTAACCCATCGGGCAGGGTGCTGTGTAGGCAAAAGGCAGGACATATACCTTTGTGTTTTAAATGGTCTGGTAGTGGAAAACTCCTAAATTCATTTTCCACTGCTGTGAAGCCTGCTCCTTTCATAGGCTAACATTAGGGCTGCGCTCATATACTGCTTGAGTGGTAGATGCTGATCAGAAAGGAGTAGACATGTCATATTTGGTATGACCAGAATGATAATACAAAATCCTGCTGACTGGTGGGGTTAGATTTTACATTACTATTTGAGAAATGCACTTTTAGAAAGTGAGCATTTCCCTGCACTTAAAATCCTTCTGTGCCTTATAGCCTGTCTCCAATCCACATCTGGGCTGGCTGACAGCTCCCTTGTGCATTTCACCCAGACAACCACAAACACAGGATGCTCAGTCACACCTGTACAAATCTGAATACTGAATGGGTCTTCCTGGGATGGAAGGGTGGATGGCCTGACACTTACATTTCAAAGCACAGTGTCCTGCCCTCACACAATGGACTGCCAAACCCCCTACTGGGACACTGGCAGACAGGGTTGTACTGAAAGGGGACCTTGTACACTTCAAAACCACTCTTTAAGTCTCCCCCACTTCAATGGCACTTTTGGGTATATAAACTGGGTCCCTGACCCTACCAACTCTGACACTTCCTGGGACAGATACTCTGAACCAGACCCTGCAACCTGCCAAGAGGAGCTGCCTGGCTGCCCAAAGGACTCACCTGGACTGCTTTGCTGTGAAGGACGGCTGCCTTGCTGTTGCCCTGCTGCCTTGCTGGCCTCTGGCTCTGCTGAGAAGTGCTCTCCAAGGGCTTGGATTGAGCTTGCCTCCTGTTTCCTGAAGTCTCAGGGCCAAAATGACTTAATCTCTGCACAGGAACACCTTGCACCAATCGACGCATAGCCTGATGGAATCAACGCACAGCCTGCCTAGTGGTGAAAGAATCATTGCATCGCCGAACCGGAATGACACAGCCTGGCTTCCCGAGTGGAGATTGATGCAGTGCCAGCGTTGCGACCGGAACTTCGACACACAGCCCACTGGATCGACGCATTGCGGAGCCGGAATAACGCAGCCCAACTTTCTGCGGGATGAATCGACGCAGTGCCTGCCATGCGATAGAAACTCCAATGCATCACCCACCGGATCGACGCAGCACCTGTGACTTCATCCTGCATGTCCAGGATTTCCATGCATCGTCCCTGGGCGTCAAAAGACAAATCTTGATTGTTTTGACCTTAATTCACTCAGATAAGTATCTTATATTTTTCTTAACCTCTGTGGTGTATTTTTGTGGTGTTTTCACTGTGTTATTCCATGATTTAGTGCACAAATACTTTACAAATTGCCTTCTAAGTTAAGCCTCACTGCTCAGTGCCAAGCTACCAGAAGGTGGGCACAGGATAATTTGGACTGTGTGTGACTTACCCTGACTAGGATTGTGGTCCCTACTTGGACAAGGGTGTATACCTCTGCCAACTAAAGACCCCATTTCTAACACATGGGTAAAGTAATACTCTGTCCCATTCCTTGGGAGTAAGGATATGCCCCACATCTTGTTCGCAGCTCCTACGCAGCAACTGCAATGGGTCCAGAGAGGTTGGGGCCAGGACCCTGATGAACCATGTGATCAGTCTATGGGCCTCCCCATCATATGAATTGCATGCACTAATAGATGTTGGTCATGCTCTGTGTCGGTGATGTGCCATAGCCTACCATTCCGCCACTAACCTGCCATAAGCTAAGAGATGCCCAGTTTACAATGGATATTCTATTCTGCCTGCAATTGATCATAAGGGAGAAGTACGCCATCACAGAACAGGTCTCCCAGGGTCCCCAATCCCGCTGCAGATCAGGCCTCCTGGCCCTCCGACCCAATCAACGCACAAAAGGATTCAACTAAGGCCAATCGAATTACAGGAGAATAAGGGACAATATCCAGCATAAAGCGCAGCCCTCTGCAGTAGCTAGTGCATACAATGTGCAGAAGACCATTAGTCTCACGAGGAAGGGCCGCGCACTGCCCCAATAGTCTACCGATCAGTGCCTGTGCATTGGGCACCGATGACTGCCCTAATTCAGAAATTTGCCTCCCCACCAGCTATCATGCCAGCCATTGTAACTGCGTCACATTGTAATAAGACTCAAAATTAGGAGTTTTCATTTGTCCACCGGCAGCTGTAATGTGCACAATGCTACTCGACGGCGGCCTCAGTTCCATATGAATTTTCCCAACATTGCATGAAGGGCATGGAAAGTAGATCATGTGATACGAGCTGATAGGTTATGGGAGAAATACAAATAGCGGGGTGCATGACCATTTTGGACACCATCACCCTTCCTTCAACTGTGAGTGTCAAGGTGCTCCAAAAGTCCATTTGTGGGCGCAGGGAGGAGATGACTCTGGTAAGGTTGCAATCTATTAAATCTTGTGTGGTGTGGTAAGTACGTATACCCAGATATTTAAACCTGTGAGGCTCCCATCGCAGCAGGTGGTGTATAACAGTAACCTGTTGTGGGGGAAGGCAATGCTCTCCTAATGGAAAGACGCATGACTTAGCCCAATTGACCCCCAAGCCCGAGACCTCCTGAAACGCAGCCAATATCTCTGCAATCTCCTGGATTCCCTCCTGAATGTCCCTCACGTAAATGAGGACATCATCTACGTATGGTCAGACGATGTGTGTGTCCACATCCAGTGGTATTCCCCACTGCTGGGCCCGCTGACAAAGCAGCGGTGCCAGCGGCTCCATAGCAAGGGCAAACAGAAGCAGTAACAGGGGACATCCCTGGCATGTCCCTCTACTCACTGGAAAGATGAGCTGACCGATTTTACCTCAGGCCCTAGGATCGGTGTAGAACAGCCTAATAATGCTCTGAAGGCTACCATTTATGCGCAGTTTAGTTAATGTGAAGAAAAGGTAGCCCCAATTCACAGTATTGAACGCCTTCTCTAGACAGAATACAAGGCAGGCATCGTACGCCCAACAGATTGGGGCCACTTCCATTATCCTATGAAGTCACTGGATATTAAGCATGGTGGATCTCCCAGGAATGGTCTGGGTAAAGCAGGTGTAGCATATACTCTAGGAGACGGACTACTACAATCTTACTTAGAATTTTATAATCTGTTCCCAACATTGACAATGGATTTATCCCCCTCAGCATGAATACGTGCCTGATAAACATGGAAATCTAGCCCGCGCAGCACATCTTTCAGTTGGGCGTGACGGTCTAGTGCCTCTGTTAGCTCTCTGCTCTTCAGCGTGACCCCAAGCCACCACCTCCAAAGCCCTGAGGCCCACCCTGATGCCCACCACAGCCCGTATACACTGGTCTCAGATGACCACTTTTAGGGCTTCCCACTCCACATGTTTTGTGGACATGGCAGAGACCCAATTAGCTTCAACATAACATACAATGACCTCACCTAGTTACTCCTTAAAGGCCTGATGTTCTAGCATATCCGGCAGACTATGTGATCTAATCTCACATGTAGGTCATGTGGTGTGGAATAACAGGACTATTCGCAAGACCCAGGAAACAGTGTCCGCCAACTGTCATGTAGGGACCAGTGCATAAGCCATTGCGACAGGCATGTGGTGGTCGCCATGATTGGTGAAGCTGGCAGAGGGGAATGAGAGGTTCAAGCTGAAGATCAAGGACACAATTAGAATCCCTTCCTATTAGCCAAGGGATCTGGGCCCAGTGGGTCAGGATATTAAAGAGTTTACCTAGGAAAAGCGGGTTGTGCAGTGTTAGGTGTGTAGATACTTCCTAAGAAAAGAGGCCTGCCATCCAGCTCTGCCTCTACAAAAACATACCACCCTTCCAGGTTCACGTCTGAGGACAGACATCAAAAGGGTACTCCAAAGCAGAACAAGATGAGCACACCCCTCGCAAACCCTCAATAGGTGGTGCTGTAGCACTGACCACACCATTGCTTTTGGAGGCGGGAGTCTTCACCCCTAGCTATGCGTGTTTCCTGAAGTAGTGCTATTTGTGTCCCTCTTCTACGTATATATTGCTGCACTGCCTATCGCTTGCGCTCTGTGCCCATACCACATAGATTTCAGGTCGAAACACCCACTTTAGCCATTGCTGCTGGCTGATTATGCGACAAGCCGGCTGGGGGTGGGGAAGGCATATGGGAAGGAGCAATGAGCATGGGGGACCACCACATTCATGGATGAATATGGAGAACACTGTGTAGGGGAACAACACCACAGTGGGCCTGTCGCTGCTGCGCTGTGTGAACTACGAGAACATAAACCCCCTTTAACTCCCATACCAGGGCAGTCCCTGAAAGGTGATTACCCAAACAGTTAACTGGCAATCCTATGTTTAGGAGACTCTAGTCCACTCTCATAGACTCAGACGCCCACTCTGTTGAGTGGGCAGGAGAGCAGTGTGTGCCGCTCTGAAGGTCCAAATAGCACAAACAGTAACAACTATCACAAGATTGGAAGACAGACCCATCTCTCAACTGTAATGAAGAATAATTGAGATACAAAAGATAGTGCAACTTGTAAAAGGATATAGGGGACACCACCACTCTATGTTGTCTCTGGAGCTCATCACGGCAAGGCAAGGGCCAGGTGCTTCCCTCCCGTGGCAGCCAAGCACTGTGCGAAGCATCAGAGTTCCAGGGCATCTTGCCTGGATGCGACTAGGCCCACACCAAGATCAGTTTCATTCACAGGGCTTAATTGTTCTTCTATATCATGTCGCCTGCCATCTGCAGGGTCACATCTGGGAGTACCAGTGAGCTGGCGCTGCTCATCGATCCTTGTGAAGACGGCTTCGATTTGGGGTCATCCAAGTCCCTGCAGTCTGGGGAGCACTACTTCGCCCACCTGGAGGCCATAGTCAACAGCACCTGGGACCAGCCCTCCTTCACCTGCACTGGAGTGAGGGCCCCGTTGGCTTAAGCAACTCTGCAGGTCCAGTCCCGATGGCCAGTCTTCCTCTTCTGCCTGCTCAGCAGTGCTAGAGGAGTAGGCAGGATACTGGTATCATAATGGTGGTGCTCCACCCAGTCCCAGGCATCGGTGGGTTCAGTAGAGAAGGAATTAGCTCCACTAGACATGACTTTCAGTTTAGTCGGAAACAGCAGTGAGTAATGTAGAACAGCCAGATGGCGCTTACCCTTCACTCCCTGGAAGGACGCTTGTCGGCAACTGTACCGCAAGTGTGTAGTCTGGGAAGAGGTGAACACGGGCGTTCTCATACATGATGGGCGCTGCCGAGCAGATGGCCCGGAGAATGGATTCCTTGTCACTATAATTCAGTAGTTTGGCCACCATTGGGTGAGGGGGGACCCCTGCCGACAGTTTATAGGCTGGGACTCGATGGGCCCATTGAAGCTGGAAGAATGCTGACAGTTGCACAGAGGCCACGGTCTGTGCCAACCAGTCCTCAAAGAACTTTATGGGGTTGTAGCCCTCCACTCTCTTTGGGAAGCCAACAATGCGGAGATCATTGCCGCAGGACCATCTCTCAGAATCTTTCACTCTGGTTTTAAGTTCTTATACTTTGGCTGCGAGAGAGCAGACAGTAGCTGCCAGAGGGGCACAGCAGATTGGTGACACCACAGTGAAACCTTGGCAGACGACATGACATCTGCAGCCCAGGTCCTCATCAGCGTAGGGATATAATCTACAGTGCCTTGCCCTTCCATAAGAACTGCCATAGATACTATGAGACCCACCTCAACCCTCGCTCCACAGTAGGAATCAGTGTGAGGGGGCAAGAGCAGTCGAAACAGCAATTGTTTCTGAGCCTTTCATTTTTTCCAGGGGCTGGAGGTCTGATGGGGGGTGCAACAGGCACCCACACCGATGCACTGTCCTCTTACCTTTTTCCTCAACAGGTGTCAGAAACTAGCCTCATCTGACTGCCAGCGCTACCGCTAATTCGTTGTCCAGGTGAGCATCTCAGATTGGGGCCTTCCCACTCACACTGCAGAGGCATTGTACTGCTGTACTTTGTGCAGTCCGCTCCATCTTGCAGCCCTCATGCATCAGATCTCCTCCGAGGGGGGTCACAGGCTCACTTCTCCAACCTACATTGGGAAGCGCTCTGGTCCTTTGCCTCCAGGTGTTCAGGCTCAGCGGCTTTCAGGCTCCAACATGTCTGCCCTGCTCTCATCTACGGCTCCAGACCACCCTCCAACCCACTCAGTGCTAGGCTGTGAGTTCTGCTAGGTCGATGCCATACCTCCTAACTCCTCAAAAAGTGCTTCTGCAGGCGCCTGGCATCCTCCACACCCAAGCTGCTACACTACTAAAGCATCTCGGCAGGGGATTGCGGGTATAATTGCCAGATCATGGGTCAGATGAGTGGAGCTGCACTAAGACGCGCCCACAATCTTGCTCGGGCTAGCCACACCTTCCCCCAGAAGGAGATCCTAGATGACTGGAATTTTGGGCATTCTTCTAGGTGCTTCTACTTCAATGTGCACCTTGCAGCTGACTGGTGTCTGGGGTACAAATAGGACAAACGAAAAAAGGGTCACTTTCAAGTGCAAGATGCAAGTCTGACAGGACTAGGAGCAGTACTGGCCCTGAGGCAAGACTGTGGGGAATGGGCGCCCAGTGCAAATGCCAGCAGGGCACTAACACCCATCAAACAGCGGTACTCACAGATAGAACGGGAGGCCATCCCCATACACTGGGGATGTCTGTACTTCCACTTATATCTATGTGGGAAGGCATTCACTGTTATCACTGTCTACAAGCTGCTCCTTCCCCTCTTCAAGGGATCGTCATCCAAGCCACCACTGAGACTAGAGAAGTGGATACTTCAAGTGCAGGAGTTTGAATTCCATGTGGAATATCAACTGAGCACCAGGAATCCTTCGGATTTCCTGTCTCATTATGCCCGTCCTGCCACCTCACAGGAAGCTGAAGAAGCTCGAGAAACTGAAGAATACGTCAAGCTGGTGTTGTACAGAGGGAGACCGCTATCCATGCCTCTGTCAGAGGTAGTAGAAGCCACCGGGCAGGATGACTGTATGCAAATAACCGTGGACGCCATCCGATCCTGCAACTGCCAACACCTACAGTGCCGAGAAATGTTTTGCACCAATGAAGCCAAAACGACGCTGCAAGCTATATAACAAGTTTGCCATAAATTCTCTGTGAGTGACGGAGGCTGTTTACTACGAGGCCCCCACGTTGTGCTACCCACGTGCTTGAGTCTTCGGGCCGTCCTGCTAGCCCACCAGGGCATCGAAAAATCGACTCCAGAGTAAGGTCTGGTTCCCAGGCCTAGACAAGCAAGTGGAGGATGCATTCAAAGGATGCCTTGTCTGCCAAGCCAGTGGGTCACCTGACCCCCCAGCACCAGTAATCACCGAAAATGGCCTGCAGCCCCATGGCAAAGCGTCAGTGCGGATTTCTGGAGCCTTCCCGACGGATCCCACATGCTAGTAGTGGTTGATGACTACTCCAGATACCCCAAAGTGAAATTGTGTCATCTACTGCAGCATCAGCACTGATGGAAATGGAGAAAATGATGGCCACCCACGGTCTTTTCGATGAAGTCCACGCCGACAATGGACACCCGTCCAACAGTCATGAATGGTCAGATTTTCTGAAGTCCTGGAACAATAAGCATCGGCGGATCACGCTTAGGTTGCCCCAAGCCAACGAGGAGTTGGAAAGATTTGTGAAGGCTTTGTCAAAGACTATCCGCATAGCCCTTGCATAATTCCACAACGTTGAGAGTACCTTGTACACTTTTCTCTGTGAGTACAGGGTCATCCCCCATGCCACCACTGGGATCACCCCGAGCAAGCTATGCTTTGGTCGAGCAGTGACTGACGCCAACCCGCACCACCCGGTGTGGCCCACCCAGGACAAGACTTCCACCCGGTCAATGGAACAGATATTCAGCAATAAAATTACACCTCACGGAAGCGGAGAGAACAGGAGAGCATCAGCAGCGTCAGAGACCCTGTACTGGTCAAGGATCATCACCCCGAAGTGAAAGTCCGGCTCCCTTTTGAGACTAAACTGTGGACAGTGACAGCAGTAAATGGAACAATGGTAACTGCTGAAAATGGTAGCGAAAGTGTCAGGAGGAACGTATCCCGGTCTTCGAGGCAGTTGTTCTCAGAGCGACAATGAGGATGCTGACCCGTCACCTGGCTCCGTGTTACCGAAAAGTCACTCACAAGATGTTGGGGTGGTGTGGGAGTGACCACTCTCACCCAGACCCCCAGCCTCTCCTGTGGCCTCGACTCAGGGTTCAATGGGGAAAGAGCCATCGGATGGTGGCACCCATGATTTGCTTTCAGGAAGGTCTGGCACCGCTTCAACCTGATGTCCAATCCGGGCCCATTCAAGCGGTATGTTGATTATGTAACTGACTAGAAGACTATTTTCTCCGTTGGGATAATTTGTATGTTGTCCTAGTTTTGCATTGGGCTCCTGTTTAGTTCTGTTCCAATTTTACTCCGTCTAGGGCAGTGCTTTACTGTTGTGGATTTTTCTTTCTTTTTATCATTTTATTTTACTTGGTTGGGGAGGAATGTAGTGTTGATGCATTCAGGGAACACCATAACGCAGTCCAAGTGGAGGGGTGCTCGCTGCCTCACCCTCCCTGCGTGTGTCAGATGGTCGAGGTGGGGTGATGCCGGGTTTGGGAGTGAAAGAAGGATGTGATGTAAGGGGGGGCGGGCGGAGTCCGGAAGTAAGTGAAAATAAAGCAAGTGACGACCATGAGCGGCTCCGAATAGTCACTGAGAGTCTACAGATCGAGGGGATTTTAAAAGTTAAATGGTATAAAATGGCATCTATGTCAGATGTATTCAGATGAGTCTGTCACAAAAGTTGGGCGTCTCACTAAGT
Organism: Pleurodeles waltl; assembly: GCF_031143425.1. Taxonomy (NCBI): domain Eukaryota; kingdom Metazoa; phylum Chordata; class Amphibia; order Caudata; family Salamandridae; genus Pleurodeles; species Pleurodeles waltl. The sequence continues at coordinate 253,031,879 of NC_090436.1, forward strand.
ACTCTGAGGAAGAAAGAGATCTGTTAAATGAAGATTACGTGTAAGTAATCAATACATTGACACAAGTCAAAAGCTTAAAATAATTTTGCACGTGTATTTTCCGAATGTCCAACAGATGGCAGAAGACACAAGGGTGTGCATTTAGGAAAATCCCCCAGTCTCTAAAATGCTTTTTGCTACGCTGATGGAGCACCTCAGTGATGTTTGTAAAGATGCTGTCAACCAGTTATGCATCATATAGCATGCTGACGTAGGGCCTTATGCAAGTTGTCGTACGAGACACCTCCTTAAGTCGAAACTAAAATCACATATGTTGATCTGGAAGTCGCCAGTAGCAATTTACTACTCATAATTAAGAGCTGATTATTTCATTCAGTTATTTAAAGCGTGTTTTAATTTTTACAGTTCTAGGAGATTTATTTTCTGAATAATTACCACACCACAGCATCTCTCATTTTACTATACTAATTTACACAGTATGTCTCTCATAGATTGATATTTGTTCAAAAACCCTTATGTTTACATGAAAACAATTCGACTGAACCCAAAGGTCTCCTACGTGTGTAGTCTATTACTTCCTTCCAAAGCATTAAATAACTCCGAGCAAAATAAATATACGTTATAAGTTCTTATGATCCAACAATAATCCAATGTCAAAAGTGCTCAGCCAGTTAAAAGTTATTTGCTGGCATTAGATGTGACAGGTAAGTCACAAGTTCAAATTCAGCAAGGTCAACCTCCAAGATTAGTAAACTTAGCATCATAAAATTGGGTAACAGTTGGAAGGTGATGTGACCTAAAAGCTAGAGCAGCGGTCTCCAACCTTATCTAAAATAAGAGCCATTTATGTTTAATTAAAAAAAACACCCAGACTTACTAACACAAATTATCAGTGTTAAATAGTGACCACTTCAGACAAGATTCCATTAGTGGCCACCGCATGCAAGATTGGTAGTAGTTACTATCTCAGTGCATCAGGTGAGAACATCACCAATAATGTTAAAAAAAGTTTTTCAATTCTGAATGCCTCTACATTTTATAACAGTGATATATACAAAGGCTCCAAAGACAGAACATGTGTATTACCGCAGCATGAATTACCATTTAAATATCAGCCTTAAATACATAGGTGGTCATTCTGACCCTGGCGGTCTTTGACCGCCAGGGCGGAGGACCGCGGGAGCACCGCCGACAGGCCGGCGGTGCTCCAATGGGGATTCCGACCGCGGCGGTAAAGCCGCGGTCGGACCGGCACCACTGGCGGGGTCCCGCCAGTGTACCGCGGCCCCATTGAATCCTCCGCGGCGGCGCAGCTTGCTGCACCGCCGCGGGGATTCCGACCCCCCCTACCGCCATCCAGATCCCGGCGGTCGGACCGCCGAGATCCGGATGGCGGTAGGGGGGGTCGCGGGGCCCCTGGGGGCCCCTGCAGTGCCCATGCCACTGGCATGGGCATTGCAGGGGCCCCCGTAAGAGGGCCCCTACATGTATTTCACTGTCTGCTGCGCAGACAGTGAAATACGCGACGGGTGCAACTGCACCCGTCGCACAGCTTCCACTCCGCCGGCTCGATTCCGAGCCGGCTTCATCGTGGAAGCCTCTTTCCCGCTGGGCTGGCTGGCGGTCTGAAGGCGACCGCCCGCCAGCCCAGCGGGAAAGTCAGAATTACCGCCGCGGTCTTTCGACCGCGGAACGGTAACCTGACGGCGGGACTTTGGCGGGCGGCCTCCGCCGCCCGCCAAGGTCAGAATGAGGGCCATAGTTTCTAAAACCACCAGCTACTCAGTTCTGAGACAGACATATTTTACTTTTAAATGCATCCTTTTTAATTTTGGAAACATACCTAATTTAACCAAACAAAATCTTTTCATTTACTAGACTGGGTTACACAATTGGAAGCTACTCTCACAGGTAGCTGGAGAGCTACCAGTAGCTCCAAAGCTTCTCATTGGAGAACACTGGGACCCAAACTTAGGAACCAGATGTGAATGCTGGCACTGGTGCTTGGGTCAACCTTGTAGAAGTCTGGGCAAGTCACTTAATCACCGTGCACCATAAAGATGTGAAATATGTTTGTGTAATTCCCACTTGAGGTACAACAGGGTTGCCTCCAACCCCCCCCCCCCCACACACTTAAACCCCCCCCCCCAAGTAACGTACAACGCTCTGTTGCTTCTTAGCTGGTTTCATGCTACATAAATACCAATACATACAAACAGTAATACCTGTTATACATATTTGATGTAAGATTATAAAAAAAGGTTATTACCACGATTATATTTATTTGTTATCATAGTTGAGCCTCAGAAGTGTTATGGTCAGATACAAATGTAAATAGCATTTTTACCGTTCTTGTTTTCCAAGAATCTTCAGAAATCACCTCATCTGCTCAACAAACATCAATCTCTTTCTCATCCCTCTCACAAACAGGGCCTTAACATCAAAAGTTCAACCCCTCCAAAGTCTGCTCACCAATGCTCTTCATGGTCCACCATGTAAATGACATCACAGACATCATCACACAATATTACCTTGACACACTCATAAGACTTGGCTCACACTTACAATGTACACACACCTTAGATCAGGGGTCCAGCCCCTTTCCTCTAGTATCTATTTCTGATCAATGAAAACCATGCCAAGCTACTGCATAATGTGTTAATTAGATAAGGGTAAAGAAAGTTGAATGCTGCTGCTACAATTCAGTACTGCTGCAGAGAGCACACAGCATTAATGACAAAGCCTATATTGGGTCACTTTTTTCTTGTTTACGAATCACCTCTGACAAGTAGTTCAACATAAAGAGTGATCTCTTTGTCATCCAATGCACATAATGAAACAGCTCTGATTTTGAAAGCGTGACCAGCAATACTTCCACTAACTAGCTAATTGCCCTGAAGTTCATAGGCAGATGACCACAAAGAGCAAATCAGTAAGTTATTTATGTAACAGGTAATTGCATTCTTAGCTAGGTACATTACCAATAATAAATTTCACAAAGCATATGCAGACTTCATAGCTCTCTACAAGTAAATATATCTCTGCAGTCACCTTATACCAATGGCTATACAATTCAAGTGATCACGAAACACAAATTAATCAAAGAAGAGATTGCTCTGGGAAGCTAAGGGTCAAATTATTATTAAAAGTTTTTGCAGTCATGAACGGTGTGAATCGCAAAAATAGGCTGTTTGTGAATGCAAAATCACCTTTCCTGATGTAAGAAAGGCCTTTACAATCCAATTTTGCGAAGTTGCATAATTTGTGAATCTCTAAAATTACAACTAGGTAATCGCAAAATCAATGCATGAACCATCCACAAATTGTGAATGGCGCAAAAGGTGATTTTGCATGTGCAATTTACCACCAACTCAAATCAGGTGGCAATCAGGTGCAAACTAAAAAAAGAAGCCCAGGGTGCTTCAGCTTTTTCCACAATGGCTGCACTCTACGTCATGGAAAGGTGGATGAGGATCCTGGCGGGTTTGAGGAGGGCGAGGAGTTGACAGGAGCATATTTTCTTAGTGTGCATGACATTGTTTGATCAGACAGAGGAGGACATAGGACAAGTTTAGGTTAAATTCTGCCATGACATCAGACCTAATAGCAGATCTGCAATCACAACTGCAGCAACATACACACACACACACAGAGAACCCATGCAATTCCCACTCATGTGCAGGTGTTATGTTCCATGCACCTCTTAGCCTCAAGAACCTACCAGGGGGTCATAGCAGCAGCTGGAGGTTTGTCCCACCGTGTGCTCTCATGCTTCTTCAGTGGATTCCTAGATACCAAGATAAATAAGCACATCAAATTTCCCAATATCCCACAGGACCTGCAGCCAACAAAATTGCAGTTCTTTCAGGTAGCCCAATTCCCACACACCATTGGCTGCATTGATGGGACACATGTTGCAATCTGTCCACCATCTGATAATTAATACATATACAGAAATAGGAAATGCAGCCATTACATGAACATACAGGTCCCTGCAGTTCCTCACACTTCATCACTGATTCAGTGGCCAGATTCAAAGGCAGTATCCATGGCTCTTGGTAAAAATCGCTATTTGGTAATCGCAAAAGCGGTGCTTGATACATCTGGGCCGAAGACATTAAAGGGAAAGAATGAAAGGGGAAAAAAGGAATAAAAGAGAAAAGAAAGTAAAGAGGGACAAAACAGGATGAAAAAAGAAAGAAACAAAGAAGAACAACATAGAGGAAAGGAAATGAGAGAAGGAAACTAGACAAGCACTGGTAAAATGAATAGGTTTGGGTTTAATGTGTGAATGCTTGTAGTGAGACCAGACTTGAGCGAGAAACAGGGAAGGGAGCAAACAGGATTGGACAGGGAAGGATATTGTCGTAAAGCAGTCCTTCAAAAAGTACAATGCAAGCACTGGACTGAAGGTGGAAGGACACACCCAAACAGCCAGTAGAATTAAGAAAGAGACAAATACTTCACAAGGGATGGTCAAAGGAAGACAATGGTTGAAAGCGGTAGACCAGATCTCGCAAGTTGTGAATCACAAATAGGTAATCGCAAATCAATGCATGAACCATTCGCTAATTGCACGTATTGTAAGCAATATGTCTGCTTAGCAGCAATGCTGTCATAGTCCAGACCTAAAAATGGATAGACGGGGAAAAATAACTAAGGTAAGAAAGAGAGTAGAAAAGGGAGAAGATGTGATAAAGGAGAGAAAAATAGAATGAAATCAGAAAATGAAGGGGAGAAAGGGGAGAAAATGAGGATAGGAAGGAGAGGAGTGAAGGAAATCTGAAGAAGGAGAGAAGGGGATTAGGAGAGTGGGAATAGCAAAACAGAAGGAAAAGACAAAATTGCAGTAAATGTGAAAAAGGAGAGCAGAAAAGGATGATTAAAAAGGGGAGAATGCACATAAGAAGAAAAGGAAAGAAAAGGGTCAGAAGGGCAATAGAAAAAGAGAAAGAAAGACAAAAAAGAGAGGAAAGGTGGGAAAGGAGAAACTAGAGAGGAGGAAGAAAATGAAGGTGAGCAGGTGTTTTGCTTTTCACAAAAAATTGATCTGACAAAAATCTCTGGGATGCACTTCTTAATCAAAAGAAGACATTTATTATTTCACTATGTGAGGTTACCAAAAGGGTATTAGCATGTTGAAAGCACACGTTCAAAAATAGTCACAACAATGAAATCAAAACATACCAAAATGATTCTCCACTGCAATGTACACAACAAATATAAGTTATAAAGCAAAGTAAATAATGAATTAAAAATGCATCACTGTAGGGCCTGTCAGGTGATTCATCTTTCTCATGCCAGCAAGATAATAACCCCGTTCGACTGCGAAAGAGGTCTCTACCCTCATGGGAAATATATCAGGTATCTGACGTCTAGAATCCTGATTGAGGCCACTGACCCTCTCACTGTCGCACTGGGTTATATTTTTAAAAAACCTAAGGAGCTTTTCTGGAAAAAAACCCTCATTTTGCAATTCAAACATGCTGGCTAGTTTAGGTATGCTTTGAAAATAACACATTGGGGTTTGGCCACAATCCCAAGATGTCAAATCAAAACAAGGCTGTTCCCTGCCGTCTGAGTACATCTTTCTCAACCAAAGCCCTGGGTGAGAAAAAGAACAAAAACAAGACAGAATGCACAATTTACAATGTGGAAAATTACGGACAGCCTTTAACATGGCAATGTCTAATGCTACGATAAAGTCAATAGGCAGAATGAATCTAAGGCTAAACTGAATACAAAATGTAGTCTGTAACTGGTGAACACTGGACAGCTAATCCAGGTGCAAAGTGGTGCAACACAAAGTCAGTGGTCAAAACACACATTTCACTACAGCAGAAAAAGGGAAGAAGAAAAGGAGAGAAGGAATGAGAAAAAGAGGAGGAAGAAAAAAATAAAAGGGAGAAAATGGAAGAGTTAAAGGGAAAGTCAGAAAGAACATAAATGGGAAGAGAAGGTAAGGAGAAGAAATGAAAAAAGAAAGAGCATAAATGGGAGAAGATGGGATGGGAAAACAGAGAAGAAATGACAAAGAAGAGAAGGAAATGAGAAAAAGAGAAGGACTGGAGAAAAAGAGAGAAGAGAAGGAAAGGAAAGGAAATCGGGAAAAGTTCACAGATGAGGGAGTTAAAAGAGGAAGGGAGAAAGAAAGAGAGAGAAGAGAAACAGAAGAGCAGGTGAAAGAAAGTATCACAGTTCCCATGTGTGAGTACTGATGCACAACCAAACTTCTTGTAAAACTGAACACTTTCGCATTGGTAGTTGATTCATGGAACAGCCTTTTACTATGAATGAAGAAGCTTTAGCTCAACAATTTTTCACAAGATGGTGGGCTGTACAGGCGTGGATTGTCAGGCTCCTTTGCCTCAAATAACAGACATTGCCTTAGCAGGAGGAGAACCGGCCTATAAAATATCGGAGATGACTATATATTATAATTATGTATTATATATATTTATAATATTATATATTAGGTAATTTTATATATTGGACTTATATAGATAACATTACATATTAGATATTATATACATTAGAGATGACTCATAGGCATTTTCCTGTGAGAGCTATTCACAGGCAGCCTCTGAGCTACTCCGGTAGCTCACGATCGACCTGTTTGGCACCCTTGTCGTAGATGTGTTCCTTATCCCCTCAAAATACAACATCCAGTGAATATATCAGGCACACAAGACAGTTGGAGGACCTTGTATCATACACAAGTCAAATGGACCCTGCCCCTTATCTTTCAATGATCCAGCAACACTGAGCTCCATTCCAAATAGCCACCTTCACCCTCCTTTACAGAGCCCTTCTACCTCTCGCAACCAACTAAGCTTTCAACACCACCTCACTCCATGTGCAGACACTGTTTACATTTCTGAGCTGGAGTTTTTTCACATACCAGTCATTGTGTTAGTTTAAATCTACAACAACACTCCAGCACTTGAGAATGCATTTTTTACAACATGAAAGTCTAGGAATGGACACATTGTCGATATTGTTATGGATTCAGGTGGCATCTCTACAAACACATTCAAGCACAAACATGTCAGACCTAGAAAGATTTGCTTACCGACTAGCTTCAAGAACTCATCAAGCTCTCTGTTATGCAAAGGCCAACTACTTCACAGTTTTCAACAGTGAAAAAACACATGAACATCTAAGCCCCAGTAAACCTAAATGTCAAAACCTTGAGCACCCTGCTACACCAATAATCTCAGTAAGTACTAGAGCACCATTTGCAGACAAGAAAATAAATGGAGATCGTTTAAGGCGCTAGCTCAGTATGACCGTAAGGGAGATGCAGTCATCAGCCTACCAGACCATCTGACGGTGGCATACAGAATAACGCTCCCATCAGCAGCTGTGGTGCCGATGTGGTGCCCGAATCCCAACTCCTTCAACCATTAACATCTACGTGACCCACCACGCAGGATGAAACAGGAGCAGCAGCTCCCACAGTGGTCCGCAAAGGGCATAGGAGGGGGCTCGCTGCCTTGCAATTTTTAGTAGTGGTCTGTCACCCGGACACAGTCCATGATGCAGTCAAAGCGGGACTCATGCAATGGGTTAGCAAAAGTAAATAAAAGAAAAAGCATTAAAACACCTTCACAGGTGTGGGTGTTATTGAGCCACCCCAGACAAAATACTGCCAATGCACATTGGTATACGTTTGTGGCATATCAGAGGATTCCAGGGATAGCTAGTACCAACCATCACACAAATGCTTGCCCTGCCATAATTGTGGTAGTTCCAGGCCTAGGCTGGATGTAAATGCCATGATGACATATATCAATTGTATGTTGCTGGACCTAACATAACAGTGGTAATTACTGACATACTATGGGCACCATGCACCTCAGAGGGCCTCATTATGAGGTTGGCAGTCTTGAGACCGCCAGCTTCACAGTGGCGGTCAGGATCGCTGCTGGTCAGACCGCCAGGGTACAACTGTCTCCGCCGAGATCAGTGATCCCGACGGGCTGACAGTAGCAGAGGTCGGAATTCGCCAGGGCGGCACTGCATGTAGCACCGCCCTGCTGATAATGACCTGGTTCTCCGCCTTGAAAAGGCTGGCATAGAACAGGTGCAGGGGGCCACAGCGGGGCTCCTGCACTCCCCATGCACTTGGCATGGGCAGTGCAGGAGTCCCCCTACCCAGAACCTTTGCAAAGTTCACTGTCTGCTTTGCAGACAGTGAATACTGTGAGGGTGCTGGTGCACCCGTAGGGCGACAGCATTGCTGCTGGCTCGGTTACGAGCCGGAGACAATGCTGCTGCCACTTTCCCGCCAGGGAAACCTCGGTTTCTGCCAATCAGCCTAGCGAGAAAGTCTTAATGCAGCTATGTCCTCACCTGTTGAATAGTGCACTCTACCTTAGGGCTGTCTGGCCTGCTAGAAGCGTGACTTACCTATGCCATTGGAGGTGGTTGTTGGGCTTGGCATTCGGAGATGCATGGCATGCCGACTTGACCTTTTTCTCTCCACCAGCACACACAATCTGCAATGGCAGTGTGAATGTGCTTGGTGAGGGGTCCCTTAGGGTGGTACAATACATGCTGCAGCCCTTAGGGACCCTCCCTGGTCACAGAGCCCTTGGTACCTCTGGTACCTTTTACAAGGCACTTAGCTGTGGGCCAGGGGTGTGCCAAATGTGGGAACAACGGTACAGTTTAGGGAAAGAACACTGGTACTGGAGCCTGGTTAGCAGGATCCCAGCACACTCTCAGTCAGGTCAGCATCAATATCCGGCAAAAAGTGCGGGGTAACCATGCCAAAAATGGCACTTTCCTACAGTATGAATGTAGTTAAATTGCGTATAGCTAAATCGAGTGTTACGCAAGACCTTGTGGACTTGTTCCGTAGCCAGCCACCATTACCTATCCTGGAGCTTCCTGCCCAGGGCTGCCTCCCACCACTCATGTCTACATGGTAGATAGTCTGTGAAAATTTCCAGTGCTGATTAGTATAGCCACAAGACCAGGCTGCGCCCATGTCCAAATGTTAGAAAGACTTGCAACTCATGAGTTTGGGGCTCTGTCTGGCTCCCAGTCCATACGCTTCACATGGACATCCCCTCTGCCCCAGACCTGAGGAGCTGGTCACCAGGGAGACCACCATCCTCTGTTAAAGAGTCCATTGTACACAAAGTCCACTCCACCTAGCACTTCCCTACAGTGACTATGCCCACCTCAAGCCATTGCTCCAATCTGCATACCGTGAAGTATCCCTCTCTACAGTTAGGAAGTTCAAACAGAGGAGCCACCAGGGCGTAGAGCACCGGATGGTGCAATCTCACTGCCAAAGCCCTCCAACACCTCATTGCGAAGGTAAACAGTCATAACGGTGGGGCTCCCAGTGTGTTCTGTCCCAGCATCGAATCCACAAGGGCACTCCTGCACTGGGGCTCAGTAAACTCCCCAAGATCCTGAGCATCTCTAACTGCTAACCGTCTGGCCAGCCACTGCAACTGTGCTGAGAGAAAGTGCAATTCCATGTCAGGGACACCCAGGCCACCACTTCTGGTAGGCCTGTGCAGGGTGGCAAGGGACACATGATTCCACCCTCCATCCCGGGCTAATTCCCGGAGTACGGCATCAGGGGCCTTAAACCAATGACGGGAAATTAACTTCTGGAGATTAGTAAAGCAATACAGTTCCTGTGGAAGGACCAAAATCTTGATAAGGGCAACTCTCACCATAATGGGAAGCCAACGCTAACTCTACGTGTCTGCAACATTGCCCTCAGGTTAGCTTCCCACGTGTACCCCCAAATACTTCAGCTGAGTCGGTGCCCATTGAATGTGTTGGTTCGCTACAGAAAGAGGTGCGTCAGTCCAACCAGGGGGCAGAAGAAAGGCATAAGTTTTCTCCCAATTAGTTGTAAGACCCAGAGCTTCACCAAACTCCTCCAGTATGGGCATGCACCATGGAACACCCAAGTCAGGATGTTGCAGATAAATTAGCATGTCTTCTGCATACAGGGACACTATATGCACTTGTGCTTACAATGGTATCCCCCAGGGAATGCCCTAAATCCTCATTATACTAGCAAAGGGTTCCACTGCCAAAGCAAAGAGCACTGGGGAAAGATGGTAACCCTGGTGTGTTCTCTGAAACACCCAAAAGGATTCGAAGATGCTGACCCATCCCCCCCCACTGTCTCACCGGCCCATGTATCCGTATGCAGAAGCGCAACGCAAAGGCACCAACAAAGGCACAGATTCATCCTCGGCTTCACCTCCTGCAAGTAGGACCAGCCCAGTGTGTCAAAGGCTTTGTGCAAGTTTATGGAGAGGGCGCCTCGGGCATAATCTTCCAGCTGCTCCTACAGGAGTTGAAACAATCTACTGATTTTATATGAGGTATAGAGCTGTAGAATTAAACCATTCTGATCGCTGTGGACAAGGGTGTCCAGGTGGTCATGCAGCCACCCCACCAATATTTTCCTCAGTATTTTGTAACCAATGTTCAACATCGATAAAGGTCGATTTGCCCCCACTTCGGAGCGATCATCTCCCACCTTGGGCAATGAAACAATAAGAGCCTTCCAAATGGTAGCCGGCAGGCATTCGACTTCAGAGTGGGCATGGAGAGCAGCATAAGTCCAATAGAACTCAGCAAAAGGCCAATGGTTCCCAGGGTTTTCTCTCCTGTTAGGTCTGCTGTGGCAGCCCTGATCTCTTCTCCTAGGATAGGACCCCCATCTCAGGGTATCCTGGTCCTCGGTGTCCAGGCGTGGGAGCTGTGCTCTACCCAGGAACCCATTCAGTACAGCAGCCGAGGGCTCCGGTTGTGTGCTATACAAATCTCGATAGTAGAATGTGAAAGCATCAAGTATATCATTCTTCAAGTACAGTAGGTGACCCTGACTATGCCTGATATGTGTGGTGGCATGATCAGGCTGGTCCTCTCGGATAAGCCAGGCCAGCAGCCTACCAGCTCGCCCTCCCTCCAAGTGTGGGCTGTCCAACTAGTCCCTCGAGTTGAGGGGGAGAGCAATTGCTCAGCAACTACTGCAGTCTCTTCCCTGTGCTCCAACAGCCCAAGGCATGCTGCCAGATCAGTGGGGATGGAGCACTCAACCCTGGGCACATCACCTTCCAGTGCTGTCAGACGGTCTATCAGTGACCTACACACCCCCACTGACTGCCCAACGCAAAATCTCTGGACCACCATCTTGAACATCTCCCATTCAGTAGCCACTTTCCCTACTGACCCGAACTGGCATCAAAATAGTCACTGATGAGAGCCGCCAGGGGTTCTCTGAAGGTGGGCTCTCAGAGGGGCGCAGCTTGGAATCTCCATGTTGGTACCGCTGATATACATCCCCCCATGCCAAGTAAAGAAGTACCATATTGTGGTCAGATAGTATGCGTGCAAAATTTTCTACCCTGGTGACAACCCTATGGATGGTCGGGCTACACAACAAGCCATTCAGGTGGACATGCAAGTCATAAACTGGGGAGTAATGTGTATTCCCTCAGGTGCACATGCCACGTCACAAGTGTCCAATAACCCCCTGTGGGAGCACCATCCTCAGAATTCATCTGCAAGTCTAACTGTTGAAGGAAGGGTTGAGGTAGAGCGTCCAGGTTCAAATCTGAAATAGTTTTATAGTCTGCACCCAGAAGCACTGGGATGTCTGGTGTGAGGAACCACCAGCAGGGCCAGGGAGTTATAGAACTGTGTTTGATTGATGTTCAGTGCAAATAACTAAATTCCATTTAGACATCCCATGTTCAAGATGTACCTCCCGGTTCTAACAATGTGTTCAGACATGATGTCCAAGGGCATCCCCAGCCGAATCCATATTAGTGTGCCGCGGGCATAAGACAAAAAGGTTGTGACATATATACCCGACCCCTCCATCTCCACCGCTGCAGGAGAGTGTAAGGTGTGCTTTGTTAAATAGTGATGTATGCCCCCCAGAATAGCATAAATGGCACCCATTGGATGACAAGTCCAGCACTTCGAATTTTGTCCCCTGCCTCCTTTGTCAAACATTCTCGACTCCCAATCCCCAGGACAGTGCGGCAACGGCCACCGATCCAGAACCAGTCAGCCAACCAGAAACAGTTGACTGCAATGCAAGCATGCATGATGAGCTCCACCATCAGAGAGGAGTTGGTAGGGAGTGGCTTGTAGTTCTGCTCCATCAGCAGTCCCCCACCAGCCGCCCTGCTCCTGCCACAGTAGATGAATACAAATACTTGTGGAACCAGTGACAGGGTACATAAACAGACAGTTCATGATTGCTCCATGCTGCCAAACACTGTTGATCAATATAGAATATCTGGGTGGAAGCCGAGAGCACCTTGCAGAGTCGGTGCATCAGATGCAAGTGCTCACATGTGCCCACGCCGGTGCACAGCATCGTAGGGGTTGTCTGTCATGTATGGCATGCATACGCTAGTGTCCAAATGTCTCCGTGCAACAAAGGAGCTGGCTGTCTCAAGCACCTCCCGGTGGCCTTGTGTGGTCTGAGTCTCCAAGGGCCTGACCACTGCTGGTCGACTACAACGTCTGCACCTCTTTCTCTTTGGTTGCGGAGGTCACTGCTAAGGAGTGCCATCTGTACCTGCCCTATGGGTTTTGACCCATTCCCAGGCAGCCACAGGGCTGCCAAACAAGAAGGTATTGTTATCCTCCATAAGTTTGAACCGGGCTTGGAACAGTAGCATACAGTGAACATTCACCTCTCTGAGTGCCCTTTTCACTTCCTCTCCAAGGCTCTACACTGCTACACTTCCATGATGTAATCCAGGAAGATAGCCACTTCGACATTATCCACCTGAATTCTGTCCACCCCACGATAACATGCAAGATGAGATCCGATCACGATAGTTCAGCAGGTGTGCCACAACATGGCGCAGCAGACCCTCCTGGAGGAGAAGGCCGAGCCAGAACCCAGTGCACCCTCTCCAGAGCAAAGAATTTAGACCTGTGGTGCCACCATCAACTCAATCCAAGCCTCTAAGTAGTGAAACGTCCTAATACTCCACTTTTTCCAGGAGTCCTACTATCGGCACATTATTCTGAGGACTGCGACCTTCGCCAACCTCTGCTCGTCTACCAAGAATATCCACCCTTCTAGTGAGGTCACATATTTGTGTCTCTAGGGCATCCAACCGCGGTGGGCCACATATTTGTGTCTCTAGGGCATCCAACCGCGGCAGGGCCACCGCAGAGGCCTCCTCAGTGTCTGAAGCTCTAGTGCTCAGCTTGCGATGGTCTTCACAGAGGATCCCTTGATCCACCACCATTTAGTCAATCTTGTCCTGGATTTGTTAATGGCCTTCAGGATCTGGGTTAGTGTAATGTCAACAGTCTCCACAGCAGTGAGCCCTCCACAATCCCCTCTGGTGGTTCACCCTGTGGTGGGGTGGACTCCGGGCGAGACCTAGAGTCCATTGTGGACTCTAGAAGTACTCTAGTATGTTTAATGTTGAGTAAGACCAACCCCAGGCAGAGACACCTTTCCAGGCACTGGTACAGGGCCTTTCACAGCCAAGGCTAGCTCAGAACATGTGAGGTACAGATGGGTGAAGCCCCCAAGCCAGGCAGGGGCTCGGCAGCAGATCACAGGAAACAGCAAGAGTCCCCTTGCAGCCTGTAGGAAAGTGCCATCTTACCTGGCATGTTACCCCCATTTTCACTGTATGTATGTATATTTTAGCCCCTGTGTCACTGGGATCCTGCTAGGCAGGACCCCAGTGCTCATAGTATGTGCCCTGTATGTGTTCCCTGTGTGGTGCCTAACTGTATAACTGAGGCTCTGCTAACCAGAACCTCAGTGTTTATACTCTCTCTGCTTTCTAAATTTGTCACTACAGGCTAGTGACTAAATTTACCAATTCTCATTGGCACACTGGTACACCCATATAATTCCCTTGTATATGGTACTTAGGTACCCAGAGTATTGGGGTTCCAGTAGATCCCTATGGGCTGCAGCATTTATTTTGCCACCCATAGGGAGCTCAGACAATTCTTACACAGGCCTGTCACTGCAGCCTGAGTGAAATAACGTCCACATTATTTCACAGCCATTTTTCACTGCACATAAGTAACTTATAAGTCACCTACATGTCTAACCTTCACCTGGTGATGGTTGGGTGCCAAGTTACTTAGTGTGTGGGCACCCTGGCACTAGCCAAGGTACCCCACATCGTTCAGGGCAAATTCCCCGGACTTTGTGAATGCGGGGACACCATTACACGCGTGCACTATACATAGGTCACTACCTATGTATAGCGTCACAATGGTAACTCCGAACATGGCCATGTAACATGTCTAAGATCACGGAATTGTCCCCCCCAATATCATCCTGGTATTGGGGGGACAATTCCATGATCCCCCGGGTCTCTAGCACAGAACCCGGGTGCTGCCAAACTGCCTTTCCGGGGTTTCCACTGCAGCTGCTGCCAACCCCTCAGACAGGATTCTGCCCTCCTGGGGTCCGGGCGGCCCTGCTCTGGTGCGAAACTGGACAAAGGAAAGGGGAGTGACCACTCTCCTGACCAGTACCTCCCAGGGGAGGTGCCCAGAGCTCCTCCAGTGTGTCCCAGACCTCTGCCATCTTGTAAACAGAGGTGTTTGGGGCACACTGGACTGCTCTGAGTTGCCAGTGCCAGCAGGTGACGTCAGAGACCCCCTCTGATAGGCTCTTACCTCTCTTGGTAGCAAGTCCTCCTTTCTTGGTAGCCAAACCTCCTTTTCTGGCTATTTAGGGTCTCTCCTCTGGGGAATTCTTCAGATAACGAATGCAAGAGCTCACCAGAGTTCCTCTGCACTTCCCTCTTTGACTTCTGCCTCGCAGTGCGGAACTCATGCCTCATCTCCCCAGACGTCGCAAGGGACTGATGCCGCACTGGCCCAAGCCATTCCTCATCTCCCCTCCTCCGTGCGACAACTTTGTTTCTTCTTTTTCAAAAGGTACTGTACATGGGGGTCCGTGCGACTCCCTGACTGGTGCCTGTGGCGGAGGATTATTGGGAACGACTCCATCAACGACGCCATGATAGCCCCAGTTAGAGCTATTGTGTTTCTAAGCTTGTTAGTGCAATTTAATCTTTAAAAATTCATTACTTTGCTTGTGTAGATTGGGCTTTCATGGTTCTAACCTTATTTTAATGAGATATTATCTATTTTTCTAAACCAGTGGTGTATTTTTGTGGTGTTTTCACTGTGGTACTGTATGGTTTATTGCACAAATACCTTACACATTGCCTTCAAAGTTAAGCCTGGCTGCTCTGTGCCAAGCTACTGGAGGGTGAGCATAGGATAATTTGGGTTATGTTGTAATTTACCCTTACTAGGATTGTGGTCCCTACTTGGACAAGGGTGTATACCTCTGCCAACCAGAGACCCAATTTCTAACAGTCATTTGTGAATAGCACTAGCTTATGTTGTTTACCATCTACCTCCATCCACCTTAAACCATGGATTAGATTCCAAGCGACAGATGAGAGCCTCCATGGTAAGCGCAAAAATAAGCGGTGAAAGTAGGCATCCCTGCCTGGCACCCCGATGTAATGGGTTTGGTGCAGAAAGGACGCCATTGCCCCAGAGGCGGCCTTTCGGGGATATATAATTTGCCAACAAGTAAGTCGCCATATGGGGTCCCAGTCTGGTGTTTGATAGCACTGCCCGGAGGAACTGCCAGTCCACCTGGTCAAAAGCCTTCTATGCATGAAGTGAGAGAAGGATGGTTGTGGTACGGTGCATTCTGCCATAGCTATACCATTATCTATCAGTTTAACATTATCCCTAAGAGGTCTGTTTCTTATGAATCCCGACAGGCAGCTGGATTGTAACAGCGACCAAACCTCATGAAATCGGGATACCAGAATTGAAGTGAAGATTTCTTCTCAAAGTTAAGTAATGGACCAATAAGACGAGCAGAGGGTGGGATCCTTGTCCGGTTTCATCTGTAGGGTAACTGTTAACTCAAGAATGTTTGGCATCACATATTTGGTCTGCAAAAAAGAGTTACAGACCTTGGACAATGGGCCTGCGAGTAATTTGCAATATGCTTTATAAAAGGATACAGAGAACCAGTCGGGCCCCAAGGCCCTATTGGGTTTCAGTTGCAACATACCCACCCTCACCTCATCTGGTATGATGGGATCCCCTAGCTCCTGAAGAAGTGAGGG
Organism: Pleurodeles waltl; assembly: GCF_031143425.1. Lineage (NCBI taxonomy): Eukaryota > Metazoa > Chordata > Amphibia > Caudata > Salamandridae > Pleurodeles > Pleurodeles waltl. The sequence continues at coordinate 253,048,033 of NC_090436.1, forward strand.
ATCAATGTGTGGAATAGCAAAGCCCTGCAAATAGTCATCATAGATATCAGCGGAGGGGGTCTGGGCCTGGTATAGTGTGGAATAATAAGAAGTAAAGAGTTGAATGATTTTGTCCGTGTCAGTATAGATATCACATTCATCATCTCCAATGGAAGTGACATGGTTCCTCATCTGTTTTAATAGGCAAACAACGTATTAGCCATGTCACCTTTCTCGTTGCTTGATATAGAGCAGCTTCTAGGCCACATTATGCATGTATCGCTGTTCCAGCTCTACACCTTGGCTGCATCCCACAGGGTTGCATTTTTTATGTCCACGGTGTTGTTTTCTTTAAAATAGTGTTCAAGGGAGCCTTATTGAGTGTGAGGAAGTACACTTGCATCTAGCAAAAGGAACACAAGAGCGTGATCAGACAGGGTCTGGGTACCAATAGTCGTTGAAATAATGTGTGATCTGAGGGATTGGGAGATGAGAAAAAAGTTTATTTGAGTGTGTGTTTTATGCATGTTAGAGAAGAAAGTGTAGTTCCTTTCTCCTTCCATTCATCTGATAAATACAAGTCTAACATCCCCTGAGATAAGGAAAAGGGGGCCAGGTGTACACTGTAATGTGCCAACGAGCGATCGATCTCCGGGTTCAAAATTGTGTTCAGATCAACACTGATAATCAGATCACCCATAGCAAAGCTTGTGATTTGGGGAGTCACAGAACTCGTTCTTATGTCCATTAGGGCTATAGATAGAGAAAACTGTGGAATGGCGGAAGCCCATACGGACTCTCACACCAACCCCCCTACCATCTCTGTCTACATGTGTACCATCCAAGGTGATAGGCAAGTCGCGTCTGAACAGAAGGACCAGTACCTTAGTTTACGGGTGACTGGACGCATGTACATGGAGTGGGTACCAATTAGAATGGAGTCGTTGGGCATCTCAATGAAAATGTGTCTATTGGATCATAGCTATATCCACATACTTGGTGTGGAGTCATATCAACAATGCATTTTGTTTAATTGAGGAATTCATCCCCTGAATATTCAGAGACTATACTACGCTGTTGCATGGTGTAGTGTGTGGGGTTGGGGGAGTTGCAGCAGTGCCAACCATGATTTACGTGTGTATGCGAGGAGTCTAAATTGTGATTGTATATCCAGCCATCCCTCACAAGTGCACCACCCTCTTGGCAAACTCATAGTGATGAAATATATATACCCTGGAGGAAACATAAAATACCAAACAATTACAAGAATAGGAGAACCAGTTAGAAAAGAGAAACTCGCAACATGAATAAGAAAATTAGCACCATCACACAGTGACCGAATAAGAACTATCGGCCTAATTTTTTTTTTTAAAGAGAATTAAGTGGGGAGTATTCCCATAATGTGTCCAAGGTCCCCGCCCACCCTAAAGCCAGATTTAAGGATATCACTGTGCATCCACAAGGAGCCAAGCAGCTGCTGCTGTCTCGCCAGCCAACATATACAGCCTAGTAGATCAGCCTAGTAGATCCTACTACTTGAACTTGAAAGCAGAAATGTTTAATTCAGAGTTGATGAGATCCAAGTCAATCCAAAGCAGCAAAGGGTCTTCAGTTGAGTTGTCAGTCACTATCCCTGGAGGGCCAATCCATTCGTTGGTCACGCCATCTTGTAGTTGACTTGGGCAATCTCCAAGTCATTTTCCGCAAGGTGTTCTGTTACCCAGACGTAGTTGGGCAGTGCAAGACTTCTGTTGGCCCCACCTCCATCCGCAGCTGGGGGAAATCATATGCAGAAAAAAGTTGAGCATCTGCTGGTGTCCACATATTGACATGCTTATTATCAACACATACAGCCTAGCTGATCCTACTACTTGATAGCATAAATGTATAAATAATAGTCACTGAGCTACAGGTCAATCCAAAGAGAGAAAGGGTCTTCAGTTGAGCTGTCAGTCACTAGTCACTATTCATGGAGGGCAAATCCATTTGTTTGTCACGCCATCTTGTATTTGACTTGGGCAATCTCTGAGGACCTGCTTATTATCAATAGTGAAGATCGGTCGCAATGGAAAGCTCTATCAAAGGGACCTTCCTCTCTCACTGGCAGCGCAAAACATCACCAAAAATGCATAGTTTACCCAAGGTTTGGACAAAGAGGTCCTGGTACAGTGAAATTGCATTTCCTTGAAATGTAAGAGTCTAGGGCCCTGGCTGTTTTCATTAAAAAAAAATTGGCTTTGTAAAAATGGACCCTAGTGAGAACGTCTGGAGCATCTTGGTTTTGCGGTTGGTAGGAGAAGAACATGGGTGTGTGGTCAAGGGTGAAATCCTGATCTGTAGCATCAGGGAGGCAGCTGGCGAAACAGGGCACACACATTGCTTTCAAGTGCGGAGTTCGGGATAGTAGCAGTCATGCTTCAGTTCTGAATATTATTACAAAGGGAGTGGTTTTCATAGCCTTCCAAAGCATCTGATAGTGTGTGTTGATGGGTCTCTAGTGCCTTAATCCTCTCCACCAGCCCATTATGTTCTCGCTGCGGCACTGCCCCCTCCACTGAATCCATGAGGGACTCCACCTCCTTCACCAACTGGTTGAACTCCATGAGGGCTTTAGTAAAGGTAGTATAGGTGGTCGAGATGTCTTTTCACATCTACTGAAGAGTGTCTGAATGTCTCCCTTCGTAGCAGAAGCGGTGAGATCCAATTGCAATGGACCAATCTCCTGTCAGCATCTTTCCAGTGCTCCCCACTTGGCCCCCAGGCTTAGCGTTGTTTAGCAGTTCCTTGATTGTGGAAGCTCTTTGGCGCTTACCAGGGGAGGATGCCATGAGTAACGCTCCCAGGTGAGGGAGTGCAGTATGCTGCGATCAAAGAGGCCCTTGCTGCCTCTTCGGACACAGGCTTAACAGCAGACCAGCGGGAGCAAGAAGCAGGCAGGGGCCCTTCACCACATCGCTAGACAGGGACAGGGTCTTCAGTGTCCCACATGGCCACCAGTAAGATAAGCCAGGGATGAGGAGTTGCAGATATCAGGCCTCGCAGCCACAGGCTTGAGTAGAACCAGCAGCTGAGTGTGCTCTCCCCAGCTCAGAGAATCGCTGTGGTGACTCACGCTGTCTCGTGGGCAGCCCTCTCATCAGTGCTGCGGGATGGCGTATGGCAAAATGGAGGCAAGCGCCACTTGTGGGAGGAACCCCAAACAGCTTTGAGGGTCTCCCGCACCTACAACTGATGCCGCAGCAACTTCCAGCCCCCACAGCATGGGCTATGCAGTGATTGGATGCAGCTTCCGAGACCCTAGTTCGGGAGCCTAAGCAAAGTGTGCCATCTTGGGTCACCCCCTTGGCAACGCCCCCATCGACAGTTTTCTTGGTGATTCACAAATTATATTCACCTAAACCTGCTTCCTACACATTATCATTTGTGTGCAATATAGTTTTATCAGTACAACGGTATATCTGTGCAAATTTAGTGCCCATTTCAATTAAAAAAAGTGCTCTGTAAATAGTGCACTACCAAATGATGCTTTAGTTACATTAAAAACGTGCTTGCTACATGTCCATCAAAGCTAGATGTTTTATGAACGTTTTTTTTTTTTTAAATGCTGTGTGGTTCTGAAAAGTTTGGGAATCACTGATCTAGAATACCACTAGCTACTGTATTTCACCCAGTCACATTTTCGTCCAAATTGCCGTATGCAATCAGCACTGCTCAAAGTTACCAAATGTATTAAGTTCAGCGTGGATCAAGCTGTTGCTGTTCTAGTACTGTTGGTCTTATCTGCAGCATTTGACAATGTTGCACTCCATCTTTCTTGCATGGCTTGCAAGTGTGGGGGGGTCGATGAACTGGCCCTCAGCTAGATAAAATCATTCCTTTCCAACAGACGTCAATCAATCACATTCTCTTCCTTTAGGTCAAAATCTAAAAAGATTAACTATGGAGTGCCACAGGGCTTTTCATTGAGCTCAACGTTATTTAATGTCTATGTGGCCCCACAAGCTATAACTCTTTAGGTCTAGGGCTTTAGGGTGTTTTGTATACTAATGGTACACAGCTGTTCTCAACTGATAAAAAAAATCATGCAATTTCTCCGGATACCTTTAAGGTAAGCCTCGCGTAGGTTTCTTCATCAGTGTCTAATTAGGTGGCTTCTACTAGGGAAAAGTGCCATGGCCAGGCTGATTTTAAGGATACCACATCATCAATGTACAACACTAAGTATTTGACTAAATGTGTAAAAAAGTATTGTCCCATTTGAGGTCATCAAATCCACAACTGTTATCAATTCTTAGGATCAAGTGGGTGAGGAAAGGCGCGTGCCCCTTTGCCCTTCAAACCGCAAAACTTTGGAAAGATATTCCTATTACTTTATGTGGCACTGAGATTTGCTTCAAAACATAATTAAAAAACAATTCTCACATACCATGATTATGACTCCTCCGATTTAGCGTAGAGCTGGGATACTCGTTTTGGGTACCTGTTGCAATTTATAAGTGTCCTATTCATTCACTGATTTATTCCATATCATAATTTTGAAGTCTAAACGGTTCATTGCTCAACTCTGTATAAGCACATATTTTATTAATCTTAAACTCTATTGGCATGCGATCACTCTTCTTTCTTCCCAATTGTGAGCAATGAAATAAGGTTTTTCAAGGATTTGATATTTTGTGTATGGTCTATGATTATATTTGTGCCCGAAATTATTTTTTATTGTATTTCTTTAGTAGCATTTCAAACGTGTTGTATATACCACTGGTACCCACTCAGTGTTTATCAGTAATCACAAGACGTTAAATGGGAGAAAATGCAGCTCACATAAGGTCATGTATGTAACCTACTGGGATATGGCCTGAAACTATCAAGATCACCTCTCTCATAGTTCGTGAGCCATTTTCCTCACATAACCCCCTTTTCCCGACCTATCAAGACCCTTCATTTTACCAGAGATAACCTGAATTTTTAATGTCCAATGTAGAGCTCTAGTGTCCCAGGTTTATTTTATTATTGTTTTTATGGTTTAATTCTGTGTATTATTTTTTAGAGATAAAGATAACTTACAACATCTCTGCCACATCCACAGGCCTGCAGATCTATACAAGCAACAGGTCAGAGTGCTGCGGAGGAGGTAGACAGGGGGATGGGATAGGGCAAAGACAACAAGAATAACAATTGGGGAGGTCAACCATGCAATTGGCTATACGCTATAGATCGAAGTGAGGAGGTACTATAATCATAGTCACAAGCCAGAGGCCGAGTAGGAAGTGGGGTTTAGTCTTTCTGTGTGAGGCGAAGTACTCTAAGATATCGTGGGCATGTAAGTTCTCGAAATTCTTGAGATAAGTAACTAATACAAGGACCCAATGTTTCATTGAATTGCGGGAGGTTACGTTCCACTACAGCCATCAATTTCTCCATTCCAATACGCCCCAAAATTTGCAGCGTCAATAAAAGTGTCGCTGGTCTGTGCTCCATGCACCATAATGACTTGACGAGTGGCGCTCAGTGGCAAGGAAGTGGCTTGATCTCGCACCGAGCAGTGGGTAGGTCAGCGCATTGGGCAATCCTATTATGATGTAACTAGGGAAGAGTGGTACCTCTGTACCATACATTTTGTCAATGTCTGTCAGGACATCTTGCCAGAAATCTTTCAGTTTGGGGCATTGCCAAAGAATGTGTGTTAGATTTCCCTGCTGCTCATACAGCCACCAGCATGTGTCTTTTGCACCTGGTGAGCCTGACTGGGGTGTTATATCAGTAATGTAATATCTTCAGAAAGTGTTCCATGCCATCAGCACTACGTGTCATTGTCTGGGCCAGTTATGTTTTGTCTGACCGCTCTTTAGGGGTAAATTTGCATTTGCATTGTTGTTCTCACCTTTTCTGTGCCGATGCAATTGTCTTTCATGTGGGTGTATTGAGGAAGGCATAAAGGTCAGATATTATATGTCTATCTGTGTCCCTAGTGAGCAACCACTTTTCAAATGGTGTGAGCGGGCAACATGCATGTGGACATATATGAGGTTGCGTGAGCCAATGACATATCGCAAGATATTGCCAGTGAGCACTTGGGGGAAAGCCGTTCATTGCTGGCTGGAAGTCCGGATTACTCATCAGCGGTGTCTGTGGGGATAGTCGTATTGACAATTACTTTGTGGTCTGTACCCTATCGCACGCCCCCACTCTTGTTTGGTGCACTGGAGACAGATACACCCAGACTGGTGTGAACAGTTTAGAACGTCATGGATCCTGGCTATCGCCTGATGTATGAGGCACCAATACTTCTCCAATGTGGGCTGGGACCATTCCACGATGTATCTAATCTGAGCAGCCTGATAGTAATGAAGTAGATGCTGAAGCCCTAACCCTCCGTCCTTCATCAACCAGGAGGCCTGCTTCTTAGGGATGCACGCCTTCCTCCTTTCCCATACATGATTCGATTAGTGTTTGCATTTTCCCTAGGCTGTGTGGTGGTGGTGATAGGGGTAGTGTCCGCATCACATACAGAAGTTTAGGAAGAAGTGTCATTTTTATCACTGCTAGTTGTCCCATCCAAGGAAGAGCAGTTTCAGCCAAAGCTTGGAGGTCTGATTTGACCGTGGACATTAACCTTGCATAGTTTCGCTCGGCTGTCCGTTCTAATGTGGAGTATATCTGGAGACCCAAATAAGTGATCCCTTGTGTTGCCCAAGTGAAATGTAATTGCTGAGTGAGGCGTTGATCTGTCTGCGGAATGGTCAGGCTCAATAGCTGCATCTTCCGGAGGCTGACCTTGAACCCAGATATTGCTCCAAACTCCCCCAGTTCCACTGGTGGGAGCAATGAATGAGGTTGTGTGAGGGAAATCATTACATCTTCTGCGTACATCGCTAATTTGTGTTCCCTGCCTTTCATGGGGATTCCTCTTATCTGGGAATAATGCCTAATTCTCTCTGCTAGGGGTTCCATATAAAGCGCAGAGAAAGGGAGATAAGGGGCACCCTTGCCTCGTACCGTGCACTATTGCAATGGTTGGGACAGTATTCCATTCACCCGGACTTATGTCTGTGGGCCACGTAGTTACACCAGACGCATCTACAGAAGCAGGGGCCTGCCCAAACTTCGTTAGCACTGTTCTAAGGTATGGCCAGTGCATTCTATCAAATGCCTTTTCGGCATCGACTGCCATCAAAGCACTGGTGTGTGGGAACCTTTTCTACAAGGTGACAAAGGCGTTTGATGTTATCACCCAAACTCCGTTTGGGGATGAATCCAGTTTGGTCTGGATCCATGAGCCCTTGCATTTGAGGGCTCAAACGTGGCGCCAGAACGCTGGTGAAGATTTTGGCATCCACATTTAACAGTGAAATGGGTCGTTATGAGGCACATTGTCCTGGGTTCTTACCACGTTTGGGGATCACTGTAATTGTGGCATGGCGCATAGTTTCGATAAGGGTCCCGGTCTTGCTAAACAATTTATAGAAGTGGGCCAGTATAGGGGCGAGCAGCAGTGCAAACCATTTATAAAAGTCTGAGGGGAAACCATCTTGCCCTGGAGCTTTGCCTCATCCACATGTATGTCTCTATCTAAGTGTGTGGCATCACGAGGGGGTATGGTGTCCAGATCGATAGAAGCTAGGTAGTGGGGCGTATCTGTGTCCGTCAGTGCCTCTGCTGTATAAAGCTGACCATAAAAGTGTCTGAATGCTTGTGCAATGCGACCGGCTTTGTAAAGTTTCTACCCTTGTTCCCATTCAATTGCTGCTATTCTATGACTGATCGCTTGTGCACGTCAGCGGTGTGCTAACAACATACCTGCCTTATTGCCCCTCAAATAGAATTTTGGTTTCAAGCTCAGTAGGGCATATTCTGCCTTGTCCATGTCTAACATCCTAAGTTCTGCACAGGCTACCATGAATTGACAACGTCATCTATATGCGCAAGACTGACTATGCATTGCCTCAAGTTCTTGCACTCAACCTTCTAAAAGTAATCCTTTATATCTGCACTCCCTATTATTATACCATCTTATTATGGTTCTTAAAGGCATGGGGCTAGATATCTCCTCCATAACACGCATCTCCAGGTCACCACCACAATTTATGAGGTTGTGTTTACCTACTTAAATGACAACAAACTGCACGAATTTTATCCCAAGTCACTCAACTCCCCATCCTCTAACCAACTTGATTCGCTGACCCCTGCTTACAATATACTCCCTGCAGTTCTTTACGGTCGTACAAATTGCTTGCACAACTCGAAGCTTCTCTAGACTTTGCTTTAGGCTGAGATTTTCCTGCAGATTTTTTTTACTCCAGTCCCCACTGCAAATTTCAAGCTAGGGTACCCAGAAGCTCATGACAAATTAGAAATAATGCACGCAACATTTCCTCCTACCTAAGTGACTGATTTCCTTTAACCTATCCTTACCACTTGTGCACTACAACATTAAGAGGATGCAGAATATGGTGACCACCCGTCCGTAAATTTCACGGACTGCCCATAATTTCGCCCTGCCATCCGCTGACTGCGATGAAAGGCTTAACGGACAGCATTTGTCCGTAATTTTAGCCTTTCACCAAATGGTTTTAATGGAGTGTTATAAAAAATGTTAGTACTAGGTATAAACTGTGCTAACGCGTCCGTCTATGTTAATTTATACACATCAGGACTCGTTTTAGGCCAATGAATCTTTGGACCCAGTGGTGAGACACCGTAGGACGAGATAACTAATCAAAACATCAATCAATAGGTCAATAACATTGTCAACGTTTAACATCAAATTAGGCGTTCGGCGCAACCATGACCTTTCAGTCATGAATAACCACACCTTAATGGAGTTAATAAGTTTTATTCCCTATTGATTACAATCTAGTAGCAAAGGCATTAATCTCAAAGTCAATAAACACATAAGCACAATGATAAGATGGCAACCACAATAAGACTTCGATAATGCAAAAATTAGTAACATGAATAATCAGATAGATATAAGCGGATTATAGCACTTCGAATTTCTAAGATACTAGTTCAGCATAGCACCACGTCAGTCACGTCAGTTTATCAGTTGGAGTGAATACCTCGTCTAACCTCTAATTAGCATTAGCATGTTGGGCGTCATGCAAAACAATTTTGAACACCAATTTGGAAAACATCTAGCTAAGGTCTCTATCAAAATATACAGCAGTTGGTACCTAGAAAGAAAGGCAAAATGAATTTCCATTAGCAATTATATAATTACCCTCCTCTGATTAGGTCAGCATTCAGGATCAGTCTTCGTCTTCAGGACATCAGTCAGATCGCCGTCAGTCTATCTAAGTTAGAGGCAAGAGACACTCTCCTCATAAGGAGAAAAGTGTAAGGGGCAGTAATATGGGCAAGGATGGTTTTTCTAAGTCTCAAGTCACAGAATAGTGTGACAGAGTTTCGGGATGTAATTGATATCATTCCCTACCTAATGCCTGTTTATTTCCTGTGTCATGGGTTTTTATCCCTTTCTCGTAATTCATTCCCCCAAAATTCTATTGGTTAGTCAACACACCCCATCATTGTTAACCTATCAAATTATACATTAAGTAATGCATTTGTCATTTCTTGATAAAATATTGGCTTCTGATTGGTCTTCATAATCAGTCTTCCGTAGGTGGCATATCCGGGGTTACTTCATCAGCTTGGCACACGTCTCAGGTTAAAAGTTCTCGTTCCCTCGTCTCATCGTTCTTGGAAGTATCTACAAATGTTTCGAGGCACAATCATTTTATACTAAAAGATTCTAGCATGCGGATGGGATCTCCCCATGTTTCAACTAATACAGCAAGAACAATAGCTGGGTCATGGTCGTTTGCAAGTCAGCATACTGAAGAGAGACAGGAAAAATACACCTTTAATATAAGAACTACACAGCTTCTGCTTGACTCACGCTAACTTAAGATATTCAAGTTTAATGAATGCAGTTCTATACGTTTTAATGTGCTCAGTTAGGCAAACTATAAACAATTATTCCTTACGATTGACATTAGTTTGTACATGTAAATGTTTTTCCATTTTATGAATACGCTTTTAATAAATGTTTATTAATACAGCATTGTTAGACATAAGCATTTCACGTCTATAATATGTAATATCAAAATACGCTCTCTCAGTCCCTCCTCTGATGACGCTCGTCATCACAATACCTTCAGGTTTTAACTTTTTGTCTTGCGCATAATGCGCATTTCAACATCTTTTCCTTTATGTGAGCTTTCCCATATTTCATTAAACATTTTCTCTCTTTCACTTTCTTCGTTTCTTTTGGTTCTGTTAGCCAAATTTCTTTTCACTTTTTCATTAATTTTGCATATTCCCCAAAATCCCAATAAACAAATCAGAACAATTAATAATCCCATCATGATTTTTGCAAGTACCCCATTCCAAATGTTGGTAAACCAGCTTCCCACTCGGGCAATTCCCTTTCCAAATTTCTCCCAAACACCCAGTTCTTTTAGATCTTTCAAATCTGTACTATCTCTAGTCAGGTTAGTAAGCATGCTTCTAATTTTCTTACTATTGTCAGGTATATACTTGCAACAATGTTGCTCATTAAGCATTTTGCACACACCTCCACTCTTTGCTAAAAGAATGTCTAAAGCAAGCTGATTTTGAAGAGTCATAGCTCTTTCTGCAGCAAGTTCTGTATCCATCAGGAGTATAGCTCCTGTGAAATTTGTCAGCATGTTATCCACAATAGTAGACAACCTTTGGATTTTCATAGAATTCAAGACAACCCCTATTGAAGGGATTATTGCACCAAATATGTCACCAATGACAGCCGCCACTGATTCTCGTTTTTGTCTGGTATGTTGTAATTCAGACTTTTTAGGTAGTTGTTTTAAGTCATCAATCTGGTAAATCTTTGGGAATATTATTCCCAAATAGCATGTCCCATACCATCCCTTAGGGAGACGGTAATACGCATTTAACCCACAGATGTAATAGATTCCAGGAATCGCTGGGTCTTGTCCATTTAACATAAAGGTCCATTTGCTCTGAAACAAAAACACATGTCTACATTCACTCGTTCCTACAAACAAATTATCTTGATCAGATTTTGGTCTATATATACAGAGTCTACCTACATGTAATGCATCTATAGCTAACTTGCCTTGGGTTTTGATTTCAGTATAAGCATAATCATTGGCATTAGTGCGTTTTTCTAAACCTTTTTCTAACCTTTCTTTTAGTGCTTTGCGTCTATCATCTGTATGATCTAAAAATCTTTTCTCTACAGGAGACAGTAAGCATGTCAGGTTATTGCGGTGTGCATAAGCAGTTCCAAATGTTAGTGTTGGCTCAAAGAATCCTCTAACTAGTTTTATATCATGTTCCTTAGCTAACTTATTTAAGAATTCAATAACAGGCACAGAAGAGAACACAACATCCAAATTTGAATAAAAATATTGCACATGCTCTTGATTATAAAATCTTGTTAGTAGCAAGCTACAACTAATCCCATACGTAAGAGGGAGGCTATGATAAGTAACCCCCTCCTGCACAGATGAAGGAATTTTAGTACACACATAACAGTCTTTCGCATTCATAGTTTCCACATACTCATTTAGTAGGCGATAGAAAACATTAGTAGAAAGCTCCCCGTTTGGATTAGTTCCCTCATGCAGATGTTTTGTGTCTTGCTCAAATTTCTCCCATGGTGATAGTTTATTAGTTGTAGTAGTAGTCTCAGGTTTTGAAGTTGCATTAGTAGTTTCACTCTCTCTCCATGGCATTCCTACAATCACTCCCACAATCATTATTGCACATACTGCACCTATCATAAGTCCTAACCAGCCACACACTTTACTTCCCTTTTTATTATAAGCCATGTTTGTATAGAATCAAACAGTAGATCAACAATCAACTCTGAGTAGCAAACTCTTTCTGCGTAATTTACAGCGTCTTCACTCAACCCAGGACCCTTTTCGTCAATTCAGGTTAGCAGCTTGTCGTAATCAGATTTCTATAAGTCAAATCCAGGTTTAATGTCACTTTCCGGTAAAATTTTCTCTTTTTAGCTTTCACAATTTTTCGATGTTTTTCTTTTCAATCTTCCTGTTGTATTTTCTTCAGGTACCGTAGTACTGGCCTGGTACTTCTCTATCAAAACAGAACGCTAAGAATTCTTGTTGCCATTCAGCGGTTGTAGCGTATGCCCATTCAGGACCGGTATATCTTCTGTTTGCTATTCTTTTTCTTTTTATTCTTCGTTCACCTTGCTGTTCTCCTTCACTCAGATCGTCTGTTCGTGAGGTATCGCTTTCCTCTATTATTGTTTCATTTGCTATTTCTCTTGTTCTAAAGTGTGAATTTTCTGGCCAATTGTCACCTCTGTTCGTCTTGCTTCGGCGTTTTCCTTCAGTACCTCGGACAGCACCCTCCTCTGTTAATATGGTGTTTCCTCCTGATAGGCTTGGAACTTGTTTGGCAGATCTTGATTTATTCTGATTTGAATTTGACACTTCTCCGTTTCTCTCTCCTTGTTCGATACTGTATTCAGTTTCTGAATTGTATTCGTCTGCTTCTGGGAGAACCTCTCCTTGATTTTGTTCTCCTGCTGCCTCCACTGAGATTGGCACTTCGTCACCTCTCTCGAACTCACTGATAGTTTGAGGGACACGGCTGTTCTCAGCGGGCTCTCCTGTAGTCTCAGATCCTTCTTGACTGATTTCTGACTCTGAGACTTCTCCTCTTGAGGTTTCTGCACCGGAATTTTCAAGTTCCTCTTCAACAGGACACGCTACACTTTTTGTATGACTGGCATGTATCCAGTTGGGAACCCCGGCACACTTCACAGCAGTAGTGGTCGTCAATATCACCTGATATGGTCCTTTCCAACGCGGCTCAAGACACGATTTTCTTACGTGCTTCTTGACAACCACCCAATCTCCAGCTTGCAGAGAGTGTCCTGCTTCGCCGATTGGTGGTAACGTGTTAGCTTCCACCTGGTGAGAGAAAGAGCGAATCACGTCAGCCAAACTTTTGCAGTAATCCAACACCATATCATCTGTAATATTCACTAGTGCATTTGCAGGTACCGCCGGTAACCTCATTGCTCTGCCCATGAGGATTTCATGTGGGGACAATCCTGTTTTCTTATCTGGCGTGTTTCTCATAGACATCAGCACTAGAGGTAATGCATCTGGCCACTTCATGTTTGTTGCTGCACACATTTTTGCTATTCTTGACTTCAAAGTACCATTCATCTGCTCGACTAGTCCTGAAGCTTCAGGGCGATAGCTACAATGCAGCTTTTGTTCAATGTTGAGTGCGGCACACAGAAGTTTAATCACCTCATTGTCGAAGTGTCTTCCCCTATCTGATTCTATAGAAACCGGAAACCCGAACCTGGGTATTAATTCTCTGAGTAGTAGCTTTGCAACTGTAAGGCTGTCGTTCCTACGTGTGGGATATGCCTCAATCCAATGGCTAAAAACACACACAATCACCAACACGTATCTCAGACCTCCACAAACAGGCATTTCAATTAAATCCATTTGGATCTTATTAAATGGACCACCAGCTCTCCCAATGTGGCTCAAAGTTACCACAGTTCCTTTTCCAGCGTTCATTTGTTGACAAATGACGCATCTGTGACAAGTAATTTCTGCGGCATGTCTGAATCTTGGATTGAACCAATCGATTTTAAATGATCTGATCATGGCATCTCTTCCCAAATGAGCCTGCCCATGATACAATCGGGCAAATTGTGACAGAAGACTGTTTGGCAACACTAGCTTTCCCTCTCTCGATACCCAAATATCGTCTTCTCTTTGTACACACTGCATTTTCTGCCAAGAACGTTTTTCTTCCTTACCAACGTGGCTTTGTAGTGTCTTTAATTCGTCTAAGGTATCAACCACTCGTAATGCTAAACTTAAGGGGGTGTCCTTCTCAGGTTGTGGTAACAGCTCCCATTGTTCTTTAAATGATATACAGTTTAATGCACAGAATCTGGCAACCTGGTCTGCATAACCATTCCCCATTGACACAAAATCTTGTGATCTGGTGTGAGCATTGCATTTCACCACAGCAATTTCAAGAGGCAACTGAATCGCATGTAACAAATCTCTTATTTGTTCTCCATTTTTCACTGGTGAACCAGAGGATGTCATAAACCCTCTTTGTGACCAGAGTTGGCCAAAATCATGCACAATTCCAAATCCGTATCTGCTGTCTGTATAGATTGTGACCCTTAAATTTACAGCAGCATGGCAGGCTTTTGTGAGAGCTATCAATTCTGCCACTTGTGCAGAAAACACTTTCTCGAGCCAGGAGGCTTCGACTATACCGGACATGGTACATACTGCATAACCAGCTCTCAAAGTTCCTGATGAATCTCTTAGACAGGACCCATCAACGAACATAATGTAATCGTTTTCCTTTAACTGGGTATCTTTTATATCTGAGCGAGGTTTGGTACTGAGCTCAGTTACCTCCAGACAATCATGCTCAAATTCTTCCCCATCTTTTATTTCTGTATTCTCAACGGGAAGTAGAGTTGCCGGATTCAATACAGTGCACCTTTTCAGTGTGACATTTGGTGACCCCAGAATAATTGTCTCATATTTGGTAAGTCGGGCATTTGTCATGTGTTGTGTCTTAGTTCGTGTCAGCAAAATTTCAATAGAATGTGGAACCAATACTGTCAGGGGATAACCCATAACTATGCCCTCGCATTGTGAAAGGCTTTGACCAACTGCTGCGACTGCTCGCAAACAACCCGGTAAGGCTGCTGCGACAGGGTCCAAAGTAGCCGAAAAATATGCTACTGGGCGATTTGCATCTCCATGGACCTGTGTTAAAACAGACAAAGAACAAGCATCACGTTCATGACAGAACAACGAAAATGGCTTCTCATAATCAGGCATTCCCAGAGCTGGAACTCTGCACATGCATTCTTTCAGCTCTAGAAATGACTCAAGCTCTTCTTTTGTCAATGTGATTGTGTAGGGTTCATCCTTAACTTCCTTTCCTGTCAGTTTTGTCAATGGTTTTGAAATAATCGAGAAGTTGGGTATCCACTGGCGACAGTAGCCCACCATTCCCAAGAACATTCTGACATCTCTCTTTGTTGTTGGGTGATTCATTTGTAAAACAACTGTTATTCTCTCTTTGGATATTCTTCGGGACCCTTTCTCAATCAGATGCCCCAAATATTTTACTTCTTTTTGACAGTACTGCAACTTTTTAGGTGACACCTTATGTCTGTTTTTCCCTAAATGGTTCAATAAGGCAATTGTATCATATTTGCAGCTGTCTTTGGTTTTAGATGCAATCAACAAATCATCAATGTACTGCACAAAAGTCGAATTGTAAGGTAGCACAAGAGGTTCCAAGTCCTTCTTCAATATCTGATTGAAGATGGATGGTGACTCAGAAAACCCCTGAGGAATTCTGCACCAACTGTATACCTTATCCAGGAATTTGAAACTGAACAAAAACTGGCTGTCTTCATGAAGTGGAATCGAGAAAAACGCTTGCGATAGGTCTACTACGGTAAACCATTCAGCATCACAAGGAACCTGGTACATTATTACTGCTGGGTTGGGAACCACAGGACAGCATTTTAACACAATTTCGTTTATTTTTCTCAAATCCTGCACAATTCGAACTTTCCCACAGGGTTTTCTCAAACCCATAATTGGAGAGTTACACGGACTACTCAGGACTTCTTTCAGCACTCCCTGTCTGAGGAAATCTGCAATTATCTGTGTCACTTCAATAAGGACATCCTGAGTCATGTGATATTGTGACAGTTGTGGAAACACTGCATTCGGCTTTATCTGCACCTTGATTGGTTTTACTCCCTTTATTAATCCAACCTCCTTTCCAGTCAAATCCCATACTTTCTCTATCACCGATCCTTGCAGATCAGCAGGTAGATCGATCAAGGTAAATACTGGAAAAAGGGTAATTAGAGGGTAATCTTCGTTCATCTCTTTTCCTTCTTCCATAAGCTGACCCTCATCTGCCTCGTCATCACTGTTTGTCTGAACCTCTATTCCACCATCGGAACAGGTAATTGAACATTTAGTTTTGCACAATAAGTCTCTTCCTAGCAAGGATACTGGACTTGAATCGCACACAACAAATCTATGCAGGCCCTGGAAATTTCCAATTTCAACCTGCACTGGGTCAGTGATTGGATTTGTCAGGTACTGGTTTGCCACACTGACCACTCGTATGGTGCGCCCTGAGAGAGGTAATCTTGGTACCTCTGCACTGCGAACAGTAGAGCTCGTAGCTCCTGTATCAACTAAAAATGAGACTTTGTAGCCCATTACTTTTCCCTCCACATATGGGCCTCTCTGGTCTACTTCTAAAGATGCGGCGAGTCTGCACTCTTCACTGTCTGAGCTATCATCTGACCAGTCCCCATTCATCTCATTTTCACCTCTTAGTGGGAATTGTTGTACAGTGTTGTTTTGACTTGTTACTTGACCTGTGACCTGTTGAGGAAGCATCACCTGTTGCTGTCCCATCGGAGCTAGGGGTAACTGCATTTGCTGTCTAGGCACCATAGGGATCTGCTGTTGCATCGGTTGTACTGACACTGTTTGGAAACGCGGCATTTGCATTTGCTGCATAGGTTGCACCCCTGTCATTTGTACCAAATTATTTTGATAGTTCTGATTCGGGTGTCTCATTCTTGGACCTCGTGAATTTTGCAATGTACCGGCATTGTTACTCTGCTGAACTGTACCATCCTGCATTATATTTGGACAATCCCGTTTCCAATGTCCCACGGCCCCGCACGCATGGCATGGTGACATCTTTTTCACTCCTTGACCATCACCTTGGACAACAACATTATTCATGTCCGCACCACGGTTCACAAACCCTTGACCTCTACCTCTCGGCTGTGCCTGAAACACACCATTCAATTGCGGTTGTTGCTGTATCATTTGCTGAACACCGTTTCCCTGTATTCCAGCTTGTGCAGCTCTTATCTGCATCACCATCACCTTTTCCTTCAACTTTTTCTGCTTTAACTCAATTTCGTCACTACAGTATTTCGCATACTGCAATACCTCATCAATCGGTTTAGCTTGCCAACAAATCAAATGATTTTTAATCATTTGGCTGACCTCCGGTCTCAGCCCTTCGACAAATCTGAACACAAGATGATTCATGTCCTTCGGCTCAATTGTTTCAGTACCACTGTAATGTTTGAATGCCTTTAACAATCTTTCGTAATATGCATGTATTGACTCTTTAACCTCTTGAGAGGTCCGGTCAATTTTCTGCCAATCAGTCACCTTCGGCGACACCTTTTGTTTCAAAAACTCAATTACTTTGTGATAATATTTCATCACCTCTTCAGAAGGCGCTCCAGTCACTTTATCCCTTGCCGGTTCCCTTGTGGGCCAATCTACCCCTCTCTTACACTCAAGCCACAAGTCTGGCGGAACAATAATCTCAAACAAGGTATTCAAGTCTTCCCAGAGACACTTCGCAAGCTTCACGAATCTATCTGTCTGTTGATACCACTCGATGGGTTTTTCTCTTAACCTGGGATAATCATTTGTAAAGGACAAAATGTCTCCCCTGGACCAAGGCACATGCACCAAAACACCACCAGCTGTTTCTCTCATAGGTAGGATTTTTACTGTCTCTAAGTTCGGTGTGACAGTTGTTTCATTAGATACTGGACTATCTCTTTTTCCCTTATCCTTTTTCTTCATCCATCTGCCTTCCCATTTCTCTAGTGCTCCCCAAATTTGTGCGCTTTGCAGCAGCTCTTTCAAATGTGTCTTCATGCCTGCAGATCTCATGTGCTCAAAATCTTTTGAGTCAAAATCTAATCTGTAACTCTGTTTCAAATGTTTTGTGTTGCCAATGTCGATATTGTATTTGTCTGCCAAATTCGTTAATCTCTGGTGTACTTTGCCTACCTCTTTGGTTATTTTAGGACATAGGTACCTTAATTCTGCCTCAGTGTAAGATTCCAACCTATTTACTCCCATGGTTCCATCCACCAATTCAGCAGCTTCTGCTCCTAGTCGTACTAGGTTTAGGTATTCATCCTGTTTCTCTTTTTCAGGTTCGATTGCAGTTGCTGTAACCCTTTGTGATGTGCAGGTTTTCTCTAACCATTCATTTAGCTGTTGTACTGTAAAACCCTGCAGTGAAATGTTCCCTGCATGTATCATTGGAGTGTATGAGGTATTTGTACTCATGGTTTGGGGAGTCAGGACTCCCAATCCTGCTTGTCGCATTGCTTCAAGAGGTGCCCCTATTGGACTAAGGTCCATTAAGGGTCTTGATAGTTCACAAGCCTGTCCTCCCTGTGTCATTATTTGTGGAGTTATAAGAGACCCTCCTCTTATCATTTCATGTGTTAGGACTCCCTGCTCACACATCCTTGTTTTCTCCTGTGCGTATAATGGCACTGGGGGACCAACTGTAATGGGTAGTGATATAGCAGCAGGTGTCTGGCCAGCTCCCAAGCTTCTCGGAGCTTCAACACCATAGGTCTGATTTAATAATCCTGGTGCAGGTTCTTTTAAAGGACCCGCTACTGGGTTATACCCAGGTATCAGTTTCGGCGGTTGTGACACTAACTGCGGAGTTGATGCAATCTGTACTAATCTTGGCTTTGTATATATCGGGTCTGGCTGCACCACCAAGTTCGTAGTAGTCTCAAGCACTGGAACATCAGGATAGATTCTTTTTATCTGTGGTGGAGGCTGCAACTGTATCGGCGGGTCTGGAGCAGTGGGTACACTGACACCATTCTGTATCAACGCTGTATCGCTACTCTGCACTGTATCAGTAACACCCTTCTCTTTCGTCTGGTTCCCAGGATCCAAGCTAGTACTTGGAGCATTGTCGTTCACCGCGTAAGGTGGCGGACGATCATGTAACAGTCTATCCATAAATGCCTCATCATCTGAATCGTCCTCTTCCTCCCAAGATCTTTTATTCTCTTTGTGTTTGACTGGCTCTTTGTCAGTTTTGCAAGAAGCTTTCTTTCCCTGTGTTTCCTCTCCTTGGGTTATTGCTGGAAACAGCTTCAACCCATCCACTATTCCTCGTCTCCACATCTTGTTCTCATTATCCCACCTAGCCTCTGCATAGGATTTTTCAGCTCTTGTCAGTCTCCTTTGAAATCTTTCTTGTCTATGTTTAAGAGCCATCAGATCCCAAATTGCCAAAGCCTCATACTGTGCTGGTCGTGGAGGTGGTTGCTGCGTACTTAACATCCACCTCAGGTTTTCTAACACCTTTTGATTAAATGTTCCATGTTCAGGAAACGCTAGACACCCTTCTTTCTCTGTCAGTTTACGCCATTGTTTTATCCATAAACACGGTGCAACACCCTTTTCTTCCATAACCGTGTAAGCTGGCGTACCCTCAGGTGGTGTAGGTTCCCCATCAGTCGCAACGATATACACATCTCCTTTCAAAGCGCTTTTGAATGCCTTAACAAAATTCATTTTATTTTATTTTTTACTCAGAAAACGGCTTAGTTCCCAGGACACTCTTCACCTACCCTTTGCTCAATCTATTGCCTCTCACGGACGGCAGCCAATCCGTGCGCGACCCTTCTTGACATCTGACCTATCCCAGCGCGGCACCACTGACGTCACACTCACGCACACTGCAGCTGACAAAGTCTTGCGGCTTGTCCACACCTCACTAACTCCTTACAACTCATACAAACTAATGCAAATTATTGCTAGCACTTGAATGACAACACAAATCTGCCGGTTTACTACAGGAAAGGTAATACATTCGCTTCAGAACTTTACAGAGATTTCACTTGAAGCCTCGGCCGCTACTCTCTCCTTCTCAGTTCCCTCATACGCAAGCAGAATTCGTCCTGCAAATCCTACTCTCGACTTGTCAATGACTCCTTCTAGTGCACTTTAGAACTTGTCAAATCTCCATCGAAGGTTACACACGTGCATCATAACTCGAAACTCGATCTGTCAACCACGCCCGATTGACCTACTAAACCGCACAGATTACAACATAAACCTTTTTATCATCATACTCTGGAGTCTTAGACCTCAATAGGCCCGTATACAACAACCAACCACGTGGATAATTTTGAGCAACAAGCACTACATTCACATGAAGTACGCCGACTTCCCTACTCTCATACTGTGGAGTACGCCCACTCCTTCTAAACAACACTTAATTTGGCCTAATCACACTCAAATATTCACAATCACCTGCAAAGTGCATGAAATTGAATAAGCGCAAAAACCCTAACCACACATACTATGGCGCCGAGAACATTCCCAACTCATTTAGGCAGGCTCCGAGATCCTGGGAAAGCCCATGGCAGATCTAGCAACTCATCATCTTTCCAAATTGCATTATCATAAGAAAACAATTGAACAGTGAAAACTCCGTCCTAGGGCCCCCAAGGGCCAAACCGTCCTCTGCTACCAGAACTGCTAACGCGTCCGTCTATGTTAATTTATACACATCAGGACTCGTTTTAGGCCAATGAATCTTTGGACCCAGTGGTGAGACACCGTAGGACGAGATAACTAATCAAAACATCAATCAATAGGTCAATAACCTTGTCAACGTTTAACATCAAATTAGGCGTTCGGCGCAACCATGACCTTTCAGTCATGAATAACCACACCTTACTGGAGTTAATAAGTTTTATTCCCTATTGATTACAATCTAGTAGCAAAGGCATTAATCTCAAAGTCAATAAACACATAAGCACAATGATAAGATGGCAACCACAATAAGACTTCGATAATGCAAAAATTAGTAACAAGAATAATCAGATAGATATAAGCGGATTATAGCACTTTGAATTTCTAAGATACTAGTTCAGCATAGCACCACGTCAGTTTATCAGTCGGAGTGAATACCTCGTCTAACCTCTAATTAGCATTAGCATGTTGGGCGTCATGCAAAACAATTTTGAACACCAATTTGGAAAACATCTAGCTAAGGTCTCTATCAAAATATACAGCAGTTGGTACCTAGAAAGAAAGGCAAAATGAATTTCCATTAGCAATTATATAATTACCCTCCTCTGATTAGGTCAGCATTCAGGATCAGTCTTCGTCTTCAGGACATCAGTCAGATCGCCGTCAGTCTATCTAAGTTAGAGGCAAGAGACACTCTCCTCATAAGGAGAAAAGTGTAAGGGGCAGTAATATGGGCAAGGATGGTTTTTCTAAGTCTCAAGTCACAGAATAGTGTGACAGAGTTTCGGGATGTAATTGATATCATTCCCTACCTAATGTCTGTTTATTTCCTGTGTCATGGGTTTTTATCCCTTTCTCGTAATTCATTCCCCCAAAATTCTATTGGTTAGTCAACACACCCCATCATTGTTAACCTATCAAATTATACATTAAGTAATGCATTTGTCATTTCTTGATAAAATATTGGCTTCTGATTGGTCTTCATAATCAGTCTTCCGTAGGTGGCATATCCGGGGTTACTTCATCAGCTTGGCACACGTCTCAGGTTAAAAGTTCTCGTTCCCTCGTCTCATCGTCCTTGGAAGTATCTACAAATGTTTCGAGGCACAATCATTTTATACTAAAAGATTCTAGCATGCGGATGGGAACATCTCCCCATGTTTCAACTAATACAGCAAGAACAATAGCTGGGTCATGGTCGTTTGCAAGTCAGCATACTGAAGAGAGACAGGAAAAATACGCCTTTAATATAAGAACTACACAGCTTCTGCTTGACTCACGCTAACTTAAGATATACGAGTTTAATGAATGCGGTTCTATACGTTTTAATGTGCTCAGTTAGGCAAACTATAAACAATTATTCCTTACGATTGACATTAGTTTGTACATGTAAATGTTTTTTCATTTTATGAATACGCTTTTAATAAATGTTTATTAATACAGCATTGTTAGACATAAGCATTTCACATCTATAATATGTAATATCAAAATACGCTCTCTCAACTGTATATTATTCAAATCTGTATTTGAGAAGCACTTTTTTTACTTAACCGAAATGTATTTGCGCATTTTGTAGCAGCCTATATTATGATGTAATTGTATTTATATAGCGCTTACTACCCCCTGAAGAAGCGTCAAATGCATGTTTAAAATAAGGACTTACACATTCACAGTTCTTTCAGGGACCTCTGTAACTCATAGTACTAACAAACATTGGCAAAGCAAATAGGTCTCGTATACGCAAGAGTTATTGGCTTTGCCAATGTGTTTTAGCCATGTTATACACCAGAGTGGCTGCTGTTCATGGCTAAAGGTTAGTGGCATAGTGGTGGGCTGTAGAGTGGCGTAGAGCCCAGTCTTGCAGAGTACAGAGCAGTGGGGTGCAGTGCAGTTGTCTAGAGTGCATTGGTTTAGAATGCAGTGGTTTAGAGTGCAGTGACATGGAGTGGCGTGGGGCAGAGTAGAATGGCATAGAGTGCAGTGGAATAGAGTGGCATACAATAGAGTGGCAGAGAGTAGTGTAGAGTGGTGCAGTGGCATAGAGTGCAGAGTAGACTCAGTATAGTGCTGTAGAGCGCAGTTGCGTAGAATGGAGTGATGTAGAGTGGCAGAGTGCACTGGCGTAGAATGCAGTAGTACAGAGTAGATTGGTGTACAGTACAGTGGCAGAGAGCGCAATGTTGCAAAGCAGAGTGTCAGCGCAGTGATGTAGATGGAGTAAAATGGCACAGAGAGCAGTGGTGTAGAGTACAGTGGTGCAGAGTAGAGAGCAGTAGCGTAGAGTGCAATTTTTTAGAGTGCATTGGCGCAGAGTGTAGTAGCATAGAGTGGCATGGGGTAGAGTAGCACAGAGTGCAGTGGAATAGAGTAGCAGAGAGTGCAGAAATGCAGAGTGGTGCAGTGTCATAGAGTGCAGTGGCGTGGAGTGGTGCAGAGTGGCGTACTGTAGAGTGGTAGAGTATGATGCCTAGAGTGAAGTGGCATAGAGTGCAGTGGTACAGAGTAGAGTTGTATAGAGTGCAGTGTTGCAGAGTAGAGTGTCAGTGCAGTGGTGTAGAGTGGTATAGAGTACAGTGGTGCAGAGTAAAGGGCAGTGGCATACATAGCAGTTGTTTAGAGTGTACTAACGTAGAGTGCAGTGGCATAGAGTGGCATGGGGCAGAGTAGAGTGACATGGAGTGCAGTGGAAGAGTGTATTGGTGCAGAATGTAGTAGTACAGAGTAGAGTGGTGTATAGTGGCAGCCAGTGTAGTGCTGCAGAGTAGGGTCAGCGTGCAGGGCGTAGAGTGCACTGAACTAGAGTGCAGTGGTCAGAGTGGTTTAGAGTGCAGTGGTGTAGAATAGATTGTTTCAGAGTAGAGTGCAGGTGCATAGAGTAGAGAGGTACTGGGTGGAGTGCAGTGGCACAGAATGCGGTTGTGTAAAGTAGATTGTTTCACAGTAGAGATAAGTTGCTTAGAGTGGAGAGGTGCAGGGTAGAGTGCAGTTGCGAAGAGTGGCATAGTGTGTGATGGCATACAGCAAAGTGGTGTAGAGTGCCGTGGTATAGAGTGCAGAGTAGATTAGAGTGACGTACAGTGTATTGATGTAGAGTGCAGGGGCATAGAGCTGAGTGTTACAGAGTAAAGTGCACTAGCATAGAGTGTATTAGTTTAGAGTGCAGTGGCGTACAGTGCAGTGTTGCAGAGCGGCTTAGAGTGGAGTTGTGCAAACTAGATTGGTGTTGCCTAGACTGGAGTGGTATAGCGTGCAGAGGCGCAGAGCGCAGTTGTGTAGAGAGGCGTAAAGTGCATTGGCACAGAGTAGAGTGGTACAGAGTAGAGTAGAGAGGCACAGTGTGAAGTAGCATGGAGTGCAGTGGCTTAATGTGGAGTGGTTCAGAATGGAGAAGAGTGCAGTGCAGTGGCATGGAGTGGTGTAAAGTGGAGTGATGCAGAGTAGGGTGCAGCGGTGTGGAGTGGTGCAGAACAGAGTGGAGTATGGATGGTGTGGTAACACACTGCCATTAGAGACAACACATTTTTCTAATTGAAAAGACCATTACATTTGCACAGACATACAGTTTTTCAAATCAAACCATACGGTGCACAGACTATGATGTGTGGAAATTGCATCACCTAATGCAATAATTTATTTTAATCATATAAAGGTACTTGTTTCCAGCACAGTTCAGAATTAACAAAAGTGTGCTTCATTTATACTCCTAATTCTGATATATTCTGAAGTGTATTTAAATGTTGTCATGTGATAGAAAAAACTCTTTCCTAACCCCAGTATCCAGCAAGATTGTCCCATTAATCCTCTCACTTTGAAATCAGAGAAAGACAAGTGAACACTAAATTCCCACCGAAGACAGAGCCTGACATTTGACCTTGTTCTTTGAATGTACAGCAAATGTGATGAGATGAGAACAAGTTTTACAGGCATGTTTGCAGAAAGGAAGCGATCCTGTAAATAAGGTTTTGACAAGGGAAGGGACAAGCTCAAGCTGCATAGCCTAAAACAAATAAAGGCAGCAAATTGAAATCAATAAAATGTGAGTTAAAAACCACAAGGTCAATGTCAAGCAACGGGCGGAATGCATTCCCAAGGAAGCTCTTTAACCCCTTCTGTGCCCAGGACGTAATGGTTACGTCCTGAGGCACAGTGCTCGTGTGCCCAGGACGTAACCATTACGTCCTGGGCACAGAGCCCATAGGGAGTGCTAGCGCTTCCTCTGTGGGGTTCCCCCCACACCCCCCCAAGGCAGTGATGGAAGGGGAAACCCTTCCCCTTCCACCCCCCCACCCCCGTGACATCAGCATGCAAGCGCGCGCTGATTGTCACAAGGCCTCCTCTCCCAGCGCGATCGGAAGAGAAATGCAAAAGCATTTTAGAGGCCTTTTCTCCCCCCCCCCGGGGGCAGATCGGCCAATAATTAGGCCGATCTGCCCCGAGGGGGGGGGGGGGGGCAGAAACCTCTAGGCACCGGGGAGTATATATATATATTTTTTTGTATTTGTTTTGTTTTATATTTTTGAGGTGGGGAGCGACCCCTTAGGCAAGGGTCGCTCCCATAGGGGGCAAATAATATTTAGGCCATTATGATTGGCCTATTTTTATGAGGCCAATCTGCCCCCAAGGGAGACAGAAACCACGAGACACCAGGGAGTTGTTTTTTTCCGCGAATTTCACGCAAGGGGAGCGACCCCTTGGGCAAGGGTCGCTCCCAGGGGGGGGCATTTTTTTTTAAAGGCCTCTTCTGCCCACGGGGGGGCAGAAACCTCTAGGCACCAGGGAGTCTTTTTTTTGTTTTTTTTTGTTTTTGTTTTGTTTTATATTTTTGAGGTGGGGAGCGACCCCTTAGGGAAAGGTCGCTCCCATAGGGGGCAAATTATATTTAGGCCATTTCTGCCCCCAAGGGGGACAGAAACCACTAGACACCAGGGAGGTTTTTTTTTTCCCGCAAATTTCACGCAAGGGGAGCGACCCCTTGGGCAAGGGTCGCTCCCAGGGGGGGCATTTTTATAAAGGCCTTTTCTGCCTCTAGGCACCAGGGATCATTTTTTTTTTTTTTTGTTTTGTTTTGTATTTTTGAGGTGGGAAGCGCCCCCTTAGGCAAGGGTCGCTCCCCTAGGGGGCAAATTATATTTAGGCCATTTCTGCCCCCCTTGGAGGCAGATTGGCCTTTTTTTATGAGGCCAATCTGCCCCCAAGGGGGACAGAAACCACTAGACACCAGGGAGTTTGTTTTTTTTCCACGAATTTCACGCATGGGGAGCGACCCCTTAGGCAAGGGTCGTTCCCCCAGGGGGGAAAATTTATTTTAGGCTATTGATCAGCCTATTTTAATTAGGCCGATCTGCCCCCAAGGGGGGCAGAAACCAGTAGGCACCGGGAATTATTTTTGTTGTTGTTGTTTTACAGATGGGGAGCGACCCCTTAGGCAAGGATCGCTCCCCTGGAGGGGCAAATTGTATTTAGGCCATTTCTGTCCACTTTGGGGGCAGATCGGCCGATTGTTATTAGGCTGATCTGCCCCCGGGGGGGCAGAAACCTCTAGGCGCCAGGGCTAATTATTTTTTGTGGGTTTTTTTTTTTGTTTGTTTTTTTAGAGATGGGGAGGGACCCATTAGGCAAGGGTCGCTCCCCTGGGGGGCAAATTGTATTTAGACCATTTCTGCCCCCCCTTGGGGGCAGATCAGCAGATTTTAGGTCAATCTGCCCCCATGGGGGGCAAAAACAACTAGGAACCGGGGATTTTTTTTTGCGCCAGTGTCACGCAAGGGGAGCGACCCCGTAGGCAGGGGTCGCTCCCCAGGGGGGGTTGGGGGGTGGGGGGTTTATTTTAGGCCATTTCTGCCCCCGGGGGGGGCAGAAACCTCTAGGCGCCAGGGCTAAAAAAAAAATGTTTTTTTTTTTTTTTTTTTAGAGATGGGGAGCGACCCATTAGGCAAGGGTCTTCCCCTGGGGGGCAAATTGTATTTAGACCATTTCTGCCCCCCTTGGGGGCAAATCGGCTGATTTTAGGTCAATCTGCCCCTAAGGGGGGCAGAAACAACTAGGCACTGGGGATCTTCTTTTTTGCGCCAATGTCACGCAGGGGGGGCGACCCCGTAGGCAAGGGTCGCTCCCCAGGGGGGTGGGGGGGGCAAATTTATTCCGGCTGATCTAGAGGCCAAAATCCACAGGTAGGCACTTTGCAAAAAAATCTCTGTTTTCTGTGAAAAAATGTGATGTGTCCACGTTGTGTTTTGGGCCATTTTCTTTTGTGGGCGCTACGCCTACCCACACAAGTGAGGTACCATTTTTATCGGGAGACTTGGGGGAACGCTGGGTGGAAGGAAATTTGTGACTCCTCTCAGATTCCAGAACTTTTTTGTCACCGAAATGAGAGGTAAAAGTGTTTTTTTTTGTCAACTTTTGAGGTTTGCAAAGGATTCTGGGTAACAGAACCTGGTCAGAGCCCCACAAGTCACCCCATCTTGGATTCTCCTAGGTGTCTAGTTTTCAAAAATGCGCTGGTTTGCTAGGTTTCCCCAGGTGCCGGCTGAGCTAGAGGCCAAAATCCACAGGTAGGCACTTTGTAAAAAAACACCTCTGTTTTCTGTGAAAAAATGTGATGTGTCCACGTTGTGTTTTGGGCAATTTCCTTTTGTGGGCGCTAGGCCTACCCACACAAGTGGGGTACCATTTTTATCGGGAGACTTGGGGGAACGCTGGGTGGAAGGAAATGTATGGCTCCTCTCAGATTCCAGAACTTTCTGTCACCGAAATGAGAGGAAAACATGTTTTTTGGTAACATTTTGAGGTTTGCAAAGGATTCTGGGTAACAAACCCTGGTCAGATCCCCACAAGTCACCCCATCTTGGATTCCCCTAGGTGTCTAGCTTTCAAAAATGCGCTGGTTTGCTAGGTTTCACCAGGTGCCGGCTGAGCTAGAGGCCAAAATTCACAGGTAGGCACTTTGTAAAAAACACCTGTGTTTTCTGTGAAAAATTTGATGTGTCCACGTTGTGTTTTGGGCCATTTCCTTTTGTGGGCACTAGGCCTACCCACACAAGTGAGGTACCATTTTTATCGGGAGACTTGGGGGAACGCTGGGTGGGAGGAAATTTGTGGCTCCTCTCAGATTCCAGAACTTTCTGTCACCGAAATGAGAGGAAAAAGTGTTTTTTTGGTCATATTTTGAGGTTTGCAAAGGATTCTGGGTAACAGAACCTGGTCAGAGCCCCACAAGTCACCCCATCTTGGATTCCCCTAGGTGTCTAGTTTTCAAAAATGCGCTGGTTTGCTAGGTTTCACCAGGTGCCGGCTGAGCTAGAGGCCACAATTCACAGGTAGGCACTTTGTAAAAAACACCTCTGTTTTCTGTGAAAAAATTTGATGTGTCCACGTTGTGTTTTGGGCCATTTCCTTTCGTGGGCGCTAGGCCTACCCACACAAGTGAGGTACCATTTTTATCGGGAGACTTGGGGGAACGCTGGGTGGGAGGAAATTTGTGGCTCCTCTCAGATTCCAGAACTTTCTGTCACCGAAATGAGAGGAAAAAGTGTTTTTTGGGTCATATTTTGAGGTTTGCAAAGGATTCTGGGTAACAGAACCTGGTCAGAGCCCCACAAATCACCCCATCTTGTATTCCCCTAGGTGTCTAGTTTTCAAAAATGCGCTGGTTTGCTAGGTTTCACCAGGTGCCGGCTGAGCTAAAGGCCAAAATCGACAGGTAGGCACTTTGTAAAAAACACCTCTGTTTTCTGTGAAACAATTTGATGTGTCCACGTTGTGTTTTGGGCCATTTCCTTTCGTGGGCGCTAGGCCTACCCACACAAGTGAGGTACCATTTTTATCGGGAGACTTGGGGGAACGCTGGGGGGAAGGAAATTTGTGGCTCCTCTCAGATTCCAGAACTTTCTGTCACCGAAATGAGAGGAAAAAGTGTTTTTTGGGTCACATTTTGAGGTTTGCAAAGGATTCTGGGTAACTGAACCTGTTCAGATCCCCACAAATCACCCCATCTTGGATTCCCCTAGGTGTCTAGTTTTCAAAAATGTGCTGGTTTGCTAGGTTTCCCCAGGTGCCAACTGAGCTAGAGGCCAAAATCCACAGGTAGGCACTTTGCATAAAACACCTCTGTTTTCTGTGAAAAAATGGGATGTGTCCACGTTTTGTTTTGAGCCATTTCCTTTCATGGGCGCTAGGCCTACCCACACAAGTGAGGTACCATTTTTATCGGGAGACTTGGGGGAACACAGAATAGCAAAACAAGTGTTATTGTCCCTTGTCTTTCTCTACATTTTTTTCTTCCAAATGTAAGGCAGTGTGTAAAAAAGACGTCTATTTGAGAAATGCCCTGTAATTCACATGCTAGTATGGGCACCCCGGAATTCAGAGATGTGCAAATAACCACTGCTTAACAGCTTATCTTGTGGCCATTTTGGAAATACCAAGGTTTTCTTGATACCTATTTTTCACTTTTTATATTTCAGCAAATGAATTGCTGTATACCCGGTATAGAATAAAAACCCATTGCAAGGTGCAGCTAATTTATTGGCTCTGGGTACCTAGAGTTCTTGATGAACCTACAAGCCCAATATATCCCCGCAACCAGAAGAGTCCAGCTGACGTAACAGTATATTGCTTTAAAAAATCTGACATCGCAGGAAAAAGTTACAGAGTAAAGTGTGGAGAAAAATTGCTGTTTTTTTCACCTCAATTTCAATATTTTTTTATTTCAGCTGTTATTTTCTGTAGGAAACACTTGTAGGATCTACACAAATGACCCCTTGCTGAATTCAGAATTCTGTCTACTTTTCAGAAATGTTTAGCTTTCTGGGATCCAGCATTGGTTTCTCACCCATTTTGGTCACTAACTGGAAGGAGGCTGAAAGCACAAAAAATAGTAAAAATGAGGTATGTCCCAGTAAAATGTCAAAATTGTATTGAAAAATTGGGTTTTCCAATTCAAGTCTGCCTGTTCCTGAAAGCTGGTGATCTTGCCACCGCAAACCCTTTGTTGGTGCCATTTTTCAGGGAACAAACCACGAGCTGCCTTCTGCAGCCCTTTTTTCCCATTAAAAAAAAAAAAAAAAATCACTGTATTTTGGCTAATTTCTTGGTCTCCTTCAGGGGAACCCACAAAGTCTGGGTACCTCTAGAATCCCTAGGATGTTGGAAAAAAAGGACGCAAATTTGGCGTGGGTAGCTTATGTGAACAAAAGGTTATGAGTGCCTAAGCACGAACTGCCCCAAATAGCCAAAAAAAGGCTTGGCACATGAGGGGGAAAAGGCCTAGCAGCGAAGGGGTTATATGTACTTAAAGTGACAGCCGTTGGATACTTTGAAGAGAGAGTCCAGTATTTTAGTCCAGTTCGTATCTTGCAAATGTTTGGCCACATCAATTACCTAGGTAGTTTGAAAAGTAGACCTGGAGTGTTTTCCATGTCGCAGGAAAGGTCTGTACACCCATTCTATCAGTTTGCCTCCAGTTCCTATGATGTAGAGCTTCTGGCACACCTCTTGTAGGGTTAGTGTAGGTGGCAAACATGAAATAGGGCATTTAATGATTATTTAAGGTGGTTCTAAGTAAGAAGCTGACCGCGGTGAAGATGGTAGACTGCCACAAGGGTTTGAAAATTTAGTAGCTCGCTGCCAGAAACAAATGCCCCAATTTTAAGACACCTGCACCTTGCCACTGATGGAGTTGTTCTGAGCACAGTCATCCTGTGTGAGTAGGAAGGTTTACTAAAGATAGTGCAGGAGCACATGGTTTCTTGGTGTCAGTGAGTTTACAGGTTCTGTCAAAGCAAGACAAAGCAAGACAAAGCTGCGCATGATAACCCTGGATGGTGATCCGTAGAATGGTCAGTAGGAAACAATGAGCAGTGCATTAAGCCTTCCTTAAAAGTCTTTACTGATAAACCCCATCTCATGCAGAAAGCCAGCTAGCCACCCATTGGGCCTGTGCAGCTGAATAATAGCATTCTAACTTCAGAAGACCTAATCCACCTGCAATCACTGGTAGCTTTGGGAGAGCAAAAGGTTTGCAAAATAATACTATCATTGTGGTAGCACACCATCTTCACCAGTGCCACGTGGCCCACTACAGAAAGCAGAAGAGAAGACCAAAAAGCAAACTGGGTTTGGAGGGACCGTGACGCTCTGCCGAGATTTCTATCCTGCAAATCAGTGGGAGAAAGGTAGATATTAATCACTAGGTATCAAAAGGTAACTGGTTCCCAGTTCAATCGGAGATCTAATTGTATGTAAAGGGGAAAACAGTACCATATGTTAAAGAAACACTAATTACATTTTAAATTTTTTACTTTTTGTTTGTGCAATTTACATCCCAAATATTTTGAAGATTCTATATGTACTTGACACTTAGGGATAACCCAGATCACTAGTTTGGCTTTTGCTCAATTTCAAAACTGTTTAAATACATGGACAAAGTGGGCAATTACCTTGCACAACCTTGCAAGGGGTCTGGCCCCTGCTCACCCTTCACAAGCACAAACAGCGGCCAGAAGAGTTTGCCAAGGTGGATGGGTGTTGCTTGTTCAACCACTTGACAGTGCCGCTTCGGTTTCTATCCTGTGTGCAGAGACAACTCCCCAGGTACCCAATGCCTTCCGATAGTCTTGGTGGACCTATCTTGACTGATTTTACGAATTGTCCCACCTTGTTCTTTTCTTCCTTATTTATCGAGTTCTTAGCAACAACCCTTTGAATCACTTGACATGGAACTCCCATTTGATCTGGATTTCATCCTCCTCTTTTATTATTTTTGATTGGTAGTCCTGGCACCCATTTCTGAGATAAATGTAGAGTCCCAGACATATACTGTAGTGCTGAGAGACTACAGACAAGTTGTGGGTACCTCACATCCTGACATTAGATGCAAGACTGTCACCTACCCTGCCCTATAAAAAAAAAATTTAGGTTGAAAGTCCATGGGCGGTCGGGTGAGCCAGATGTTTTTGGTCAATTAGTTTAAACTAGCATAAGGTTAATTACATTAATGTTTCCCAAACTGTTTGCCAGGGGTTTTAAAATGTTCAGAAACATAATCAAAATGTTGCTGTTACTTTTTCTTCAAGAAAGATTGGGTAGATTTGGTAGGGGTGATGGCCTTGACACAGTGCTGAAGGGCATTAATTTACTACTGAACAAGGACGTAATGTGACACCTGAATGTAGCATACCAGAAGGCAAACACAAAAATACCACAGTAAATAAATAGTGCTATGTTAAAAAAGAGTAAATAAATGCACGGACAACATAATGAGGGTGTGTCTGTAAAACTGACGTTTGTTCTTGAATTTGTGTCCTGAATTTTGACTCTTTGTCCTGAATTTTTTGCAGTCCTGTCCAGAATTTGCCTCAATGCCAGGTGGTCACCATAATGCAGAAGTTGGAACTTCCTAATTTTCTGTCAAAGGGAAAACCACTCCCCTCCCCTCTTTGCTATAACCAAAAGTCTTCAAGATTTAGGGTGGAAGAATGTGAGAAAACGTTATGTTTCTCAAAGACCCCCAACCCCACGGGGGTACGAGTACCAAAAAAAAAACGTTCCTGGCAAGCTTTCCAATGCCGGGTATACGGCGGCTCAAAGGCAGCGGCAAACAGCCAGACTAATGAGTCTTATCGTATTCTACCCTGATATCTACTCCCTCTACACTCAAGAGCTCGACACTATTTGGTAGGCTGTCCTCCACCCGCTCCGTAAGTACCCGCACTCCGTTAAAAGCTCTATTAAATACCCCGCTCTACCTCATCACGCAGGGATGGCGCCCGCTAAAGTGTATGAACGAAAAGACTAACAGTACAAAGACACACAAGTAACCCACAACCAATCAGACCTTTGGAATACTGTGATGGCACACTAGGATTGGCTGGTGCATCTCCAAGGCTCCAATCGCAGTTAATCTTACACATAAGCGGTACCGGCAACACCCACAATATGCGCAGCCCTGGTATTGGTTATTATGCGACCCGGAAGTGCTAAGTTTACGGCTAAATGACGTCCGTTAAAGGATTAGTCACTGACGACGGACATGAGGATGATTTCACGAAGGGTCCGTATTAGTACCGGGCAGGTGGTGGTCGTACCTGTGTTTTGTGTTTTTGCCAAGTCGACATAAGTTCAGAAACAGAGGTAAAACTCTTCATTGTATGTACACTTGCCCACATGTCTCCTACATACTCTCTTAATTGCCTGTGTCTGAAGCAGTTGCAACCCATGAGTTTATGTGATCTCTTGGCCGGATCTCTAAACCCCTGTCCCACAAAACAGTCAGATTTTAGATAATATGTTCTTGCTCCCGGGAATGTAGTAACCTGCTCAGAGTCACTTTGAACGTAAAAAGGTGACATGCAGTTCTTATATAGCAGAAGTAAGATGTAGATGTCTGTCTGATGTAAGGTGGCAGAATTAAAATGTCAAGGGGAAAAGTCCCAGATACCATTTCTCATCAGAATATTGAGTTAAACAACTTTTCC
Organism: Pleurodeles waltl; assembly: GCF_031143425.1. Classification (NCBI taxonomy): domain Eukaryota; kingdom Metazoa; phylum Chordata; class Amphibia; order Caudata; family Salamandridae; genus Pleurodeles; species Pleurodeles waltl. The sequence continues at coordinate 253,080,905 of NC_090436.1, forward strand.
CTAATGTTTTTCTCGAAGTTCCACATTAAGAGAAGTTCTCATTGGAAATGCTTGGAATTTATCGTGGGGGCATTTGCAACCTTTAAAACAGACTGTGTTGACTCTTTATTAGGGAATGTGTGTTCAAGCCAGGAATTGAAGGCAACCACAATTGATAGGAGAGTTGTGTTCTGGGTCCCTATCGGGTTCCACAGTTAGAGAAAGACTTTAATTTCTGAATGCTCCTGCATATTTTTGGACATTTTGACATCTGGGTCATCTAACGTCATAGTTTCATATTCACACGTGACTTTAAAAACACACCTATATTATTCGGTCTGGCATCAAGTTGTCTTAATGCAGGAGCAATTTCGAGGAGTTTTTTTTTTCTATTCTCAGTAGCCCTTGGCGTGGCTTCAGGGGCATAGAATTAAGATCAAGCGAGCAGAAATAGCTTTTTTTTGTCTTGCATTCTTCAGTGTTTAGACATTTAATTAGGCTCAATGTATTATTGGAAGAAAACACGACGAGACTTCCTGGCTTCCCTCTTGATGGTTGAAGCATTTTGAAATTGATGACTGGAGTTTCTGTATATTCGACCGATGGTATATTTGGAGCATAATTGGCCATCTATTTTCTGATTATTGTGACTGCTCATTCCAGTCTTTGTAGTAACTTCAATGAATGGCTCGTCCTTTCCCAACGTTCCAACATCGAGGCCCATATAATTCACCCCTTTCACTCTATTTTCCGTTTTTTTTTATTTATTCTTGTTTCACCACTCATCACGCTTCTTCAGTATATACACGTTTGTAATAGCTGGATTTCCTAACTTCAAAATGCTCAGTGATTGAGTTTCTTTACTTCCATTTGCGATGTCTTAATGGTAATAAGGCGAAAAAATATGCATGCGTTTTCCATTTCATTTTCGCAGCCACTAAAATGTACATGGTCCACTATAGCGTGCAAATACAATGTATTTTTAAAATGACTCTTATACAACAGACCTCACCTTTGTTGGTACTATTTACTTACACAAACTGTTTTGCCAATGAGCAACATTTCAAGTTGTAAACTTTTTGACAGACGCAACAGTTCCCTACCTGTCGTTCAAAACACAATCCTATGCAGACATTTAGAGCGTGTACAAATACACTACCATCCAAATTAAAATGTTAGAAATAACACCTATTCATTAACATACACCTTTTCTCAATCATCACAATTAGCTAAGTGCTTGGTGCTGCTGTCTTTTATGCCCTGTTGATGATTGGCTCATTTCCCTGCAGGGCAAACTCAGCATTTCACCCACCTCTGTGCGACACATGGAGTGTTACATACGTGAATAGTAACACGTTATGTAGAACATTGGGAAACTGCAAGGCGGAAAGTTATGGCTCATATTTTAGAGAAATCGTCTCTGACTGCTGCACAATTTACTATAAATGCTCCTTCCGCATTCTTCCTTCACACAAGTCTAATAAGACGATTTATATTTGCAATGTCTTTTGCTACTTGTGGTGTTTTCCTTAGGTACCACTGTGTATGCTTTTTGTTCATTTGGTTAATGTTTTAGCTACTGTACACTGACAGGGGAGCACCAGAATAGTGGTATACTTTACGTAAGACTTTGCGTCATGTACTGGCCCAAACATTGATCTCATTTGGTTGTTAATGTGTTCACTCATTAATTTTCCTGTATGTATTTATGATTGCGAAGTGAACATAAGTAATCAAAAGTATGTAGTCTCTGAATCAGCGATCAGTATTCAATAACAGATGCCTCAGTTTTCACTCACGATTGGTCATCCCAAGTTTCTTCATACTTTGCAAGGCCACAAGCTTAACAGGTCCTCCAGTAGCCAACCAATTGCATCTGCCCAGCCAACCGATACATGCCCCCAGTTCAGTCGAACCACTCTTCTACATTAAATCATACTGCAGCATCAAACTTGCTTGTTTTAGAACAAGATGCAGCATGGCTATATGGCCCCAGCACAACCAAACCCTTCATTTTTGTCAAGGTACACAGCAGTGACAAACTTGTTGCCTCCACGTCAAGAGCTCTGCACGTGGCCATTTATTCACCCTGGCCGTGGGTTTCTTCCAAAGGGCCCATCAAGATATTATGTACAAGGACTTAGAAAAGCTTGAATTGATCCCACGGTATAAGACGAGAGAACGACATGACGTTCTAAATAGGAGCGCTGTTCTAAAGCTTGCTAGTATTCTAGACAACCTTAAATTGCTTCAAACACACCAGTTAGGAGTTGAATGCAAGCCAAATCCATCTATCCCAGGGAGTGAAATAACGGTAGTCACCTGGACCAACGCAACAGTAGCCACCAAAGTATGTCAAAATAGGGAGAGCTTCTCCAAATGATGCATTGAAATAAGGCAAGATCTAGAGTCATACCCGAGCCCCCTTCTCCCTCTACAGAGATCATCATCAAAGAGAGTTGCATCTGCCAGCAGAGCCACTGACCAATCAATTCATCCATTGCAGAAGTTAAGCATCCAGCAAATCTCCACCCCATGATCTCCCTCCCACATGAGGCATATCTCCTTCCAAATACAGCAGGGTCCCTTTCCAGGAGGCCAGAGGGAGGTATGAACCCAAAAACATGGGGGAATCTGCAATGGCCATTAGCCCCTAAAACTGTGCTCCTGGAATGTAAATGGCCTCAGCAGCAAGGTGGATGAAAATGATTTCACAGCTTATCTTTGAAATTTTGACATCCTTCTACTGCAGGAAACCTGGTCGCAACACCCAAATCCATTTACCAGATTTAAAGAATTCCATCAAGAAGCATCAAAACCAAATAAGGCAGGCAGAAGCTTGCGGCAGCCTTTCCATATACATTGAAACTCACCTTCAGTGGTCCCAAAGATACATCAACCTTGGTCTAGCCTGGGCACAAAGTGTCAAACTAGCAGCTCCATCAACATCACATAATGACTTTTGCCTTCTAATTTGCAACATATACATTTACCCCAATCAGAAGAGTAAAGTTGGAAAAAAATAGTCTTTAATCGTATTCCTCAAATCCCTCCAATTTAATTTACCCCAAGCTCGATTGGTCTTCACAAGAGACTTTAACATGCACCTGTTACCAAGCAGAACTCAACCATGTCAAAAGTGCCTAACCACTCTTACTCAAATATTACTACCAGTAACTTCAATCCACCTCAGAACTGATCAACCTGGAAAAACGTGCATCCTGGCCCTAGAGAAGATTGGCCTTTTTACACCCAACAACCGCCTCCTCCAGTACCAACCGTCAGCTTTCAATAGGCTATTGCTTAAAACCAACGCCACTCTCAATTACACTCCAGCAGACACAGAGAAGTTTCCAATGACCATCCATTACAGCTAGCATGGAGAGCGACCATTTTCTTTAGCACGCAGAGCTGTTGCCAAGCCCATCAAGAGCCGCTCACGCACACAACTTGCTTACGTCACCAAGCACCCACAATCTGCAACGCTTTGCATGAAACAGTCCTGCGACTCAGACAATTATGGCCTTCATAACCCATCACTAGCACAACTGAGTCCTATACAACGGACAACACCACTTCAAGCCTGGGAGTCCATGACCATGTCGCTTATTGCTAATTTCCTCTCAAATGCCACTCAACAAACCAATAGTGCTTGGAGAGGGACAGCCTGGTTAACCACATTGCTCCTACTGAGAAAAAGGGAGCTAAATAGGGAGACTCTCTAAGACTCTGGAACTCAGTCCCTAAGTTCTGTCAAGACACAAAGAAGCGACTTAGCCTTTCTGTAGGTGGCCTCGGAGTTCTATCTGGACAACCAAAAAATCATATCAGACAAATGTATTATTAAAACTCCCTTACACAATCAAACCGAAAACAGCAGACAATTTTGGTCCGAAATCAAAACACTTGCAAACGGACGATTTCGCTGTCATAATGCCGACATCTCTGCGGCTGATTGAATAGCCCACATCTCAGCTGTATATTCTTTGTATCCCCCTGAACTCCTGACGCTGACTGTCTCAAAAATGCGAAAGGCATTCCTTCAGAAGCACCGCCACAAAAACCGTCTGAGGGACTATGCCTTCCTTACCTACCTTATATCGGATTCCTGGAGAGGCAGCATTCTGCATCCCATCTTTAAATCGGGCTCGCATACTGACTTTGCAAATTAGACTGTCGCCCTCATTGTGGTCAAAGTGAAACTTGTTGCCTCTAATCTTTTAGTTGACTTGAAAGCCTGGGTCTCCTCTGCAAATATTATTCTGAAAATGCAGATATTAATGAACACGCTAACCTTCTAGCAGTCAGCCTTCTTATCGAAAAAGCTAAAATCAAACCCTCAAAACTTTACAGTTACTTTATGGACTTTGGGCCAAAATGGTCAGTTGGGGAGCACCATCAATATTGGAAGCTGTGATCAAACTATACTCTGAAACCTGGGTACAAGTTAAAATTGGTAATGGCGATAGAACCCACCGACAAGATCACTACCCACACCGGCCTAAAGCAAGGGTGAGTCGCAGCCCCCTGCCTATTTAACATCTATATGACAGATTTAGATACACGATTAATGGAAGTAGAAGATGACCCTCCTAAACTAGTGAACAAATCACTTAGATGTTTACAATATGCTGACAACCATGTCTTACTTAGTCAAATCCCAACTGGCCTTCAATGTCTAAACACCCATCTGGTTCAATACATCCATACGCTGGGGCCGGAACTCAACTATAGTAAAAACAAAAGTTCTATTCCTTCAGCGAACCCCAGTTGCAGCCATTCCACATTCAAATGGAAATTGACTGGAATTAATCTAGAGCTGGCCAAAATATACAAATACTTGGGAATGGTAATGGACCCCAGACTATCATTCAGGGAGCACTTAAACCAAAGGAGAGTCCTTGTCTAAAAACTGCGGTTTGCTCTCAGTACGCTCCAAAAAAAGATCGGAAACACTTAACAATATCACCTACTTCAGGTAATTGGGACAAAGTTCCTCCCCACACCCACTTACGGCTCCAAATTATTAAAGGGGAGTGACAACCACACTACCAACTCCAATCCAACTTGTTCAAACTCATCTCTCGGCTCCCTCAAAACATTTCACAATCACAGGATGGGAGCAGTCATCAAACGATATTGGAAGCTCAAAGCAGCCCCACTGGCCTCCCTAGCTGACTTGTGATGTTCGGAAAAGGAAAGGTAGCCCAACTACAAAGCTCATTGGCCAACGGCCCGTCATCAAGCTCTAAGCGTCCTGAATATGGCCAATGCTTGGAAACCCAACCGTAATGTCACTGCCTTAAAAAAAAAAAAAATCACCAATAAGGCTGTGAAAATCCAATCTTGGGGCACTGATGAAGCAGAGCTTACTCATAAAAGGCAAGGATGGACAGTCTTGCACTCCTACACTGCTTGGAGCCCACAACCGTACCTTACAACCCACATAGCAGCGCCTATACAACATGCACTTCTATTTCATGTGTGTGCTTTTCCATCAAAAGACCAGATTCCTGTCTGGAAGCAGTTCTAGACGGGTGCCCATTGTCAACTCTGTGGCTTCACAGAAGAAAGTGTGTTACACTTTTTGTGCGTTTGTCCAGCTGTTACACACCTCAGACAGAAACTTCTACGTCCTGCTTTGAGGGCCCTTCAACTTGGGTCCTGTCGCCCTGCAGTGATAGCGCTACTGAACAGTCACAGCATTCAGCTCCCCTGCAGGGCTTCCAAGTTTCTGCTGCAAGTAAAAAGACTGCTTCTACAGCAATCCCGGCCCCCTTAAGCACACCGTTGATTGTGATCCACTACCTGCATTTCTGGCCATCCCACAATCTTGTTAAAGTGAAACTCCTTGCATCAGTTTGTACCTTACAGTACATTCATCCTCGTGACTGTCCCTTGAAATAATGATTTCAATGTAGCCAATTCTTGCATTGGATTTTAACCAAATGGCAAAATTCATACTGCAAATTGTTTTGGACAAATTGCTGTCTTTTATCTATGCTAACTGCAAAGTTTTTAATATTGTTGTATATGGCAACGATTTTTTTTTGTAATCAGCAATACATATTTTTTAGCACTAGTTTCTGAATCATGTTTTGCTTTTTTCCATCATGCTGTTTCAGGTTTTACTACAGTCTTCATGATGTTTAAAGAAACACCTCTAGTACTTGCTTATATCTGATTTTCCTCACTCGCCACAACCACGTACTTACTCAATGTAAGTTATGCATTTGATATATATATATATATATATTTTTTTTAACCTTTTTTAGTCTGATTGTTTTTCAGACTAGAGTTCAATATAGTGGCAAAAAAGATTTTGAAGCTGAAAAGAACATTCTAACCTTACCTATGCGGTACCTGGTTGCATGGCTGTGTGAGTTCTGACATGGTCACTGTAGGAAGTTGGCTCTGTATGTGCTATTTCAAAGTAAGGAATAGCATGCACAGAGTCCAAGGGTTCCCCTTAGAGGTAAAATAGTGGTAAAAATAGATAATACTAATGCTCTATTTTGTGGTAGTGTGGTCGAGCAATAGGCTTATCCAAGGAGTAGTGTTAAGCATTTGTTGTACGTACACATAGACAATAAATGAGGTACACACACTCCGAGACAAATCCAGCCAATAGGTTTTTATATAGAAAAATATCTTTTCTTAGTTTATTTTAAGAACCACAGGTTCAAATTCTACATGTAATATCTCATTCGAAAGGTATTGCAGGTAAGTACTTTAGGAACTTCAAATCATCAAAATTGCATGTATACTTTTCAAGTTATTCACAAATAGCTGTTTTAAAAGTGGACACTTAGTGCAATTTTCACAGTTCCTAGGGGAGGTAAGTATTTGTTAGGTTAACCAGGTAAGTAAGACACTTACAGGGCTTAGTTCTTGGTCCAAGGTAGCCCACCGTTGGGGGTTCAGAGCAACCCCAAAGTCACCACACCAGCAGCTCAGGGCCGGTCAGGTGCAGAGTTCAAAGTGGTGCCCAAAACACATAGGCTAGAATGGAGAGAAGGGGGTGCCCCGGTTCCGGTCTGCTTGCAGGTAAGTACCCGCGTCTTCGGAGGGCAGACCAGGGGGGTTTTGTAGGGCACCGGGGGGGACACGAGTCCACACAGAAATTTCACCCTCAGCAGCGCGGGGGCGGCCGGGTGCAGTGTCGAAACAAGCGTCGGGTTCGCAATGTTAGTCTATGAGAGATCTCGGGATCTCTTCAGCGCTGCAGGCAGGCAAGGGGGGGATTCCTCGGGGAAACCTCCACTTGGGTAAGGGAGAGGGACTCCTGGGGGTCACTTCTCCAGTGAAAGTCCGGTCCTTTAGGTCCTGGGGGCTGCGGGTGCAGGGTCTCTCCCAGGCGTCGGGACTTTAGGTTCAAAGAGTCGCGGTCAGGGGAAGCCTCGGGATTCCCTCTGCAGGCGGCGCTGTGGGGGCTCAGGGGGGACAGGTTTTGGTACTCACAGTATCAGAGTAGTCCTGGGGTCCCTCCTGAGGTGTTGGATCGCCACCAGCCGAGTCGGGGTCGCCGGGTGCAGTGTTGCAAGTCTCACGCTTCTTGCGGGGAGCTTGCAGGGTTCTTTAAAGTTGCTGGAAACAAAGTTGCAGCTTTTCTTGGAGCAGGTCCGCTGTCCTCGGGAGTTTCTTGTCTTTTCGAAGCAGGGGCAGTCCTCAGAGGATGTCGAGGTCGCTGGTCCCTTTGGAAGGCGTCGCTGGAGCAGGATCTTTGGAAGGCAGGAGACAGGCCGGTGAGTTTCTGGAGCCAAGGCAGTTGTCGTCTTCTGGTCTTCCGCTGCCGGGGTTTTCAGCTGGGCCGTCCTTCTTCTTGTAGTTGCAGGAATCTAATTTTCTAGGGTTCAGGGTAGCCCTTAAATACTAAATTTAAGGGCGTGTTTAGGTCTGGGGGGTTAGTAGCCAATGGCTACTAGCCCTGAGGGTGGGTACACCCTCTTTGTGCCTCCTCCCAAGGGGAGGGGGTCACAGTCCTAACCCTATTGGGGGAATCCTCCATCTGCAAGATGGAGGATTTCTAAAAGTTAGAGTCACCTCAGCTCAGGACACCTTAGGGGCTGTCCTGACTGGCCAGTGACTCCTCCTTGTTATTCTCATTATTTTCTCCGACTTGCCGCCAAAAGTGGGGGCCGGGCCGGAGGGGGCGGGCAACTCCACTAGCTGGAGTGTCCTGCTGGGTTGGCACAAAGGAGGTGAGCCTTTGAGGCTCACCGCCAGGTGTGACAATTCCTGCCTGGGAGAGGTGTTAGCATCTCCACCCAGTGCAGGCTTTGTTACTGGCCTCAGAGTGACAAAGGCACTCTCCCCATGGGGCCAGCAACATGTCTCGGTTTGTGGCAGGCTGCTAAAACTAGTCAGCCTACACAGATAGTCGGTTAGGTTTCAGGGGGCACCTCTAAGGTGCCCTCTGTGGTGTGTTTTACAATAAAATGTACACTGGCATCAGTGTGCATTTATTGTGCTGAGAAGTTTGATACCAAACTTCCCAGTTTTCAGTGTAGCCATTATGGTGCTGTGGAGTTCGTGTTTGACAAACTCCCAGACCATATACTCTTATGGCTACCCTGCACTTACAATGTCTAAGGTTTTGTTTAGACACTGTAGGGGCACAGTGCTCATGCACTGGTACCCTCACCTATGGTATAGTGCACCCTGCCTTAGGGCTGTAAGGCCTGCTAGAGGGGTGTCTTACCTATACTGCATAGGCAGTGAGAGGCTGGCATGGCACCCTGAGGGGAGTGCCATGTCGACTTACTCCTTTTGTTCTCACTAGCACACACAGGCTTGTAAGCAGTGTGTCTGTGCTGAGTGAGGGGTCTCTAGGGTGGCATAAGACATGCTGCAGCCCTTAGAGACCTTCCTTGGTATCAGGGCCCTTGGTACTAGAAGTACCAGTTACAAGGGACTTATCTGAATGCCAGGGTGTGCCAATTGTGGATACAATGGTACATTTTAGGTGAAGGAACACTGGTGCTGGGGCCTGGTTAGCAGGGTCCCAGCACACTTCTCAGTCAAGTCAGCATCAGTATCAGGCAAAAAGTGGGGGGTAACTGCAACAGGGAGCCATTTCTTTACACAAGCCCCCCCCAGCCTACAGGCCAGGAGACTCAGCCCAAGCTGGGAGAGTCTTCCTAGTCTGTCAGGCGAGGAAGAGTAGGAGAAATAGGCTGGTTAGTTGCAGGGCCTACTCTGCCTTACATCCTTCTGTTCAGGTCATTCCCTTTGGGGAACTGACCCACTTCCACAGTGATAGGACCTAGTCTGAATTGCCTCTTGTCTGCCTCTTCAATGTCTCCACCCATTCTTTTTATTTTGGGTTTAGAGGTATCCACCTCTGCTAATCTTATCTTGGCCAGGGTTACCCCTAGCTTACCCATAGAGGTTACCCAGAGCTGGAGTAACCCCACCATGACCAATAGGGTCAGGGGGCCTAACTTGCTATTTGGCATGGGGTCAGACCACCATGCTAAGGATAGTGCAGCCATAAAGGCTAACACCCAGCAGAGGCCACTGACAGCTGTCAGTGCCCAGAACCACACCTTTAGCTCTTCACCTAAAAGGGAAGGGGCTAAGTTACAGGCTTCTTTGGGTTCAGGTTGCCTGTCTGCTGTATTGGAGTGGGGGGTTACCACATCTTGTAGTAAACACCCTTCTTCCACTCTTTCTTCTGTTAGCTGAGGAGCCACCCACTCAGGTTTAACAGTTGCCTGACTAGCCAGGACTTCTTGTGGGTCAGGTTGGACTTTATCAGGGCCATTTTTGGAGTTCTCCCCTACTGGAGCAGAATCTCCTTGGCTTGCTGTAACCTTGGCTAAAGGTTGTCCACCCCTCCTACTCTGTTTTCTTTTCTTCTTTTTCTGGGGCCTGCTTGCATTTACTGCAGAGGCAGGACTTCCAGAATCCTTGGGAGAGGACTGGCACTGGACCAGTTCCTCTCTTGGGCTCTGACTAACCTCTGGGTAGTCATTTCCAAGGAGACAATCAAGGGGGAGGTCTGTACTGACTACTACCCTTCTCCAGCTAAGAGTGCCACCCACTTCTATGGGCACTAAAGCCACAGGCCTCTTAGTGACCCTGTCTAGGCTAACTCTTACCCTGGCAGTCTCACCTGGGATGTACTGGTTTGAGAGCACCAGCCTGTCATGCACAATAGTGTGACTGGCACAAGTGTCTCTCAGGGCAGTGGTTGGGATTCCATTCACCAGTAGGTGGTGGAAGTGTCTACTTCCCTCTGGAATCTCCAACTCACCTGTTGGGCCCTGTTTCCAGTTGAAGGCTATGAAGACCTCCTCATCTGAGGAGTCATCTCCCATGGCTACACTGGTTACCCCTGGAATTTTGTTCTGGGGTTTGTTTTTGGGACAAGAAGTGTCCTTGGTGTGGTGCCCAGACTGTTTACAGTTGTGGCACCATGCCTTAGTGGCATCCCAGTTCTTACCCTGGTACCCACCTTTGTTTTGGGTTGTGTCTTGGGGCCCACCCACCTGTTCTGGTTTTTGGGGGCCTACAGAGGACTCTTTTTCTTTGTTTCTAGTGTCACCCACTTTCTCCTGGGGAGTTTTTGTAACCCCTTTCTTTTGGTCACCCCCAGTGGAAGTTTTGGTTACCCTAGTCTTGACCCAGTGGTCTGCCTTCTTTCCCAATTCTTGGGGAGAAATTGGACCTAGGTCTACCAGATACTGATGCAACTTTTCATTGAAGCAGTTACTTAGAATGTGTTATTTCATAAACAAATTATAAAGCCCAACATAGTCACACACTTCGTTTCCAGTTAACCAACCATCTAGTGTTTTTACTGAGTAGTCTACAAAATCAACCCAGGTCTGGCTCGAGGATTTTTGAGCCCCCCTGAATCTAATTCTATACTCCTCAGTGGAGAATCCAAAGCCCTCAATCAGGGTACCCTTCATGAGGTCATAAGATTCTGCATCTTTTCCAGAGAGTGTGAGGAGTCTATCCCTACACTTTCCAGTGAACATTTCCCAAAGGAGAGCACCCCAGTGAGATCTGTTTACTTTTCTGGTTACACAAGCCCTCTCAAAAGCTGTGAACCATTTGGTGATGTCATCACCATCTTCATATTTAGTTACAATCCCTTTAGGGATTTTCAACATGTCAGGAGAATCTCTGACCCTATTTATGTTGCTGCCACCATTGATGGGTCCTAGGCCCATCTCTTGTCTTTCCCTCTCTATGGCTAGGATCTGTCTTTCCAAAGCCAATCTTTTGGCCATCCTGGCTAACTGGATGTCCTCTTCACTGGGGCTATCCTCAGTGATTTCAGAGGTGTTGGTCTCTCCTGTGAGGGAACCAGCATCTCTGACTATTATTTTTGGAGTCAGGGTTTGAGGGACCCTGTTCTCCCTAGATAGGATTGGTAGGGGGGAATTTTCCTCCAAGTCACTATCCTCTTCCTCTGAGTTGCCACCCTCAGAGGGGTTGGCCTTTTCAAACTCTGCCAAAAGCTCCTGGAGCTGTATTTTGGTAGGTTTGGGGCCCATTGTTATTTTCTTTATTTTACAGAGTGACCTTAGCTCCCTCATCTTAAGATGGAGGTAAGGTGTGGTGTCGAGTTCCACCACAGTCACATCTGTGCTAGACATTTTGCTTCTAAAAGTTGGAATACTTTTTAAGAATCTACAACTGGTTCTAGAATCTAATTTCAAACCTTTAACAAACTTTTAAACTCTAAAAGACAATGCTAAACAGGGACTTAACACACAAGGCCCTAGCAGGACTTTTAAGAATTTAGAAAACTTTTCAAATTGCAAAAATCAATTTCTAATGACAATTTTGGAATTTGTCGTGTGATCAGGTATTGGCTGAGTAGTCCAGCAAATGCAAAGTCTTGTACCCCACCGCTGATCCACCAATGTAGGAAGTTGGCTCTGTATGTGCTATTTCAAAGTAAGGAATAGCATGCACAGAGTCCAAGGGTTCCCCTTAGAGGTAAAATAGTGGTAAAAATAGATAATACTAATGCTCTATTTTGTGGTAGTGTGGTCGAGCAATAGGCTTATCCAAGGAGTAGTGTTAAGCATTTGTTGTACGTACACATAGACAATAAATGAGGTACACACACTCAGAGACAAATCCAGCCAATAGGTTTTTATATAGAAAAATATCTTTTCTTAGTTTATTTTAAGAACCACAGGTTCAAATTCTACATGTAATATCTCATTCGAAAGGTATTGCAGGTAAGTACTTTAGGAACTTCAAATCATCAAAATTGCATGTATACTTTTCAAGTTATTCACAAATAGCTGTTTTAAAAGTGGACACTTAGTGCAATTTTCACAGTTCCTAGGGGAGGTAAGTATTTGTTAGGTTAACCAGGTAAGTAAGACACTTACAGGGCTTAGTTCTTGGTCCAAGGTAGCCCACCGTTGGGGGTTCAGAGCAACCCCAAAGTCACCACACCAGCAGCTCAGGGCCGGTCAGGTGCAGAGTTCAAAGTGGTGCCCAAAACACATAGGCTAGAATGGAGAGAAGGGGGTGCCCCGGTTCCGGTCTGCTTGCAGGTAAGTACCCGCGTCTTCGGAGGGCAGACCAGGGGGGTTTTGTAGGGCACCGGGGGGGACACGAGTCCACACAGAAATTTCACCCTCAGCAGCGCGGGGGCGGCCGGGTGCAGTGTCGAAACAAGCGTCGGGTTCGCAATGTTAGTCTATGAGAGATCTCGGGATCTCTTCAGCGCTGCAGGCAGGCAAGGGGGGGATTCCTCGGGGAAACCTCCACTTGGGTAAGGGAGAGGGACTCCTGGGGGTCACTTCTCCAGTGAAAGTCCGGTCCTTTAGGTCCTGGGGGCTGCGGGTGCAGGGTCTCTCCCAGGCGTCGGGACTTTAGGTTCAAAGAGTCGCGGTCAGGGGAAGCCTCGGGATTCCCTCTGCAGGCGGCGCTGTGGGGGCTCAGGGGGGACAGGTTTTGGTACTCACAGTATCAGAGTAGTCCTGGGGTCCCTCCTGAGGTGTTGGATCGCCACCAGCCGAGTCGGGGTCGCCGGGTGCAGTGTTGCAAGTCTCACGCTTCTTGCGGGGAGCTTGCAGGGTTCTTTAAAGTTGCTGGAAACAAAGTTGCAGCTTTTCTTGGAGCAGGTCCGCTGTCCTCGGGAGTTTCTTGTCTTTTCGAAGCAGGGGCAGTCCTCAGAGGATGTCGAGGTCGCTGGTCCCTTTGGAAGGCGTCGCTGGAGCAGGATCTTTGGAAGGCAGGAGACAGGCCGGTGAGTTTCTGGAGCCAAGGCAGTTGTCGTCTTCTGGTCTTCCGCTGCCGGGGTTTTCAGCTGGGCCGTCCTTCTTCTTGTAGTTGCAGGAATCTAATTTTCTAGGGTTCAGGGTAGCCCTTAAATACTAAATTTAAGGGCGTGTTTAGGTCTGGGGGGTTAGTAGCCAATGGCTACTAGCCCTGAGGGTGGGTACACCCTCTTTGTGCCTCCTCCCAAGGGGAGGGGGTCACAGTCCTAACCCTATTGGGGGAATCCTCCATCTGCAAGATGGAGGATTTCTAAAAGTTAGTCACCTCAGCTCAGGACACCTTAGGGGCTGTCCTGACTGGCCAGTGACTCCTCCTTGTTATTCTCATTATTTTCTCCGGCCTTGCCGCCAAAAGTGGGGGCCGGGCCGGAGGGGGCGGGCAACTCCACTAGCTGGAGTGTCCTGCTGGGTTGGCACAAAGGAGGTGAGCCTTTGAGGCTCACCGCCAGGTGTGACAATTCCTGCCTGGGAGAGGTGTTAGCATCTCCACCCAGTGCAGGCTTTGTTACTGGCCTCAGAGTGACAAAGGCACTCTCCCCATGGGGCCAGCAACATGTCTCGGTTTGTGGCAGGCTGCTAAAACTAGTCAGCCTACACAGATAGTCGGTTAGGTTTCAGGGGGCACCTCTAAGGTGCCCTCTGTGGTGTGTTTTACAATAAAATGTACACTGGCATCAGTGTGCATTTATTGTGCTGAGAAGTTTGATACCAAACTTCCCAGTTTTCAGTGTAGCCATTATGGTGCTGTGGAGTTCGTGTTTGACAAACTCCCAGACCATATACTCTTATGGCTACCCTGCACTTACAATGTCTAAGGTTTTGTTTAGACACTGTAGGGGCACAGTGCTCATGCACTGGTACCCTCACCTATGGTATAGTGCACCCTGCCTTAGGGCTGTAAGGCCTGCTAGAGGGGTGTCTTACCTATACTGCATAGGCAGTGAGAGGCTGGCATGGCACCCTGAGGGGAGTGCCATGTCGACTTACTCCTTTTGTTCTCACTAGCACACACAGGCTTGTAAGCAGTGTGTCTGTGCTGAGTGAGGGGTCTCTAGGGTGGCATAAGACATGCTGCAGCCCTTAGAGACCTTCCTTGGTATCAGGGCCCTTGGTACTAGAAGTACCAGTTACAAGGGACTTATCTGAATGCCAGGGTGTGCCAATTGTGGATACAATGGTACATTTTAGGTGAAGGAACACTGGTGCTGGGGCCTGGTTAGCAGGGTCCCAGCACACTTCTCAGTCAAGTCAGCATCAGTATCAGGCAAAAAGTGGGGGGTAACTGCAACAGGGAGCCATTTCTTTACAGTCACTTATTTGCAGCAACAAGAAGGGAGTTGCTAAGTATGTCTCTTACTTGAAAGGCTTAGGTAACGTGATAAATGTACCCTCAATATCAGAACCAGACCACTGATTTATTCAGATAGGCAAATAATTCCCTCTTAATGGAAATGTTACTATATCCGCAAATGGGCTAAACATATGCTGTAGGAACCCTTGTCACTCAGGATTTCCATATCTGGTTTATGCAAGAGATTTCATCTTCCATTATAGAGGCTCTTCTATATAACAAAACAAACAAAAAAACGGAATCCTCCCAAAATTCCCTCACTCCCCTAAGGTCACCACGAAGTAGTATAATGAATTAGGCCAGTGGCTCTTAACCTTTTGACTTCTGTGGAACCCTAAGTAATCATTACTGGAACCCGGAGACCACCACTGAATCATTATTGGAAACCAGGATCCCGGCCTAAGCATTTTCGGTTCTTTGAGCTGCAAAACAATAGACGTAAAATACAGAAATATGCATAATCCATCAGATACATTAATTATGAGGTAGTTTGTTTAAATTCACAAATACATATAAAACGATCATTGTTTAAAATTTTATGGGACGTTTGGAGCTTTTCTAAATTCAATTTCGGCCACTTCTCTTCCATACTGCATTCTGCTTGATGTACATTCACTGCTCCCACAAACCAGTCTGAGGATGCCAGCTTAGTTTATAGCCTCCAGTTTCAAACTCCTTCATATTTACAGTACGTTTTAAAAGTTTCAGCTGTATGCTTTGCTTCTTTATATAGCCTTTGCTAATCTGTTAATATTTCATTTTCTATCTGTCGTGGACCCCTTCAGGAGGCTTTGAAGACCCCCCTGGGAGTCCTCTGACCACAGGTTAAGAACCCAATACCCATAAGCCAAGATTTTTGAGGTAGTCCTGGCTAGGTGTTGTTACTCTTACACGGCATTGAGACATCCATGTACAATCCTTTAAGTAATGCCAGAAGCAGGGAGATGTAGCTTTGAAGTCTGGTGAGCAGACTTGTAGAAGAGCAGGTGAAACAGTTAAACAGAATTTCTAATGTCCTGTACACCCACTTCCAGGTTTTGGTGAGGCTCCCCTAGTTTATGCTGTTTGAAAAAATACTTAAAATCCCACCAGCTATTGCAAAGGGCAAATGTGACTGGTGGTCGGCTTGTTCTTGTTCTCAAGCCTCCTCTTTTTACACAACCACTTAATCTTTGTATGAAATATAGACTAAAACGTCTGACTCATGGTACGGAAGATTTGTTTTCACAACTCATGGGTTATGCCATTGCAGCATTATTAGTACCTGCTGACTAGCCGTTTTGGAGTTTCGCAGTTTTGTTTATTGTGTTGATTTCTTCACGAACGTCTTGTCCAATTTGATATTCTCATGGTGGTATATGAAAACAGTGTGGCATCTTTGCTCGACGGAGATGTTTTGTATGGAAAAAGCTGGTGCAGTGTTTTTTCTTTTGTTTTTAAATTTGGATTTATTTATTCATTTTTGTTTTCTGTACTGCAATAACTAGTTCACTATGGAAGCAGAAGAAACGATGGAATTCATTCAAGAGTTTCCAGAGCACTACAAAGTCATGCTGGACAAACTTAACGAGCAGCGCCAGCACGACGAATTTACAGATATCACTCTTATTGTAGATGGTATGTATTAATCTAAAGTGCTAGAGTACGTGTGTCGTCACAAATGTTGCTGATTTGATTTTAAATCTAATTTCATGTGTTGTAGATTTTTGTAGTTGCTGTTCGGAAAGATGTCATAGTTATAACATTTCCCTACCTTTTTGCTAATGCATGTTTAGAAAAATATTGCAATACCAAGTGCTCAAGGTTGACTTGCTATCTTTAAGGCCCTCGTTATGAGTGCCCTCTTAATTCCAATGGAACCTGTACCAGCAGTTAGCGGCCCCATTGGAATTATGAGATCTTCAGGAATACCACATAACTTTTTATTTTCAAGTTGGAAATTTCATTTTCTGAAAGTGGCTAAAATCTACTGTGAAACATCAAGGAGAAATGAGAAATTACAGAGGTAATTTGCACAAGAATTTACAATTCCCTTGGTAACTCCTTATTTCTGAGTGGATACTCCTGGTCCAGCTTGTAATTACCTTATAACTCCCGCACTCAGGACTTCCCGGTACCCTCAGTATTGGTAACTTCCCCAGGCCAAAGTTAGCAGGAGGATTATTGGCCCCACTCCGAATGAGACCCTTACTGGGTTTCATTCCTGTCAC
This sequence comes from Pleurodeles waltl, assembly GCF_031143425.1. NCBI lineage: Eukaryota > Metazoa > Chordata > Amphibia > Caudata > Salamandridae > Pleurodeles > Pleurodeles waltl. The sequence goes on from NC_090436.1 coordinate 253,097,704, forward strand.
AGGTCTCAAGACTGCCTTCCTGATTTAGTTATGCTATAAATATTCCTTTTTACTTTTTAAGAATACAAATTTGTTATGCTGGGGATTGCTCTGAGTTAGACTGGTATTTGAATTTGTAACACAGAATATTGAGCATAGCTTGGATGTATGGTAGTAGGATGTGGTGACTGGTAGAGAATTTGTAATCCGTTGAAATTGTATAAATTATTCAGACAAAGCATAATTTACTAAATGCTGCTACGTATTTGGATTTATTCGGTTGTATCCCTAAAAAATGATGACTGTACAGGGAGTGCAGAATTATTAGGCAAGTTGTATTTTTGAGGATTAATTTTATTATTGAACAACAACCATGTTCTCAATGAACCCAAAAAACTCATTAATATCAAAGCTGAATATTTTTGGAAGTAGTTTTTAGTTTGTTTTTAGTTTTAGCCATGTTAGGGGGATATCTGTGTGTGCAGGTGACTATTACTGTGCATAATTATTAGGCAACTTAACAAAAAAAAAATATATACCCATTTCAATTATTTATTATTACCAGTGAAACCAATATAACATCTCAACATTCACAAATATACATTTCTGACATTCAAAAACAAAACAAAAACAAATCAGTGACCAATATAGCCACCTTTCTTTGCAAGGACACTCAAAAGCCTGCCATCCATGGATGCTGTCAGTGTTTTGATCTGTTCACCATCAACATTGCGTGCAGCAGCAACCACAGCCTCCCAGACACTGTTCAGAGAGGTGTACTGTTTTCCCTCCTTGTAAATCTCACATTTGATGATGGACCACAGGTTCTCAATGGGGTTCAGATCAGGTGAACAAGGAGGCCATGTCATTAGATTTCCTTCTTTTATACCCTTTCTTGCCAGCCACGCTGTGGAGTACTTGGACGCGTGTGATGGAGCATTGTCCTGCATGAAAATCATGTTTTTCTTGAAGGATGCAGACTTCTTCCTGTACCACTGCTTGAAGAAGGTGTCTTCCAGGAACTGGCAGTAGGACTGGGAGTTGAGCTTGACTCCATCCTCAACCCGAAAAGGCCCCACAAACTCATCTTTGATGATACCAGCCCAAACCAGTACTCCACCTCCACCTTGCTGGCGTCTGAGTCGGACTGGAGCTCTCTGCCCTTTACCAATCCAGCCACGGGCCCATCCATCTGGCCCATCAAGACTCACTCTCATTTCATCAGTCCATAAAACCTTAGAAAAATCAGTCTTGAGATATTTCTTGGCCCAGTCTTGACGTTTCAGCTTGTGTGTCTTGTTCAGTGGTGGTCGTCTTTCAGCCTTTCTTACCTTGGCCATGTCTCTGAGTATTGCACACCTTGTGCTTTTGGGCACTCCAGTGATGTTGCAGCTCTGAAATATGGCCAAACTGGTGGCAAGTGGCATCGTGGCAGCTGCACGCTTGACTTTTCTCAGTTCATGGGCAGTTATTTTGCGCCTTGGTTTTTCCACACGCTTCTTGCGACCCTGTTGACTATTTTGAATGAAACGCTTGATTGTTCGATGATCACGCTTCGGAAGCTTTGCAATTTTAAGAGTGCTGCATCCCTCTGCAAGATATCTCACTATTTTTGACTTTTCTGAGCCTGTCAAGTCCTTCTTTTGACCCATTTTGCCAAAGGAAAGGAAGTTGCCTAATAATTATGCACACCTGATATAGGGTGTTGATGTCATTAGACCACACCCCTTCTCATTACAGAGATGCACATCACCTAATATGCTTAATTGGTAGTAGGCTTTCGAGCTTATACAGCTTGGAGTAAGACAACATGCATAAAGAGGATGATGTGGTCAAAATACTCATTTGCCTAATAATTCTGCACTCCCTGTATTCTTCCTGATCTATGTACATTGGAGAGCACGCACTTAAAAAAAAAAAAAATAAGTGAAGTGGCTACTGCATAACGTTTTAATAGTTCTATAAACAAGACGTGGATTAACTTGTTATATAACAGAACATGTGATTGCAAGTACATGTTGTAACTACTTGCATATTGTCAATGGTTATTAGCACAGATTTAAAAGTAACTGCCTATTTGCCGAAACAATTGTTGTCAAGGATGTATCACATCAGTCCTTCATTGGTGACATACAGACTCATATAGGCTTACACCCTGTGCAAGCAGAATAAACTCCTCCACAACAAATAAGATTTCCACATTTTAAGAACATGAACCTGAAATAATCTCTTCTCCCCCCACTGAATTTTATTTTTATTATTCAAAGTTGTACTTTTTCTTTTTGAATTATGGTAAAGCTTAATAAACTAAACACTATTCAAAAGCAAATGTATGCTGTACTAACATGCAGCGCAGAGCTTGTCTTTGTTCCACAACTTAGAACACCGGAGTTTTGTCTAAGTACATTTTCATGGATTGCTTTTATTATAGTTAAGCCTGAATATTTAGGTTTCTTTTGGATTGAGTTGAAATGAAATTAACTTTCCAACGTTTATTTTGAGATATTTATCTGTCTTACTTAATTTTGACTCGTGCTTGACAGGTGATCTCATGTTGACTTTTAAGACAGAATAGCAGTTTTCACTCATAATTGGAACAGAAAGATTGAGTTTTGTCTCAGCTCACTGACCTTGTTTCTCCACTTTATGTTGAGTTTTTAGGTATGGGATCAGCAAAGACCTTTTGTTTGTAATAAAAATGTATATAGTATACCTACAGGGACTTTCAGGCAGCTCGCTTTATTCTTTGGTGTGCTGTAATGTCATTCACATTTTGCTTCTGCCCACCCCATCTTACCACATGGGGGCCAGGGTCAACCCAATGCAGACTGGGGCTTGCTCGCCTGTGAGCAATGGCATTCTAATCTTGCACTGTGTACAAATCCACACTAAAATTCATGCCCATAATTGCCAGGAGTTAATGGTGAAATATCTTCTTTTACATTTTTTTTTTTTTTTTTTAAGTATCCATTTTGCTTTTAGGCAGTGCTTGTTTTACTTAGGCCAGGGACCAGCATCTTCCACCAACACTGCTACCTGGCCACTTATGTGTTGCGTGTCTTCATACAACTGTTCACAAACAAAATAACCATTGGCAAAGCCAAAAGGTTGGTAGCCAACATCAGACCTGTTGGCTTTGACAATATTTGTGTCATGCATAATCATCTTTTTGTTCTGTACTTTCAGCTTCAGTCTAATTTCAGATGGTTTTGGTAATAGTTATCTTCTCTTCTCAGGGCCTTCATCACCTGTAAGAAAATATAAATCATTTTTTAGTATTCCACAATGATGTCTTGAACATTAACCAGGATCAGGTGATTGCCTTCTCTGAACGTGTTTGTGTTGGGTCTGTTTGCACACATTTTAAGACATTTTTATTATCCACCCCAAAACCATGTTTTTGGAAGGATTTGTTCATCTGTCAATGGATGTAAAGCACTTTGAGTCAGTGATTCAAGCACTTCAGAAGTAAGGGTGAGCGGAGGTCACAGAGTTCTACGCTGTGGAATTCTGCTGAGTTCCGCATGTGGCAGTGTCTCGCCTGCCCTACTGGCACACTTGCGCGAATGCGCCTGATCTCGGAAGCACTAAGCAGAGGGCCGACCCTGCTTAGCGCATCCGAAATCGGGCCCATTCAGGCCAGGGCCCTAGGCAGTGAAAGCTGCCGTTTCAGGCCTCTTGTGCTGACCCAGCCCACCGGTCTTGCTTGCACCTGGCCTCCAAGGCACTCTCTCAGGGCACATATTTCTCTATCTGGTGGGGGCTGCCGGACTATCACTCAGCATGAAGCTGATGCTCCCCCCCCGGTTTGCAGCTCTCCATTCTGGCTTCAGCACTGTACCCAATAATACCACTTCCTTTCCTGTAGACTCTGGGGAAACCGGTTCTTTTCAAGTGAAGTCCTGACAGCAAGTTGACTGTTTTCCAAGCACTGAGCCTCCCTCCCTGAAACACTGTCTGCACTTGCACTGTGTGGCCCATAACTGGTATGCAGTGCACACACAGTGAGCTGTGCTCCGCTGCCGGTACTTGTGGATTTTTTTGTCCGTGCTCCAGCAGAGTGCGAGTGCCAAAAACTTTGTTAACTCCACCAGCGGAGATCACCGCCCATCCATATTTAGAAGTAGGCCATGCAGGATGTTTTTAGGTGTAAGCCTATCAGACAGCGCAGCTGTCTAGTTTGCTAACAACATCTTGGGGACATTCAGAAAGCTTCCCTAGTAATGCATTTTTAACTCACATTTGCTTGCTTTGTGTTTGCTAGCTCTGTTTTAGGCCGTACAGCTCAAGTTTATCCTTTCCCTTGCCCAAACCCTATTTACTGTATTCATCCACCAGTACTCAATTTCTGTAAACAGGGCTTTAAATCTTGTTCTTATCTTATCACATTTGCTGTGCATGCAAAGGCAGAGGTCACATATCAGGCCCTCTCTTCCAGGGAGCTTCGTGTTTACTTTTCTTTCTCTGGCTTCAAAGTGAGAGGATATACGTGACAATCATGTTACAACACCAGGCATGCCCCATTCTATACCACACCACTCTGCACCATTCCAGGCCACTGCACTCTACTCTGCACCGCTCCACTTTACACTACACCATTGCACTTTGATCCACTGAACTCTGTTCCACTCTGCACTACTCCATTCTATGCTTTTTTTACTTTATGCCTATCCACTCTACGGCAGTGAACTCTGCACCCCTGCCCTCTGCACCCTGGCACTCTTTGCCATTCCAGTCTAGGCCGCTCCACTCTACTCTGCACAACTCCATGCTACATCACTCCACTCTGCAATCTACTCTACACCACTGTAGTCTCACTGCCTTGTACGCCATTCTATGCCACTTCACACTGCTGCACTCGACTCTGCAACACTGACCACTGAACTCTATGCCATGCTACTCTGCTCTAGTGCACTCTATGCCACTACATTCAGTGCTTCTCTTTCTACCATTCTATGCCACTTTACTCTGCCCTGCTCTACCCCGAGGTACTCCACCCTACTCTGCCGCCTTATGCTCTACTCTGTGCCACTCTACTCTGCACCACTGCACTCTACTATGCTGCATTCTACACCGCTAAATTCTATGTTGCTGCACTCTGCTGCTTTACTCTGCAACACTCTATACCAATGCACTCTACACCAGTTCACTTCACTGTGTTCCATGCCACTCCAATACATAACACTCTATGCCACGCCACATTTTACTCTACTCCACTCTTGAACATTCCCCCCTACAACACTCCACTGCACTAACTTTTTAGCTATGCTGAACAGCAGCAACACTGGTGTATAACATAGCTTCAAAACATTGGCAAAGGTAATAGCTCTTGCATAGGCGCAAACTATTGTGTTTTGCCAATGCTTGTTTAATTTTAGAGGACACTGATTCTGTAGGGTTTAACTGTTTATTTTATGGAAGGAAACTTGAAAACTAGGCCTTGATCCGTACAATTTGAGATTTTCAGAAAGGGCTGTTAACTTACCACAACACTTTTTATCTAAATTATTTGTAGCAAAGCGAAATTTATTCAGTCCGTCTCACCTTCAACAGAAATCTATCTTGGTATGCCAGTGATGCAGACCTCTTTCATGGTTTAATACAGATAACATTTTTAAAATTTGGAAAATGTATTTATAAAGCTTTATTTCAAAGTGTGAGTCGTACTGCCTTTAGATGTTACAAGGCAGAACTGTCTTCTTTTTGCTGTTTCTGTTGTCCTGTCCTAAACCTATTTTTTTTTTGTAGGCATGAGATTCAGTAGCCTAAATGTCAGTTGCGGTTGAAGAATAATTTCGTTCAAATATGTAGGGAGCTGAGCTGGGTCATTAAACTGATGTCCTAAATAGGAATGCATTTTGTGCATCATATTACTGAAGCTTGAACAGATTGGAAAGCTGCCTGCATAACTGTTATTTGGGGTTGTGCTTTTTGATTATGCTCTTGGTGCATTTTTAAAATGTTTGTCCCTTCAAAACTAGACCTACCTAATATCTGAAGTGCTAAAGTACTTTGTCTTTCCACAGTAATTACTTTCAAGAACACACATTTAGCAAAAAAAAACTAAAAAAAACTGGTCATTGAGAGGGTCCTGCTTCTCAAACATTCTCCATCCCCTATTCATTATACTATTTTATAACATGACATCGACTTCTGCAGATGATCTCTTAGTGCTAAGAAAATGTACAGAGGCATCACAGCTCATCACTTCATTGTTTGGGAACACAATTGTTAAAGCTTTTGTAATTTGTTTTAGGCCTTATAGGTATTTGGTAGTTGGTAAGTAGTACCGTTTTGAGACTGCTAGCTCAGCTAGTGTCCATCCAACATGCTGCTTTGTCAATTCACAATATTTTTAGGAGCAGTAGGGATGAGCATCGGAACGAGCCTAATGACATTATGTTGTAATTCTCAAATATAAGTGCTTGGGATAAGGGCAGGGTACCAGGTTTTTGAAGTGGGTGGAGGTCGCTCCTTTGGGGAGGAAAGAAAGTTGACTAGGATAATAGAATTACTCTTTGTATGTGTGCTCCTCTCTTTACCCACCTCACCCCTATAGGGTATGTTTCAGACTTGCAGTGTATTATAGATTAGATGTTTGACTTAACTGTGCATTGCTCGTCTGAATGTAACTAGTATTTGACTTTTCCTGTGATTTGAACTTTTTTAGTCAGAGTAAAATAGATTGTTTTAGAGTTTAAAACCTTCCTTTCCTCCTTGGTTGAAGGAGCAGCATTGCTATTTTTTATGCTGAATCTCCGTGTTGTCTTGGATACTGTTAATCAAACTTCTGTTTTAGGGTGATTATTCTGGATATTGGCCGCTTCCTCAGATAACATTAGATGTTTCCACTTGTTCCTTTTAAAGCAAACCCAGCAGGTGAAATTGCGACCCTTTCCTCCCCTTCTCTTGTGTACCACAGGGGTTCACTCTTACCCGGCTGTGTTTATCTATCTGGGGCCTTTATTTGACCATGGTACAAACTTTAAAGTTGCCTTACGATCCCATGCAGAGAATACCTAAGTGTAAGTATGATTCTCACACTTAAGGTATATAAAATGGAATGAGCTGTAGCTTTAGTCAGTTGAAAGCAGGCTAAAACTGAATTGATCATTTTCTTTGGGCATAATGGTAGTAAGATGCTACAAGCCAATAACACCCATCTCGTATTAAACTCCGTTTGAAAATGTATTCCTATTTGATGCTAAAGCTTCGCTTAAATCTCCAAGTTAGACCTTTATTTAAAAGCTGCATCTACTATATCATTAGACTTTAGCCTTACTTTACCACTCCCATTCTTGAAAAATTGAGCACTTGTATCTTGAGTTGCCATGAATGCTGGACCAGATTATTGGATTTACCTCTATGGAGGTATACATAATTCCTTGGTGGATAAATTACCAGTGGTCCAAAATGCTGTGCTGCATGTCGTATATCTACTGAAAAATGTTACCTCGTGTATAGTACACATTGAGCCCATCACTAGCTTCTAGTCCAGAAATGCATTGCCTTTTAAAATCTTTTGTAGCACCTCAAACTTACTCCATTAGTACCGGAGTTCCAAAAGCACATTCACCAGATCTCAGCAGGTTTCTTTACTTGGGAACACTGGGACTGGGCCTACAAACATTAAGCTTTTAATTACACTGTCTGGGTTCAGGAAAAGGCTGTTCAGCTTGTCTGTTTATAGATCAGTGGCAAGAAACCCTTTTAAGGTGGAAGGAGCTATGTAAATGTCACACTTGCAAAACTGAATACCTTGAAATCTTTGAGCTTCTGGGTGTTCACAGAGGATTACATGGCCTTTTATTATTCCTCTTTCCACACACCAACCACAGAATGCCCCTTTCTCCCCACCCCCTATTAAGCCATCGAGGGGCATGTTTCAGGTACCCTCTTTTGCAGAACACTAACTTGTAACAAAAGGTTACGTTCTGATAATGGTCAAATATGGGCATTTTGATAAAGCACTATTGAAATGTGATCCCCTGGTCAAAAGGACAATACGTTTAGCCATGTTATATTCTCCTTGTTTTACCTTTATGTGCTCCCCCAGAACGTAGCGTTTCCTTTTAAAGTCTTCCTCCTACACCAACTGGGCTCTCTTGGTATGGAGAAAATCATGTTTCCTTGAAATCCTAAAATCGTTTAAAACTCAAACATTGAGCTTTTTCCTATTACTGTCAAAGTCTAATGTCATGCCAGAAGACATTACACTCTCCATTTCGTACTACATTTCAGGGTTTCAAGTAGAATTTTTATTGTTAAAATAACAAATAATTTGAGCTTCTTGACACAACTTGTCAAGGCTGTTGCCTTTCGTTTCAATGTGTGCATTTTAATTGTATATTGCTTCCTCATCTCTTGATTTGTCCGCACTTAGAGATATACTGAAATAAATAATGTTATTGTGCCCATGATGAAATGAATACTAAATGCAAAGCATTCACTGATTAACCACTTGCGCCTCCTATAGCACTGCATATTGGATATTTATGGGGAAAGATTACAAGTGTCAGATTTGTTTTTCTGTAACCTATGTGCTAACTTGTACTCCTGACACTGTTTTCATGCTGACACTGCCTCATAATGTAAACCTCTGCGCTTTAGATTAGGGCTTTGACGAATGCTCCCTAAGTTAGAGCATGGACTGTTTTAAGATTCTACAGGCCCTTAGATTTGGCGATCTAAGCGCTTTACTTGTATGGTGTCCAAGCTACCCACGATTAGAATCTAGAAACGGGCATCCAATCCTACATGCCAACCCTCCCAATTCTGGCGTGAGACTAGGGATTTCAAGGCTGGTCTCCCACTTCCCTAAATGCAGAAATCCGATTCTCCCCCTCCAAGAATTACCTCTGATATCAAAGGTTACGCTTTGTTCTTAATTCTTGGAGGGAGAAATTAAAACATGTTACGTACCTCAACATTTTATTTTGGCAGTTTTACATAGTGCTAACAAAACCAGAGTTTATAATTCTGTTTTTGTTTGCGCTATATTATTTGACTGGCAATGCTGATTGTCACCATACATACCAATAGACCCATTTGTCTCTGCTTCAGTACAAGTCAGTGGGGAAAATGCATTCTTTCTAAAAAAAAAAAAAAAAAATCTCCCACATGCCTGCTCTAAAATGTGGCATGTATGATCCAATATAAGGACATAGTACTGAAAGTACTTTTATATTTGCTTCCAATATGATTGTTTCTCGTCGTAGGTCACCAATTCAAAGCGCACAAGGCTGTTCTTGCTGCCTGCAGCCAGTTCTTCTACAAGTTTTTCCAGGATTTCACCCAGGAGCCTCTAGTGGAAATAGAAGGTGATTGTTTTTTTATTTTGTTACACCTCTCTGTTAATCACTGTCCTTTCCTTTACTCCTTCTGCTGCCTTCCAAGATGTATACTACGTATGTCAAAGAAAAATGCCATTTCAGTATGTAATGAGCTCTTACCTTGTAATGAAATCTGTCTTTGGTTATAAAACCTTGTTTTCCTAGTCCATCAACAATTTGTATGTACTATTAGACATTTATGTTATCTTATGAATTAAGCCACACCTGTTAGAATGGCTTTTAGCACTTGGATGGTTATGTGAATGCATAAAGGTTCTGTGGTGGTTGCATAGATTACAAAGATGGAACATGTGGGAGAATCCAGCAAATTTTAGTTTTTCAACTTGCTCCATGCAATCATGCTGTTAGATTGCATTCATTCACGGATATTGTGAGCTAGATAGGAGGGGAAAGGACTTGTAGCTGGAGGTATTGAGGATAGGAAGGAGCGTGTGAGGTAAGATAGTGTTTAATGTAATTGATAAGCTGCCACTATCAATCCTGGGCTCTCATGAACCTTTGGCTGGCTTCCCTGCATGGGATGTGCTCAAGGTCTGAACCCAACAGGTTGATTTGGGAGTGAGTTCAGCTGCCGCAAAAGCCTCACTGGACTAGATGTCGATATCTTAGGATGATGTGCGGGACAGTAACTCAGCTTTCCAAATGAAGACAAACTCTGAGGTTCAAAGTATCTAGACGAGGTTTAGTGGGAGCATCGCTACTATATGGTGAGTTATAAAAGCTCTGTGCACAAACCTCTTTATATACTTAATAAGGGAAACTCTTTAGCATTCCTCCAGTCGTTTGTCTCTATTTCCAGGCTATGCGGAGCAGAAACTGCAACCCTGTTTGGAAATAGTTGTAGGAGTTGATTCTAAGAGTTCCAGAATTGTATCATTTTCGGTGTCTGAAAGACACGGAGTATGTGTTCTTTTTCTCGACTCTGTTCTCAGCAGGTTTATGGCTTTAGGTGGAGAGGAGAAGGACGTGAGTGTATTTAAAAACAGACTGTGGTTTGACCAGGCACAGACTCCAGTTGACCAGGTGACCTTTGCAGTATCTAGAAAACACACAATACGTTTGTTAAGCTACTTTTCAGTCAGGGTAGAAGTACATCGAGTGAATTTTCTGGTGACACTCCGAATAGAAATACAAACTACAGCGAAAATAGAAAATTATACATATGGAAGGGGTGCCAGCTAAATCGTGTGGCGAGCACCATCACATGTTTACTTTAGAGTCTATTCACAGGTCACCTTCTAGGGAATCCCACTGTGTCTCTTTAAGTATTTCTATCTTTCGACACCAAAAGCATAGTAGTAGATGTAGAAATTGCATTTAGAAGTTAGTGCTAAAGAAAAGAATAAAAGTAACTATCTCCTGACTAGGAAAACAGCAAAGTCCCCAACTATATTAATATTACAAAAAAATGGTTCACCTGTTGCCATGGTCAGTGCTGGAACTGATTATGCACATTTTCTCTTTTCCTTCATAGAATATTCTTGTCCTATTGAGCCTACAATCCATGTTCAGCTTGAATTCTGACTGTCTATATCTAATTTTTCCTTTTTTAAATTCATGTGATGTTTTAAATATTTGATGCAGAGCGTTCTGTCTATGATTTGTACATTTCAGACTATTAATTGTGTTTTCACCAGCCAATATAGTTATTGACACAGGAGGTGGGAGGATTGTATTTTGAAGCAGATGATGAATAAGCTTGCTTGTGAGGGAGTTCGTTTTCAAGTGTCCATTTATACCTTTCCTCCTTAACAGGTGTAAGCAACATGGCATTCCGTCACCTGATTGAATTCACATATACTGCCAAGTTATTGATTCAAGGGGATGAAGATGTAAATGATGTCTGGAAAGCAGCAGAATACTTACAGATGCATGAGGCCATTAAAGCACTTGATATCAGGTAGCTTAGATCTATTTTATTTTTGCATGCATATGTCGGTTCTTGTTAAGCTAAAGCTGAACTCTAGTATCTGTATTATACTCGACTATCTGATTGTTTGAATGATGAAAAATCCCACACTCCTTCCCCTCACCCCGTAAAATAAAAATGTTGGTGCCACCAGAAGCAGATCCTCCACAGCCCACCTGCCTGATTTTATTGACATCTGGGCATAACGGCTTGACAGCAGTGTGTGCTCGGTACTTTATATGTTATGTTATGTGTATTTATAAAGCGCATGGCTACCCAAAGGCCTCCCAGTGCTAAGCAGAAGTAATCAGAATACAGACTTAGGAACTGGGGTTAAAACAACCATGTTTTAAGTAAACAACGGAATGATAGTTCGTGACTGGTTTGTCGTAGTACCAAGGGTAGAGAGTTCCACAGCTTGGCACCAAGGTAGGACATATGTCTTCCACCCCATTTATACTTTTTTACTAAGGGGATTATGGCTAGCGCCGCCGAAGAAGGCCTAAGTTGTCTTGGAGGATTGTAAAAGGAGGCAAAGTATTGCAAAAGGGGAGAACCTTTGTTGTAAAGTGCTCTGTGGATACAACACAACGTTTTGAACTTTATCTGTTGCTCCATTGGGAGCCAATGAAGAGCAGAGAGAGCTGGTTTAACCGATTCATGCCTAGGTATGTTGAAAAGAAGGCAGGCAGCAGTGTTCTGCACCACCTGTAATTTCTTTACAACATATTTCGGGGCACCAAGATACAAGGCATTGCCATAATCCAGGCAGGAGATAATGAGTGCCTGGATAATGAGTCTTTTGGCAATTAGTGAAAGAATTTTGAACACTTTTCTAAGGAGTCCGAATATACCAAAACAAGTAGAGGAAGTTTTCTTCACCGGATGTTCCATGGTCAGCTTTGGGTCGAGCCAGACTCCTAAACTCTTGATGTCCACCTTTTTATTTACTTTTTCTTACAGCATTTTGCTTAAATTGCTTATGTGGTGCGCATCATGAGTTATTGCTGTTTTTGGTAATTACCGTAAAAGTGTGGTATCATTGTTTTTTCTACTGCTTTAACCTGGCATGGTCGTGATTGGAGATAGCAGGTTGGAGGCAAAACATGCTCTTTTAGGTAAGTAATGTATATGTTTTTTGTGGACTAGCCACACTCCTTTATACATAAAGGAAAGTATTTGTAAATGCATGATTGGTCTTAAAGAGACGTAGTATATTTAATGCAGAGTTCCAAGATCCCATTTATTGGCCCAGCTATGAGATATGTTCGTACCATTTAAGGACAAGGCCTGGAAAGAAATTTTGAATCTCCATTAGCCAGAACAAAAGCTTAAATCCAATCCTGACCTCTCTCATTTAGGAAGATTATTTGTTATTGCTGAACGTTTCCAGTTATTTAATTGCTGTGTGTCTAGAATTTAACAGCTGCTTTATCTGTCAGAGCTCAAAGTAAAAATGGGAATTATGAGAGGCAAGCTGCAATCATCTAAAAGTTTGATGAGGTACTAACTGTAAAAAGCACCTCGAGTGACCCAATGTGCTGTTTTGTCTTTTTGTAGTAAAGGTGCAAAACCTGGTTAAGAAACCAAACGCAGTAGAGAAGCTCTGAATAAATATATTTTTCACACAAGCTGAATTTGAGACCAACTATGGTAGGAACATCCTTGTGGAAGCCCTGCAGTATAATTATTCTTCTAGTAGGTGGCAGTTGTAGTTTCCTCTGTCTTGCATCATTCAGATTCCTTAACCATTAAAATGCATTTGGCTGTAAGTTGAATTCTAATACATTAAATGAGAAATCTTTAATTGTTGTGTATGTATGTTTTGCTTCTTCCCTCCCACTTCCCTTTCGGAACGAAAATACATAATAAGAAATGATGCAGATAGTCATAAACGTCGAGGGAAATGTTGACACTAACCCTTTAAGCAAGAAGCTGTAGTGTCACAGATTGTGATGCAGTGTCAAAAAAACAAAAGGTGTTCAGCAAACTTGAGGAATAGAAAACGTGGGCAACAAAAAAATCAAATGTTAATTTCTCAGGAAATATTTTCCCTTAAGGACATAAGTCCTCGCCCACACAGGATTGGCATGCTTCACCATAGGGCTACAGTGTGGGCTCAGTAGCCCACAAACATGGCCTGCTGAAAAGTCTTAGTAATCAGGATCCTACTGCACCCTCCAACTTGCTGCTAGTGCCGACAACCGGAGAGAAACTCCCAAGCGGGGGCTCCAGGCCAGACGGGCGGCCACCATTTTAGCGGAGGATTATGGCCTGCATGGCCCGACTGCATTTGCCCGGGGCCCCTGCTGAGCCGAGGGAGAAGACAGCCCTCCTCCAGCAATGCTTACCCTTGTCTCGCCGGCACAAAGGCTTCCTGAGCCCAGGGAGCGGAAAGTGAGCGCTCCTGTTGCAGGACCCAACACAGGCCAGACCTTGCCGCTCAATGGGTGCGAGGCAGTAGGCCTGCTCTCGGTCCTCTGGTCCGACGGGACTCGCTGTCCAAGTTGGTGACCTGCTGTCAATCGCAAGGCGCCCCTTTGCCTGGACATGGCCTCCACATCAGCTTGAGTGCCCTGTTGCGGCGAGACCGGGCGTGGAAGCCTTGGGAATAACAGGATAACTCTGGCTGCACCAGAACGAGAAAAGGTAAGCAGAGAGCGCAGCCTTAGCCCTTGAGGGCGGGGAAGGTAACTGCAACCAGGCATGGGGGAGCCTCTAGCACTTAGTGACTCTTCTTGGAGGAGTGTTGGTGCCGTCTATTCCATCTAGGCTCCCCCAATATACACAACTGTGTCACACACCTGGAACAAGGTGTTGGACTGTGACAGGTGTCACACACCTGGAACAAGGTGTTGGACTGTGACAGGTGTAGGCCTGGCTGGCCTGGGACATCCGCCTTCTCCCTTCTTCCCACCGTTCCCGCGGTGGCGCCCGCCCTCCTGTGACTTTCCTGGTACCAAATTGGAACTTAGTGTGACACTAGACATCATAAGCATGGCAGAAGGGCCACAAAAACAGACATGAGATCTTTGTAACACACAAGGCCCTTCCTGTCACATACAAAGCCTGGACTACTTGCACAGCAGGCATCAAGCCCTGCCCGCCATGAGGCCTACACCTACCCTTCAGCCTAAAGCGCCCTACAGTGCTGCACCAAAAGGCCTCTAGCGATACCTCTCTGATATGGCAGGCCACAACACATTGTGATGAGTCCTGCTTAATGGTTCCTCCAAGAGTTTGGTAGAGGGAACACACTGTACTGCAGTAAGACTGGGGAGCATGACCTACTCCGACTATCTCACCTGGGCTGATGTTCAAGCAAGAGGGTTCCTAAGGAAGATTTATTTTCCTCGTCCCACAAATGAGAAGGGCCTGAAATCCTGTCTAAGCTCAAATTGGTGCTCCCTAGCCCTCCCCTGGCTTGGGCACTACACAAGCGTTGATGCACAGCTTATCCTGGACTCTCCTGAGAAGCGCCTCCTTTCTTGCCACTGACTACAGCTTTTCCATGCAAAGTGGCCCCCCCTGCTACTGCCTCTTGCTTCCAGCCCTTTCTCTGTCACCAACGCGCAGTTGAATGCCTGGAACAGCATCATCTACCATGTGGCTCAATTCTTGTGAACTGGTAGGGCTCACCAACCTGATATGCCACGCAGCACAGCCGCTAAAGACAGTTGAGTAATATCGCTTAGGTCCAACTCCTCTACAGCAGACATAAGTGTCAAGTCAGAGGATCCTCTCCCACCAGTTGTGCCTTCCTCTGGCCCCTCTATTACGCAAGACTCCATGCAACGATTTCTTAGTGACATTTGATAAGAGATCACATTCTTCAAGTCAGACTTCAAAAGCTGCCTCCAAGAAATAACTAGGGATATCACCAAGACCAAGAGGCCTTACGGAGGTGAGTCAGTTCCCTGGAGGGGCAACAAATGGAATTTCAGGCAAAGCAAGAGTATTTAAAGAACCGCGGTCTGCGCAACAATATCCGCATCAGGGGGAGGGGTGCCCCTCGGTTCAGAAGGCAACAACATGCTCACTTTTACTAGGCATGTCCTGTAAGCCTTCGCGGTGGGGTGGAAGGCCAGCCCCTCATCCTGGACAGAGCTCACTGCATGTTGCCCACAATGAGCTGCTCTGACGCCCCCCGGACATCCTCCCACGCGTCCATGTCTTTCATGAAAAGGAAGCCGTCTTCAAAGCAGCTCAGGGTAGGACGGACCTTGTTTGATGAGGCCATACAAAACAAATCTTCCAGGACCTCTTTCTCACTCCTCCACATTTAAAAAACAGTGTGATTTCAAACCTCTCACAGGGGTGCTCTGAAAGAAAGTAATCCAATACCAATGGACTCATCCTTTTGGATTGTTCTTTCAATGGAATGGCCAGAGGAAGGTGGTCCACTTAGTCCCAGAGGCAAAGAGTCTACTCGGCCTACCTGATGACTCGCAGGAAGACAACCCCAAACTCTGTCATCCGGCTCTGATGGCGGACTTGCGGCCTGGCGAACTGTCTGAGGGGGGCCCCCTCAGGTTGTAAAAAAGCTTTGGAAGCATGCTCCTCCATAGAAGTATCCATCATTGCACACCTCAGCAGTCTGAAACAAGAACCCCTGCATCTCACTCCCAATGACCCATGAGCCACGTATAAATCAACGCTTGCTTTCATCACTCTCGAACAGTAAACTGTTGGAACACCGCAATGCTTTCCCTTCCTACATCCGGGCTTACGGCCTGGAGTCTAAACTGTCAACTTTTGACTGTTGTTTGTTCTAACCTTGCCATGCTTTCTTCCACAGGCTGATATTGTGCATTATTCTGTTGGGTCTACACTCCCACATATCAGATTAGTCTCCATTGGGGGTGGCACTTCAGAAGGATCTGGTGGGACTTCCTGCTGGGCTCCAGATGGAATGGCCCATCATGTTTGTCCTGTTATCACCCCTGTTTCCCTACTTGCCAGTCCGCCTCACATTATTCCCACCACTGGTATATATCCCTCATGACGCCAGATCTCAACAGTGAATTTAACGGGGCTCAATTGGTTGCAACAACTACTGTTAAACTCTTATCGCTCAACATTTGGGGACTTAACTCCACCAACAAAAGGCAGCAGGTATGGCTTTACTTATTGCAACGGGACTCAATTGTAATCTTTTTACAAGAGACTCCTCTGCTCCATGAGGATTGCCGATTCATGACGCACCCCAGATATCCCTGTCAATACAGGGCCTATGCACCCACCTTAACACTGGGAATTGCCATCTTTTTCCGAATTGATTAAAGCCACTACAAATCCTGAGGGGAGATTCTTAAGACTGATGGTAGAAAGAGGCAGGACCACACTAACTCCCAGAAATCTCTGCACTGAATCAGTCCCAAAACACTTACATGAAACACTTACTTAGAGATCAGCTCCAACACGTTATGGTGGATTTCATAGTAGGGGTGACTTCAACATAGTCTGGGATCCCACTCTAGACAGGAATACACTACTTCTTCAAGGTACAGGAGCCATGTCTGGTCTGCTTAAAAAATAATTCATTTGCGCTTGACTAGTAGACGCCATCCTAACGAGGGAGATTACTCCTTTTATTCTCACGCATACCTCTCCTGTTCGCGCAGATTATCTGTTGGTGTCACCTCCCTCCTCGGAAGCCTGACTTCCGCCCAAATCTCTGACATTTTCATTTCCGATCACGCACTTGTGGAGCTCGCCTAGACACCACACCTTGGAAATTCCTGTACCCCACCGCACTGGCACTTATCTCCCTAACTCCTCCACGACCCTGTAGGCAGAGCCTCTGTTGTGTAAACCATCACTGATTACTTCACACAACGCCCTCCCTGACCTTTAACACCACATGCTTTAGGATTGATTCAAGGCATCCATCCATAGAGATATATCTGCCATCTCCATTGCCAGGGCTTGAGAGGCTCAACTACTCGAGGCCCAACTACTCGAGGGCAACCT
The DNA here is from genome assembly GCF_031143425.1 of Pleurodeles waltl. Classification (NCBI taxonomy): domain Eukaryota; kingdom Metazoa; phylum Chordata; class Amphibia; order Caudata; family Salamandridae; genus Pleurodeles; species Pleurodeles waltl. The sequence goes on from NC_090436.1 coordinate 253,114,918, forward strand.
CACAGATTAAATTTGATCCCTAGTCCACATGGACAAATAACATCCCACACCGCGAGCAAAGCAGCAGCCAGCCATCTTGCAGGGCTAACTCCATGTGCTCCTGACCAATAAAGCAGAAAGATCACTTTTAGTGCTTAAACAGAAGTTCTGTGAAGCCGGTGATAAGGCTTCTGGCTTGAAGACACCAGACTTGTTCTCATATAGCAAAAACTCAAACGCAGTGGGACGGTGGGATATCAAAGAACAGAACAAACGGGAAGCCTTCAAAGCCTTTTAGCAACACCTATAAGTTGCAGGGGGAGATTACTATCTTGCCATAGACTCCTATTTTAAGGATTGCACGTGGCAGCCCTTGGCACCCACTGTTGCTCAGGACTTAAAGAAATCTTTCTCTGTGGATGAGCTACACCTGGCCCAGGTGGCCTTACACCTGCGTTCTATTTAGTCTTTTTCCCCCAATTGCGCAACCACCTACTTTCTCTTTTTAATTCTTTCTCCCATACTACTGGCCTCACCCCGATGATGTCACATGCCAAGATCACGCTCATTTCAAAGTCAGCCAAGACCCTACTTAAAGCCCCTTTTATTGCCCAATACCCCTTTTGAACATATACAACAAAATGCTGGCAAACCGCCTTGCGATCCTCCTACCTGGCCTAAAAGATTCAGATCAGGTGGGCTTTATAAAACACGACAAGACCCGGATAACCTCTACCGGCTTGCCCACTTGGTAGAGAAAGCCTGCAGACATAACATCCTGCCCTACTACTTTCCTTGAATGCCGAAAAAGCTTTCAACAGGGTGAGCTTGGCAATTCCTACTAGCAGCTCTCATTAAAATAGAGCTAGACCCTAATATGATTAGCAAACGTATGGCTCCCTGTAGTGCGCCCACATCGGACATCCAGATTAATGCCCTATGCGTCCACCGTTTCTTCGTTTCCAGAGGCACTCGGCAGGGCTGCACTCTTTCCCCTTATTATTTGTCCTGGCATTGGAGCCCTTAGTTCTCCACCACCGTCAGGTTTATTTCAGAATGGGTAGTCAGAGAAGGCAAAAAAGCATTGGGTACACATGGACAGGACTATAGTGTGTATGCCGCTGTGGGATTTGGCTTGGCTCTCGAGGCACCTGCGATCGGGGAGCTCCTATATAACGTTCCTACCCCCTCCCCTGACGCGGACAGTACTAGAGATTTGCCAAGAACCTTACAACATTACCCTCCGCAATTACCTCTGTTGCGTGCAACCCAGACTTTATGCCTGTGCTCCCCCAGGACTCTTTTTCCGGATTTGATCAGGGTCAAATGCAGAATATTACAAGAACTCTTCCAGGGAGAAGCAATCAAGTCTTTTCAGCAGTGTATATCGGACTTCCTCCTCCCTGAGACCGCAAGGCTCCAATATCGCAAATTACACCATTGGACACTACATCCCCTCAATGCGATAGCAACCACCCTCATTCTCCCCCATTTAGAAAGACTAGTCTGTAATTTCGAAGGTACTTGAGGCCTGGTCTCCAAAACATATGCAGTGTTAGCAATCATTTATACCAGAGACAATGGGAACTCGCTAGACATGACAGGAAAAAATGGGAGCCCCTGCCTCACGATATACCTATGATATATCGTAGCATCCCTCAAGGGGAAACTACTTACAGACTCCTGACCCAGTGGTACTACACCCATGCCCTTTTGCACTCCATTTACCCAACGGCATAGTTCTCTTGTTGGAGATGTGAAGCGCAGCAAGGACATTTTTATCCACATGTGGTGGACATGCCAACACATCACTGTATTCTGGAAGGAAATTCTTAGCCACATCAAAGACACACTAGCGCATATCCTAACCCAGTGGACTACCATAACCATACAGTTATCTTGGGACTACTCCCATTGACTCTACATGCAATGACATACGCAGACTGGTACCTGATACAGCACATGACTAGTGCTGCAAAACTATCAATAGCTCTCCCCTGGAAATCCCCAGTGGTGGCCTGGTTTATGAGACTTTGGCATACCCTGTGATGGAACAGATGACACACAAACTGTCTGGCGCTGATTTAAAAAAAAAAAAAAAAAAGAAGAGAAAAAATTCATTTAAAAAAAACTGTACGACTTTGGCAGCCTCTCATAGATCATATGTCTAGGCCGTACTTTGCACCCTGCCCTTGTTTGATTGATCATTGGGACTGCCTCCTTTCAGCCCCCGAAGGCACTTTGTCCAGAAGGCCCACCTATCTGTACTCCCCCGGGTGACCCACTCTCTCCCCTGCTAATCCTACATTCCCATTACACCAGTAACCCAAATGCCTCAATCGTGAACTTGCACCCTAAGTTAATCCCCTCGCCCACCTGTTTCTCCCGGCCCCTTCCCTCCGTTCATCAGTTTGGGCACACCTCCTCCTCCTTTCCCACCAGCGCAGGTTGGGACTGCTTTCTCTATACCCCTGCCACACCTCAGCAGACATCTGCAGGCTCCCCCAACAAAGCAGACATCCTTAACTGGAGTTTACTGGCCTGGATCAACATTATGTACACTGTTGGACTTTTGTGGTAACCTTATAACCTTACTTGTGCTGTTGTCCCGACTCTTACATTACTTGGTTTCAAAATGAAGATGGCTTGTACTGTGACCTCCCTTTGTCTTTCCATTGCAATGTACAGAATTTGAGTTAAAAAAGAAAGTAAGTTTATTCGGGCTCCTTTTGATAACTACAAGCAGGATAGTGTAACAAAGACAATGCAAGTTAAGCAAATTTGTGATGGCACACCATGCAGAGAAATGATTTTAGTGTTGCTGCCTTCACACTTGGAATCATAGGGGTGGGAAACCCACTGAAGGGAATCCTAAAACAGAATAACCTTATCGAAGCGTTCTGTTAAGTGTCTACTTCTCATATTTTGCTCATGTGGATATATATATATATATATATATATATATATATATAGATTATGCAAAAGGAACTGGTTAAAGAATAGTAGGGCTGTAATTCCCATTGTGAAGTAGTACGAGCACTGCTGATTATCCCAAGACAGTTCACTTGTAGTATTGAGTATATAATTGATCTCTTGTGATCTATGTGACGTTATTTCTGTTATTTTGAATTCACATTGATTAAAACGTCTGAGACAGAAACAGTTTCTAGAAGGCTGTAGTTGTAGGCAAAAAGGGCATGCACATATGCTATAAAGCATAAAGGTGAAGTTGTTGTGATTTGTCAACAATAGTTATCAGAAGCAGTATCTGGACATATAATGTACGTTGACATGACATGCCTGAGGTCAGCAGCCTCAAGGCATAAGTGGGGTGTAAATAAGGTAGGCTAATAAGATAGTTAGTGTACGATTGTGGTCATCATAAGTTGTCAGCAATAGTTATTGAAAACAGTGCCTGGGCATGCCGTACCTAATACCCTCAAACGAGCTCTAGCTGCCTCTGTGGAGGTGAAAACAAAGTGTTAATGCTTATATCTGCGTTCAATTGCGTGTGGTTGTAGATAAACATGCTCTGCATATTCCTGCCATCTAGTGTTGGGTCCTGCCTGGTGCAAGTTGTTTTTCTTTGAAGAAGTGTTCTGAGTCACGAGATCGAGTGACTCCTCCTCTCTGTGATATTGCGCATGGGCATCGATTTCTTTGTTAGATGGTTTTCTCTGAGCCACCTGGTTTGGAAGTGTGTGCCTCTGCTCAGTCTGTTGACTGTTTGGTTTTTCCAGTCTTTTCTTTCTAATTTCAACAGTATTGTTACTGTTCGCTCTTCTCCCAAGTTAGCTCTTTTGTCATTCCGTCAGCTAACCGTCAGCCCTTCGGGGCGCCAGAACCTGCTACGTGCCTACCTTCCACGTGGCTCCGGCACTGACGGGAATGGTTCCCTAAGGGTACGGACTCCATTCCGATTTTGTCCTTGGTGTCATTCTAAATTTCTGCACACCGGCAAACACCTGGTTTGCAACTTTTGTTTCTCCCTGGACCATCTCAAGGCCGACTGTGTCACCTGCAAGGTGTTCGACTCCAAAAACACTCTTCGGGTTCAATGTGCCCATCGCCTGGAAATGGCCCAAAAGATGCCAGACAACACCCCGGACATTTTCAGAGAAGACATGCTGAGGAGGAGCCTGAACTGGAGTAGCCTAAGCAGGAGGAGGAAGCCCTTTCCATACAGGACAGCTCCAAGTCAGACACCAAATTTGACTTTGAATCTGTGAGGTGACCTCTGCCCAGGGCGTGAGTACTGTGGCCACTGCTGTCCCAACATAAGTCCTCCAAAAAGACTTTCCAGCCTGTTCTTGAATCACCGGTCTACCACTGCCATCTGACTATGGTCGGGACCGTAAACCTGCTTCAGCCGCCCCACCTTCTGGCTCCGCGCCAAAAATCCCTGCCAAAGCCATGGCATCAGCTTTGAGCTCTACAGCTTCGGACCAGGAGATTGTTTCGGTATCAATCCGGACCTTGGAACTAAGTCGCCAGCCTCTACTTCAGTGAAGACCAAGCTCCCGAAACCAAAGACCTCAGCGCCGAAAGCCTCTGAAAACATTGGCAGCCATAGATCGGGCCAGTCTTGCACTAGGCCATCTACAGTCAAGCCCATACTGGAGAAAATGGACGCTCATCAGCGCAGGTAACAGGTCAGATCATCACCACTCCTTTCTCACCTGTGCTCCCTAAAAGGGAACTCTCCTTTCAATTGGCTCTCGACTTTCCTGTTCCTTCTAAGATGAAGGCCAAGGACAAAGCTACTAGCCTTCCACGCGGGCCTTCTCCCCACCTCCTTCTCTTTCATTTCCTCCTCCATTACTTCCTTCTTCACCTACAGGCCCTTCCCTTCCTGATTCCCCCACGTCACCCAGCAGGGGGATTACACTGCTCAGGGTTCCCGCACTCATACACTGGGGGGCTTAAGGATTCCTCCAGATGGCATACACCCTTGG